>NC_034177.2:51824056-52187806 GCF_002021735.2 Oncorhynchus kisutch
GAATCCAATTTTGCCATAGTCGCACACCAGCTGGCTGAAGCTAATTGGCTAAATCATTTGACTAACTCTTCCCACCTGCAAACACACACAAGACACCCACATCATACCAGACTCTGAAACCAACTCAAGTTTGAATTCAGTTATGGCCGCTAGCATTTCTAATGAACCAAATCTAAAACGAGAGATAATCAGGAAGTGCAGTTGCCCTTTAACAACTGAGCCACACAGTTAAAAAATGACACAGGTTCCAAAAATACACTTTCACAGTGTCACTGCTGGTATCTTATACACTTGTAATCTTCATACCTTTCCTGGCATCTGTGTGTTTGGTCTCATGGTCAAGAGCATTAGGTGTTAGGCTTACTTTGCACATGGCTGCTTAACTAGGAAAGGTGCAGATTGAAGCGTCTTTGTTTCCCTGAAAAAGCGCTATATAAAAACCTGGAAAAGTGTTAGGCTATATAAAAACCATGTCATTCAGATGTGGGAGATCATCAAATGCTTCAGTCATTTTTCCCTTTTTAAAGTGAAGGGTTATTTAAGGGTTGTTAATCATGTTGGATGTGTAAAATAAAAGTGTTTATTGTTGTTGGAATGAACAAAGTCCTCAATCTTTGTTTTCAGAATGATTGAAACCATTATTAACCAACAATTTATTTGGTTCAGATTTAGAAGCATAATTTCTGTATTTTCATGATAATTTCATACATGCATGTACAAACACAATATACAACGTAGAGCACCAGTTTTTTTTTTTCCATTTATGCTCAGGTTTCAAACATTGCCGTATGTACTGGAGTGTCACAGTACTTGTCCTAACAACACACCATAGCATGTGCCCGCAGACTGGCCAGTAGAAACGTGTCTGTCATGTCATCCCACATCAGTGTGATGTGGCAACCTTTCACGGTGAGGAGAATGTAGACATCGTGTGACCAAGGTGAAGTGGGTCCGAATGGTGTTCAGAGTGGTGTTACTGCTGTTAATTATGGTGGCGTGACAGTCCTGTGTCACTAGAGTTACTGTAAGTAGCCTGAGGACAGGCGTAGACATGTTTTCTTTCGTCTTCTAATCACCTGTCAGGGTGATTAGAAGAGGGGAAACCCCTATATAAAAATGAGCCCAGCGGAAGACGGTGTCAATATAATTGGACTATCAAATATTTCTATATTACATGATTTCTCTTAATAAATTACATTTGTTTATTTTTTACCCCGTTTTCTCCCCAATTTCGTGGTATCCAATTGTTTAGTAGCTTTAGGGCTCCGGAGAGACGAAGGTTGAAAGTCAAGCGTCCTCCGATACACAACCCAACCAAGCCGCACTGCTTCTTAACACAGCGCGCATCCAACCAATCTGTGTTTTCACTGCGGTTCCCTGAAGAGACAACACACACACACACGAGTCATATCGAGCAATATAATGTATAAAGACATACATTTCACACATTCAGCTGATTTGAAATGATGGGACAAATGTGCTATGGAGGACGCGTCAACGGGGAGAGAATCATGCTCATTGCTCACCTAATTGTAAAGCGTCCCCTTTTCTGCCCTCTGATATGAAACGATGGTGTCCTCGCTCTAACAAATTGGGACCCATACATTGACTGTCCTTTTTAAATATTTTTGCTAAACATTTCATACAACTGGTGGACCACTCTTTACACATAGTTATCAAAATCCCTTTAATTTCTGTAACTTTGTCAACAATAATGTAATTAGCCTTGCACAAACGAGCCGGAACGGATCTTCTCCTGTTTCTGGAGCGCGAGGCAGCTTGACCCTGAAGAGGACGCTAATCTATCGCAGGGCCTAACCAGCAATCTTTCTCGTTAATGCCAAGCAGAGCGGCATTGGGTCCCACTTTTACAGTCTTTGGTGTGACTTGGCAAAGGGATCGAACTCCCAATCTCAGGGCGGACACTCTAACCACAAGGCCACTACATACTAATTAAACATTCACATATGGAACAAATGCACACAGTTGTATTGCCTAACGATAAGGACAACCGTAGACGTTACACAATCACTTTATGCATAAAAAGAGAAAGCTCTTTCTTACGCGAGCTTTTAAAGTACAGTATCGCCCAAGGAGTCCAGTTTCTCCGCTGAAACTAAGTACAGACAATAGATGTTATTGTAACTTCTATTCAATGCACTTTTAATAAACCAAAATTCTAGTTTTGAGCGTAAAATGCGCGTAAAATGTGGTTGCCTGGGGCGCGCTCCAAGGATGAGACATTAATGTAACCAAGAGTAGCGCGAGCAAAAGAGTCGTTGAGGTCTGAACTAACAATAGAATGTCTTTATATCATTATGTATTTTGAGGAAAATATTTGTATGCTACTGTAAAAGCAGCCTAGCAAACCAATATACATGCGTAAAAGGGTACATGTTCCTACAAAATGAGAATTAGAATAATCATGCCATGTGTTACACTTTCAACCACCGGTTATTAATGAAAATAACATTCAATAATGCATTAAGCCTAGAAGAGTTCTCCGATACAGTATATCAAAGCACATCATTATCCCTATATTTAGGAAAATAGTTTACTTACTTTAATTCCTACATGATGTCTTTCTTCAGTTGCTCTCTACTAAATATGGTATTTGCATCTAAAGTCATGGCCAAAAGTTTTGAGAATGACACACATTAATTTTCACAAAGTCTGCCTCAGTTTGTATGATGGCAATTTGCCAGAATGTTATGAAGAGTGATCAGATGAATTGCAATTAATTGCAAAGTCCCTCTTTGCCATGCAAATGAACTGAATCCCAACAAAACATTTCCACTGCATTTCAGCCCTGCCACAAAAGGACAAGCTGACATCATGTCAGTGATTCTCTCGTTAACACACGTGTGAGTGTTGACGAGGACAAGGCTGAAGATCACTCTGTCATGCTGATTGAGTTAGAATAGCAGACTGGAAGCTTCAAAAGGAGGGTGGTGCTTGGAATCATTGTTCTTCCTTTGTCAACCATTGTTACCTGCAAGGAAACACGTGCCGTCATCATTTGCTTCGCTCAAAAAGGGCTTCACAGGCAAGGATATTGCTCCTAAATCAACCATTTATCAGATCATCAAGAACTTCAAGGAGAGCGGTTAAATTGTTGTGAAGAAGGCTTCAGGGCACCCAAGAAAGTCCAGCAAGCGCCAGGACCGTCTCCTAAAGTTGATTCAGCTGCGGGATCGGGGCACCACCAGTACAGAGCTTGCGCAGGAATGGCAGCAGGCAGGTGTGAGTGCATCTGCATGCACAGTGAGGCAAAGACTTTTGGGGGATGGTCTGGTGTCAAGAAGGGCAGCAAAGAAGCCACTTCTCTCCAGGAAAAACATCAGGGACAGACTGATATTCTGAAAAAGGTACAGGGATTGGACTGCTGAGGACTGGGGAACAGTCATTTTCTCTTTCCGATTGTTTGGGGCATCCTGAAAAAAGCTTGTCTGGAGAAGACAACGTGAGTGCTACCGTCAGTCCTGTGTCATGCCAACAGTAAAGCATCCTGAGGCCATTCATGTGTGGGGTTGCTTCTCAGCCAAGGGAGTGGGCTCACTCACAATTTTGCCTAAGAACACAGCCTAAAGAATGGTACCAACGCATCCTCCGAGAGCAACTTCTCCCAACCATCCAGGAGCAGTTTGGTGATGAACAATGCCTTTTCCAGCATGATGGAGCACCTTGACATAAGGCAAAAGTGATAAGTGGCTCGGGGAACAAAACATCAATATTTTGGGTCCATGGCCAGGAAACTCCCCAGACCTTAATCCCATTGAGAACTTGTGGTCAATCCTCAAGAGGCGGGTGGACACAAATTCCCCACAAATTCTGACAAACTCCAAGCATTGATTATGCAAGAATGGGCTGCCACCAGCCCAGAAGTTAATTGACAGCATGCCAGGGCGGATTGCAGAAGTCTTGAAAAAGAAGGGTCAACACTGCAAATATTGACTCTTTGCATCCACTTCATGTAATTGTCAATAAAAGCCTTTGACACTTATGAAATGCTTGTAATTATACTTCAGTATTCCATAGTAACATCTGACAAAAATATCTAAAGACACTGAAGCAGCAAACTTTGTGGAAATTAATGTGTCATTCTCAAAACCTTTTGCCCCGACTGTACAAGTCGATGGCTTCTTATTAACTGTCTTGACTGTCCCTGGTCCCCAATAGTCATGAACTGGGTATTATATGGGGACATTCCTTCACACCTCGTGCGTAAATACGTAAGCCACCGTGCGCTAACAGCGAGGTGCTGTTCAAACTGTCATCACTCTAGACACAAAGTTCATCCACCGGGTCAAAATATCTGATTCAGAGTTAAAAGTTTACAAATACGTTTTTTTCCTTCCGGACCAACTCTGCCCTGCGTCATGGAAAGGCACTAAGGTGTGATGTTTCGACCTCTCTGAACACAGGAGTTTCATTACATAGAAAACAACATAGAGCATGTTACGAATTCCCTGAAGGTTGGTGACTGTTTTCAGCACCTCACAATCCTGAGCTGCCCACTCTACTCCCTATCCCCCACAACCAGAGCCTTAGAGTTTAGGGGGTACCATAAACCTGCCTTGCAAACACTCTAGCCCTGTTTGTACCTTGTGCTAACATGGGTCCTTTGTCCTGATCTTGTCTACATTTGGATTGTGCCCACATTTCCATAAATGTGTCTACACATGGTATTAAAATGTGTCTCAACCATCCACTGTTTCTGCATTGTGACCAGATTATGGTCCCTTCCTTTATGCAAATTATTTCACAGCTATTCCTTTGAAATTGTCACGTTCTGACCTTTATTTCCTTTGTTTTGTATTTATTTAGTATGGTCAGGGCGTGAGTTGGGTGGGCAGTCTATGTTTGTTTTTCTATGATTTGGGTATTTCTATGTTTCGGCCTAGTATGGTTCTCAATCAGAGGCAGGTGTCATTAGTTGTCTCTGATTGAGAATCATACTTAGGTAGCCTGGGTGTCACTGTGTGTTTGTGGGTGATTGTTCCTGTCTCTGTGTTTGCACCAGATAGGACTGTTTTGAGTTTTCACATTTCTTGTTTTTTGTTAGTTTGTTCATGTGAAGGGATTTATTAAAACATGAATCAAAACAACCACGCTGCGCTTTGGTCCGCCTCTCGTTCAGATGAAGAAATCCATTACAGAATCACCCACCAACCAAGGACCAAGCGGCGTGGTAACGGGCAACCGCAAAAACAGCAGCAGGAGCAGCAGCAGCAGCAGTGGGAGAGGCTGCACTATTTGGAGAGATGGACTTGGGAGGATATTCTAGACGGGAAAGGACCCTGGGCAGAGCCAGGAGAATATTGCCGCCCCAAGGCCGAGCTGGAGGCAGCAAAAGCAGAGAGGCGGCATTATGAGGAACTAGCACGGCAGAGCGGATGGAAGCCCGAGAGTCAGCCCCAAAAATTTCTTGGGGGGGGCTCACAGGTAGTATGGCTATGCCAGGTAGGAGACCTGTACAAACTCCCTGTGGTTACCGGGGGGCGAGAGACTGTGTCCCCATTGCGGGTGCACAGCCCGGTGCGGTACATTCCAGCTCCGCGTATCGGCCGGGCTAGAGTGGGCATCGAGCCAAGTGCCATGAAGCCGGCTCTACGCATCTGGTCTCCTTGGGCCGGCTTACATGGCACCAACCTTGCGCACGGTGTCCCCGGTTCGCCTGCATAGCCCAGTGCGGGCTATTCCACCTCGCCGCACTGGCAGGGCGACCGGGACCATTCAACCGGGTAAGGTTGGGCAGGCTCGGTGCTCAAGAGCTCCAGTGCGCCTGCACGGCCCGGTCTATCCGTCACCACCTCCACGCACCAGCCCTCCGGTGGCAGCCCCCCGCACCAGGCTGTCTCTCCGGCCCATCCTTACAGAGTCTCCCGCCTGTCCGGCGCCGCTGCCGGAGTCTCCCGCCTGTCCGGCGCCGCTGCCGGAGTCTCCCGCCTGTCCGGCGCCGCTGCCGGAGTCTCCCGCCTGTCCGGCGCCGCTGCCGGAGTCTCCCGCCTGTCCGGCGCCGCTGCCGGAGTCTCCCGCCTGTCCGGCGCCGCTGCCGGAGTCTCCCGCCTGTCCGGCGCCGCTGCCGGAGTCTCCCGCCTGTCCGGCGCCGCTGCCGGAGTCTCCCGCCTGTCCGGCGCCGCTGCCGGAGTCTCCCGCCTGTCCGGCGCCGCTGCCGGAGTCTCCCGCCTGTCCGGCGCCGCTGCCGGAGTCTCCCGCCTGTCCGGCGCCGCTGCCGGAGTCTGAGGCGCCAGAACCCCTGACCTTTATTTCCTTTGTTTTGTATTTATTTAGTATGGTCAGGGCGTGAGTTGGGTGGGCAGTCTATGTTTGTTTTTCTATGATTTGGGTATTTCTATGTTTCGGCCTAGTATGGTTCTCAATCAGAGGCAGGTGTCATTAGTTGTCTCTGATTGAGAATCATACTTAGGTAGCCTGGGTGTTTGTGGGTGATTGTTTCTTGTCTCTGTGTTTGCACCAGATAGGACTGTTTTGAGTTTTCACATTTCTTGTTTTTTGTTAGTTTGTTCATGTGAAGGGATTTATTAAAACATGAATCAAAACAACCACACTGCGCTTTGGTCCACCTCTCGTTCAGATGAAGAAATCCATTACAAAAATAATATATTTATTGTAAGACA
The DNA here is from genome assembly GCF_002021735.2 of Oncorhynchus kisutch. Lineage (NCBI taxonomy): Eukaryota > Metazoa > Chordata > Actinopteri > Salmoniformes > Salmonidae > Oncorhynchus > Oncorhynchus kisutch. The sequence goes on from NC_034177.2 coordinate 51,830,698, forward strand.
TACTGATGTAATCAGTCAATGGTGCCACCTGTCAATTTTGGGGTGGAATAATGAGGATTTAAATTATTTCTCTGTGTAGATATGTCTACACTTGCAAGATATCCAGACATGCGTCTTGACTACCTCAAAGGTGGGCACGATGTTCTCATCACAATGTGTCATTTATTGTGTCCACATTTTTATACAGGAGTAGACAATCAGAATGTCGACAAGGTCAGGACAAATTATGCAAGTTAGAACCAGGTATAAATGGGGCTACTGACCTGTGTGACTGTGTCCTGGTAGGTTATTAGGGATGTTACTAGGGGGACGGACATCTGCCCATCCTCTTGAGTATATAGGTTACCCAATACATGCAGTCCACCTCAATCAGTGGCAGAGCAACATCTCTGTCTCTGCCCATCAACAACTGGACTCATATCTCTGAACTTGTGGGATGGTTTGCATGCCCAAAGTGAGTTGTGTGGCATGTATTATTGTTCTTAGAGGTTTGTTGCATTATGCATGTTGCCTCTGTATAGCTTGTAACCTGTAAATGTTCAGAGAAGATGATCATACAATCCTTTATTACTGCTCTTGGGATAGGTACAGTATATTCATTGCCTTTAATTTCCTTCTACAGAACCTACCTTTCCCATTTTTCATCCCCATATACTTTGTCAATGTGTAGTAATTAAGTTCCCTGTGTGTCAACTCTAGGTCAGCAAATACGTAGAGCCGGGTCACTCTCTTTCACAGCATGTATAACCCGTGTTATACATGGATTACAGTGTGTTCTTCCTAATGATCACGGGGGTGTATTCTAACCGCTCTGTACACTGGTGCACGAGACCAAAAATGTTTCCTACTCGCTCGGTGTGAATGCCTGTTAGTTGACCCCGAAGGCATCGTTAGTTTGACGAGGAAGACACGTTTCTGTTTGAGAATGTGTGGACCTAAGGGCGGTTGATCAATGTGGCCTATGTTTTGTTAGATCCCCCCTCCCATAATTATTTCCTATTCGTATTTTCTCAGAATGAATACATTGGCATTGAGGCAGGTGGATGATTGTTTTCACAGGTTGTCTGTGTTCAATTTGCAAATCTTGACAATTCCTTGAATGTCCGATTTCAAATTACAGGTAACTGCCAAAATAAAGGAACCATCAAGTGTCTTAATAGTGAGTTTGAGCCAGCACGGGTCACCAGAACCGCTTCAATGCTTAACGTAGCCAGGTGGGGGGGGGGGGGAAGCCTGAAACTAAATCCCCTGAAAACCAGAGGCTAGCATAGATTCTACAAGTATCTGGAACTCTATTGAGGGGATGCGACACTATTCTTCCACGAGAAATTCCATAATTGTGTGTTTTATTGATGATGGGGAAAACTGTCTCAGGTGCCGCCCCGGAATCTCCCATAAGTGTTGAATTGGGTTGAGATCTGGGGACTGACACACTTTAAACCCCCTATGTTCCTTTGAGACCCCTCTTCCTAAGTCACAAATGTTTATTGTAGTCATGGTAACCAAAATAATGGGCAACTGAATTTTAATCTGAATTTTGTGCAAAAAAAAAATTGTCAGGCACATTTGTTTTTAAAACACACTATTTCAAGTATGTATTTACAAAAGATACATTTGAGTAAAACATCTCTCTGACAGACCTCTTAATAAATTAAGTAGAAAGTGACAAACCCCAGCTGCTGTGAGACCATCAATATCTGGGTTGTGGAGACATCTGTAGCATTGGATGCATTCGTTTTAGCTCGCCCAGTGCCCCAGGTGGGTGGACATTTTCACTTTAGGAAGGAATAGTTTAAAATGTGTAAATTCAACTCACCTGGTGTCCTGGACTAGCTTAAATGAATGTACCCATTTGTGACCCGTTGTGCGCACAGGGCAATTCATCTTCAACAGCTTAGTATTTAGTGATGCAAAACATTCTGAACATTTCAGATAGAAATGGAATAAATACAGCTGACATAATTCACTATCTGACAATCATATCTGTTCTACACAATATCTGAATGTTCTGTAAAGCTACATCCTCCTGAACAGTACCCAGGTGTAACACAACTCTAAACAGCCATACAAAAATTCCAGAAACTCTTCATCAAGGTAACCAAAACACTTCTCTGACTGTACAGACAACATTCTAGAAGAAAGACTGCTGTAACAGATTCAAGACTTCTCCTCCATAGCGATGTCCAATCCCGTGGTTGGTTCAGTCACGTCAATCATCATAATCAGTCGATCAAGAACGGGTAGTGACACAAAAAGGGCCCAATTCATCCATTGGGCCTTGAAATAAAGTAGTCCCTTAGTAACAATTGTCCATTGATGGCAACCAGGTTATGAGACCATTTCCGTCAAAGGAAACTTCACGATACCAGTTGTATTCATATGCCTGCCCAAAGAAACATTGTTTTCCTTTGAACAGAAAGAGGTTTCTGATTCACAGCTTTGACCTTTAACAAGGGGGTGGTCTTGGCTAGGAGTTGACCAGTAGAGAAAAGTCACCAATATAAACTATTATAAATAGAGTAAAGCCATTTCATATCCTCCAATCCAAAGATGTTCACTGTTATACCATATTGTTGCTCTCGCCGACTTTGTCCACAAACTGAAAAAAAGATACAAATGTATTATCAGAAAACCACAATCTTTGTCATTTAAGGGTGGTTCGCCGGACACAGATTAAGCCTAGTCCTGGACTAAAAAGCAAGCTCAATTAATACTCTTAATTGAAAGTGTTTTTTGTTGTTGTTCAGGACTAGGCTTAATTTGTGTGTAGAAAACTTGCCCCTGGAGACAAATGGCAATGGTGCAAGGCGCAAAGAGATGGAAACAGCTGACTTTGGCAATTCTATGAACTTTATCACATTACACATGGTATTACACATGGAACTTGAGATACTTACTCCACTAATCCCTGGGAGGTTCAGTATGGACCCGAGGACAGGCAACCTCCTGATGAAGCCTACTGCCACTGGGAAGAAGCCCCTGGGAAAGAGAAGAATGACATTTGGGGTGAATCTCAAAAGTATTTATTGATTTTTCAAATCCTGTTCCCTCACCTACTTCACAAAATGTTAGAGGGAAGCAGGAGAGCATTGGAGAAGATCTGAGGTTCCTTCTCCTCCAATGTTCTCCTTGCTTCTCTGAGGTTTTGAGAGAGGAAACAGGGAATCAAGAAAAAAACATGGCCAAAAAACAAGTTGGTTCAAATGTTTGGCTAACTGTCCATTTCAGACCCAACTGACCTGAATAAGAGGAAGAATCCATAGATCTCCAGAACCACTCCAATGATAGGCCAGCCAATCAGAACCACCAGCACCCCTCCCAGGAAGAAACTTGTGGCTTTAAATTTGTGTCTCTGGAAGAAGAATTTGAAGGTACGCTCCAAACCGATGACAAAGGACAGGCCTGCTACAAACAATATCTGACACACAAACACAGGGGTGAGAAATAAAGGTTAGAGGATTTTTAGAATCCCATGACAGTATGCTGCACTACTAGCCTGGCGGCATCCAAATTGATTTAGCTTCATCTCACTGCCGTTTTACTTCAACGGTGAAACGTAGTAGTGAAAGCATTTTGGATGCAAGGCTAGTGCAGTACAGTATGTCATTTCACTTAATTTAGCTATGTAAACGACTGGAGGACACGTACCATCTAGTCAAGTCCTAAAACAGGGGTCTGTTCAGAGACACTGATAGTACTAGTACTGTAGCTTAGTAGGCAGTGCAATACAACAGATAATCATCAAAGCCCTCCACAACCAGGGCCTAAAATTAACAGATTTTGTCATTGGCAGGTAGAAAATCTAATTCACCAGCCACATTGGCAGGTGGTCACACTAAGGGATCTATAGTGTGAGCATTTCATAAGAATATTCAAAAGTCAAATATGAGCACATGCGAGTTGTGATTTATACTGTAGAAAAATAAATGCTGCAGTAGCTGTTTTCAAAGTATTTTTGCCATTTTGTTTTATTATATTGTATTTGCACAAAGAACTATGAATCGTAACGTTATATCTCACCTCGCACAGCAACAATGCCTGGCTGAGGGGCCGTGCGCACTGTGAGTGAAGTGCTGAAAGATTTGTTTTTAGAAGAAATGCGCACAGGCATAAAATGGGTCTAATTTACTCAAAAGCTTACTAAAGTGAGACTTTGTCCTCTTGTTTCTTGGCTCTTTACATTTTCTTTACATACTAGTTTTTTTAAATGTTTGAGTTTGCTTCTAGTGCTAGCGAAGAAGAAACGTCCTCGGCTACTAGTCAGATTCTCGGGAAACGCTCATTTCACGCCACTTTTTCATAGTAGATTAGGAGAATTTATGTAGCAGATTAGGAGACTGAGGTTAAGGTTAGGGAAAATGCTCTCCTAACTGGCTATGAAAATCCCTTTGAAATCAAAGTGGCGTGAAAAGAGTGTGGGCTCATTTGAGTGGTAAGGCGAAAGCAAACCCACTGTAGACGAAAGTCAAGGAGTGAAGTCAGGAAAGGTGCATCTGCCACAGCCGAAAGTCGGACAATGTAGTGGTTTTCCAACAGCTAGGCTCAGATCAACATGGCAATGTCAACACAGCTGCTATTGTTTATCAATGTCTGTCTGTATAAATGTCAAAATAAACTTTTCTATACCCTGGAAATATACTGGAATCATAGCGTGTGTATAATTCATTGGTTAGACTAGAAAGGTCTCAAATATCACTTTTCATTTGTATCACCTGTAGCTTTAAGATATGACAAAGTTGGTTCCTGTTTTAGTCATGTATTTTGCCACACTCACGTGAGTCAAACAAAAGCACCATAATGACTGGTTGGCACATTGTGCTCCACACAATGAGAAGCAACTTCATGACCTTTGATCACATGATTTTTGTAAAGTTTTGGAGTCGCAAGCCGGACAGTTTTTATAACCATAATGCAACACACTTTGAAAGGTGGTGACCAACGATGGTCAATTACTTGACCAAAGTGATCCACTTTAACTTGCCCCGTCCCTCAGATTCTCACAGGCACTACACGTGATGACTGGAATGGCCCCGTTACCACAGTAACCTTAAAGGGGCAGCTAAAAATGTCTCATCTGTGATATTTTGGTTAAAAGACTCGTGACAAAATATTTAAATTACATTGCGCAACATTCCAAATGTCTTACAAGTAATACAGTTCTTGTTTTACAAACATTACTATAAATGCACATCAGTTTTTCCCATCTGTGTGTAAATAGGGCTGTGACGATACCATCGCAATATTCTTTCCATGGCAAAAATTAAAAAACACAAAGCAGAGCAATCTCTTGCTGTACGTACAATATCGTGTGCTATAACTTGGAAAATAAATACATGTAACTTGGGATGACAACATAATGATGTTTGTTTCCAACAAGATCTGTTTCGTGTTTCCTTTTAGTTTACCTTTTATTTAACTAGGCAAGTCAGTTGAGATCACATTCTTATTTTCAATGACGGCCTAGTGGATTAACTGCCTGTTCAGGGGCAGAATGACAGGTTTGTACCTTGTCAGCTCGGGGATATGAACTTGCAACCTTTCGGTTTCAAGTCCAACGATCTAACCACTAGGATACCCTGCTGCCCCTTGTCCCGTGTATATATCGTATTCTTTGTATATAATTTGTACATGAACATACTCTCCTGCAACCCGCCTCACCCAATGTGGTATGGATCTGCTATTTTTCATACTTTTGAACCATAACCCACTTCAGAAGCTAGCCAGCTAACTAGCTACTAGCTAGTAGTCAGTTAACCACTGCTAGCGGTCATCACCGTTAACTCGGACATCAGCCAGCCTCAGCCTGGCCAATTCCTACCAGTCTGCACAGCGCGATATCAACCCAGAGCATATCGGACTGCTATCCCTAATGTCAATATGCCTTGTCTATTGCTGTTTTGGTTAGTGATTTTTGTCTTATTTCACTGTAGAGCCTCTAGCCCTGCTGAATATGCCTTAGCTGGCCATTTTGTTCCACCCCCCACACATGCGGTTACCTCACCTGGCTTAAATGGTCCCTCTAGAGACAAAACCTCTCTCATCGCAACTCAATGCCTAGGTTTACCTCCACTGTACTCACATCCTACCATACCCTTGTCTGTACATTATGCCTTGAATCTATTCTTCCGTGCCAAGAAATCTGCTCCTTTTACTCTCTGTTCCGAACGCACTAGACGACCAGTTCTTTTAGCCTTCAGCTGTACTCTTATCCTACTCCTCCTTTGTTCCTCTGGTGATATAGAGGTTAGCCCAGGCCCTGCAGCTCCCAGGATCACTCCCATTCCCCAGGCGCTCTTATTTGCTGACTTCTGTAACCGTAAAAGCCTTTGGTTTCATGCATGTTAACATTAGAAGCCTCCTCACTAAGTTAGCTTTATTCACTGCTTTAGCACACTCTGCCAACCCGGATGTCCTAGCCATGTCTGAATCCTAGCTTAGGAAGGCCACCAAAAATCCAGAAATGTCCATCCCTAACTATAACATTTTCCGTCAAGATAGAACCGCCAAAAGGGGGGGAGTTGCAATCTACTGCAGAGATAGCATGCTGTGTTCTGTCATACTATCCAGGTCTGTGCACAAACAATTCAAACTTCTACTTTTAAAAATCCACCTTTCCATGAACAAGTCTCTCACCGTTGCCGCTTGTTATAGACCCCCTTCAGCCCCCAGCTGTGCCCGGGACACCAAATGTGAATTGATCGCCCCCTATCTATCTTAAGAGTTCGTACTGTTAGGTGACCTAAACTGGAACATGCTTAACACCCCGGCCGTCCTACAATCTAAGCTAGTTGCCCTCAATCTCACACAAATTATCAAGGAACCTACCAGGTACAACCCTACATCCGTAACCATGGGCACCCTCTTAGATATCATCCTGACCAACATGCCCTCTAAATACACCTCTGCTGTCTTCAACCAGGATCTCAGCGATCACTGCCTCATTGCCTGAATGCGTAATGGGTCTACGGTCAAACGACCACCCCTCATCACTGTCAAACGCTCCCTTAAACACTTCAGCGAGCAGGCCTTTATAATCGACCTGACCCGGGTATCCTGGAAGGATATTGACCTCATCGCGTCAGTCGAGGATGCCTGGTCGTTCTTTAAAAGTAATTTCCTCACCATCTTAAATAAGCATGCCCCTTTCAAAAAATGTAGAACTAAGAACAGATATAGCCCTTGGTTCACCCCAGACTTGACTGCCCTTGACCAGCACAAACACATCCTGTGACATTCTGCATTAGCATCGAAAAGCACCCTTGATATACAACTTTATGCAACAAAGTCAGGAACCAATATAATCAGTCAGTTAGGAAAGCTAAGCTAAGGCTAGCTTTTTCAAACATAAAATTGCTTCCTGTAGCACTAATTCCAAAAAGTTTTGGGACACTGTAAAGTCCATGGAGAATAAGAGCACCTCCTCCCAGCTGCCCACTGCATTGAGGATAGGAAACACTGTCACCACCGATAAATCTACGATAATCGCTAATTTCAATAAGAATTTTTCTACGGCTGGCCATGCTTTCCACCTGGTTACCCCTACTCCAGCCAACATCTCAGCACCCCCTGTAGCAAGTTGCAGCACCCCCCACCCCACTTCTCCTTCACCCAAAAAGCTGATGTTCTGAAAGAGCTGCAAAATCTGGATCCCTACAAATCAGCTGGGCTAGACAATCTGGACCCTCTCTTTCTAAAATGATCGCTATCCCTATTACTAGCCTATTCAACCTCTCTTTCATATTGTCTGAGATACCCCTCTTCAAAGGGGGAGACACTCTAGACCCAAACTGTTATAAACCTATATCCATCCTGCCCTGCCTTTCTAAAATCTTCGAAAGCCAAGTTAACAAACATATCACCAACCATTTCGAATCCCACCATACCTTCTCTGCTATGCAATCTGGTTTCCGAGCTGGTCATGGGTGCACCTCAGCCACGCTCAAGGTCCCTAATGATATCATCGATAAAAGACAGTACTGTGCAGCCGTTTTCATCGACCTGGCCGAGGCTTTCGACTCTGTCAATCATTGCATTCTTACCGGCAGACTCAATAGCATTGGCTTCTCAAATGACTGCCTCGCCTGGTTCACCAACTACTTCTCAGATAGAGTTCAGTGTGTCAAATCGGAGGGCCTGTTGTCCGGACCTCTGGCAGTCTCTATGGGGCTGCCACAGGGTTCAATTCTCAGGCCGACTATTTTCTCTGTATATATCAATGATGTTGCTCTTGCTGCAGGTGAGTCTCTGATCCACCTCTACGCAGACGACACCATTCTGCATACATCTGGCCCTTCTTTGGACACTGCTAACAAACCTCCAAACAAGCTTCAACGCCATACAACACTCCTTCCGTGGCCTCCAACTGATTTGAATTGCTAGTAAAACTAAGTGCATGCTCTTCAACCGATTGCTGCCTGCACCCTCCCGCCTGACTAGCATCACTACTCTGGACGGTTCTGACCGAGAACATGTGGACAACTACAAATACCTAGGTGTCTGGTTAGACTGTAAACTCTCCTTCCAGACTTACATTAAGCATCTCCAATCCAAAATTAAATCTAGAATAGGCTTCTTCCTATTTCGCAACAAAGCCTCCTTCACTCATGCTGCCAAACATACCCTTGTAAAACTGACTGTCCTACCAATCCTTGACTTCGGCGATGTCATTTACAAAATAGCCCCCAACACTCTACTCAGCAAATTGGATGTAGTCTATCACAGTGCCATACGTTTTGTCACCAAAGCCCCATATACTACCCACCACTGCGACCTGTATGCTCTTGTTGGCCGACCCACACTACATATTCATTGCCAAACTCACTGGCTCCAGGTCATCTATAAGTCATTGTTAGGTAAAGCCCCACCTTATCTCAGCTCCCTGGTCACCATAGCAAAACCACCCGTACCACACGCTCCAGCAGGTATATTTCACTGGTCACCCCCAAAGCCAACACTTACTTTGGCCGCTTTTCCTTCCAGTTCTCTGCTGCCAATGACTGGAACGAATGGCAAAAATCACTGAAGCTGGAGTCTTAAATCTCCCTCTCTAACTTTAAGCATCAATTGTCAGAGCAACTTACTGATCACTGTACCTGTACACAGTCAATCTGTAAATAGCACACCCAACTACCTCATCCCCATATTATTACTTACCCTTTTACTCTTTTGTACCCCAGTATCTCTACTTGCACATCATCATCTGCACATATATCACTCCAGTACTAATGCTAAATTGAAATTATTTAGTCTCTATGGCCTATTTATTTCCTACCTCCCTACTCTTCTACATTTACACACGCTGTGTCTCCTAGGTGGCACAGTGGTCTAGGGCTGTGCCACCAGAGATTCTGGGTTCGCGCCCAGGTTCTGTCGTAACCGGCCGCGACCGGGAGGTCCGTGGGGCGACACACAATTGGCCTAGCGTCATCCGGGTTAGGGAGGGCTTGGCCGGTATGGATATGTTTGTCTCATCACGCGCCCGGCCCTCCTGTGACGGGCCGGGCGCAGTGCGCGCTAACTAAGGTTGCCAGGTGCAAGGTGTTTTCTCCGACACATTGGTGCGGCTGGCTTCCGGGTTGGATGCTCACTGTGTTAAGAAGCAGTGCGGCTTGGTTGGGTTGTGTATCGGAGGACGCATGACTTTTAACCTTGGTCTCTCCCGAGCCCGTACGGGAGTTGTAGCGATGAGACAAGATAGTAACTACTAAAACAATTGGATACCACGAAATTGGGGAGAAAAAGGGGGCAAAAAAAAACAAAACAACTATGCATAAGTCACTTGAATAACTCTACCTACATGTACATATTACCTCGACACCAGTGCCCCCGCTCATTGACTCTGTCCCGGTACCCCCTGTATATAGCCACGCTATTGCTATTTACTGCTGCTCTTTAATTATTTGTTATTCTTATGTCTTACAAAAAAAAAGTATTTTCTTAAAACTGCATTGTTGGTTAAGGGCATGTAAGTAAGCATTTAACTCTATTTGGCACATGTGACAAATAAAATTTGATTTGAGTGGCGCAGCACTCTAAGGCACTGCATCTCAGTGCTAGAGGCGTCACTACAGACCCTGGTTCGATTCCAGTCTATCACAACCGGACGTGATTGGTCCCATAGGGTGGCGCACAATTGGCCCAGCGTCATTAGGGTTTGGCTGCTTGTATAGTGTAAACGCCAGTCCCGTAGAGCATGGCGCTTGCAATGCCAGGGTTGTGGGTTCGATTCCCACGGAGGACCAGTATGAGGGGGGGAAAAAATATGAAAAAGTATGCAGCCACTACTGTAAATCGTTCTGGAGAAGGGCGTCTGCTAAATGAGTAAAACGTAAACAGCCGATAAGGGGTACATTTGGGATCATTCTCGTGAAAAAAGGTGCACATACATGTAGCAGGGCATCTATCGCAAACATTATGATTATGCAGTAGGCTATAACTCACATTTCCAATGGCAAGAAGAGCTTTGTCAAAAAACAGGATCATCCCAAAGAAGAGGAAGAACACGCCAAAGCCTGTCAACCCCATCCCGATTTCTGTGGAGCCAAAATTAGAAGTCAATACATTTTTATTTATTATGGATCCCCATTAGCTGCTGCCAAAGCAGCAGCTACTCTTCCTTGCGGTCCAGCTAAATTGAGGCAGTTTATACAATTTTAAAACATTACAATACATTCACAGATTTCACAACACACTGTGTGCCCTCAGGCCCCTACACCACTACCACAAATCTACAGTACTAAATCTATGTGTATGTATAGTGCGCATGTTATCGTATGTGTGTGTATGCATGTCTCTGTGCCAATGTTTGTGTTGCTTCACAGTCCCCGCTGTTCAACAAGGTGTTTTTTAAATCTAATTTTACTGCTTGTGTCAGTTACTTGATGTGGAAAAGTGTTCCACGTAGTCATGGCTCTATGTAGTACTGTGTGCCTCCCATAGTCTGTTCTGGACTTGGGGACTGTGAAGAGACCTCTTGTGGCATGTCTTGTGGGGTATGCATGGGTGTTTGAGCTGTGTGCCAGTAGTTTAGACAGACAGCTTGGTGCATTCAACAAGGCAATACCTCTCATAAATAAAAGTAGTGATGATGTCAATCTCTCCTCCACTTTCAGCCAGGAGAGATTGACATGCGTATTATTAATATTAGCTCTCTGTGTACATCCAAGGGCCAGCCGTGCTGCCCTGTTCTGAGCCAATTGCAATATTCCTAAGTCCTTTTTTGTGGCACCTGACCACACGACTGAACAGTACGTGCGACAAAACTAGGCCCTGTAGGACCTGCCTTGTTGATAGTGTTGTTAAGAAGGCAGCGCATCACTTTATTATAGACAGACTTCTCCCTATCTTAGCTACTACTGTATCAATATGTTTTGACCATGACAGATTACAATCTAGTGTTACTCCAAGCAGTTTAGTCATCTCAACGTGCTCAATTTCCACATGATTTATTACAAGATTTAGTTGAGATTTAGGGTTTAGTGAGTGTTTTGTTCCAAATACAATGCTTTTAGTTGTAGAAATATTTAGGGCTAACTTATTCCTTGCCACCCACTCTGAAACTAACTGCAGCTCTTTGTTGAGTGTTGCCATCATTTCAGTCGCAGTAGTAGCTGACGTGTATAGTGTTGAGTCATCTGCATACATAGGCACTCGGGCTTTACTCAAAGTCAGTGACATGTCATTAGTAGAAATTGAAAAAAAGCAAGGGTCCTAAACAGCTGCCCTTGGGAATTCCTGATTCTAACTGGATTATATTTGATAGGCTTCCATTAAAGAACACCCTCTGTGTTCTGTTGGACAAGTAATGTTTTATCCACATTATAGCAAGGGATGTAAAGCCACAACACATACGTTTTTCCAGCAGCAGGGTATGATCAATAGTGTCAAAAGCTGCACTGAAGTCTATAACAAGACAGCCCCCACAATCTATTTATCATACATTTCTCTCAGCCAATCATCAGTAATTTGTGTAAGTGCTGTGCTTGTTGAGTATCCTTCCCTATAAGCATGCTGAAATTCTGTTGTCAAACTATTTTTCCCAGAAGTTTACTAAATGCTGGCAACAGGCTGATTTGTCGGCTATTTGAGCAAGTAAAGGGGGCTTTACTATTCTTGGGTAGCGGAATGACTTTAGCTTCCCTCCAGGCCTGAGGGCACACGCTCTCTAGTAGGATTAAATTGAATATGTGGCAAATAGGAGCGACAATATCATCTGCTATTATCCTCAGTAATTTTCCATCTAGATTGTCAGACCCTGGTGGCTTGTCATTGTTGATAAACAACAATCATTTTTTCACCTCTTCCACACTGACTTCACGGAATTCAAAAGTACAATTCTTGTCTTTCATAATTTGGTCCGATATACTTGGATGTGTAGTGTCAGCGTTTGTTGCTGGCATGTCATCCCTAAATGTTATTATCTTGCCAATGATAAAGTCATTAAAGTAGTTTGCAATATCAGTGGGCTTTGTGATGAATGAACTATCTGATTCAATAAATGAAGGAGTCGAGTTGGCTTTTTTCCCCATAATGTAATTTAAGGTGCCCCAAAGCTTTTGCTATCATTCTTTATATCATTTATCTTTGTTTCATAGTATAGTTTATTTTTATTTAGTTTAGTCACATGATTTCTTAATATGCAGTACGTTTGCCAATCAGTTGGGCTGCCAGACTTAATTGCCATACCTTTGCCTCATCCATCTCAACCATACAATTTTTCAATTCCTCATCAATCCAAGGTGATTTAACAGTCATTTTCTTAATGGGTGCGTGCTTATTAGTATCTGGAATAAGTAGTTTCATAAATGTGTCAAGTGCAGCATCTGGTTGCTCCTCATTACACACCACAGACCAGCAAATATTCTTTACATCATCAACATATGAATCACTACAAAACTTCTTGTATGACCTCTTATACACTATATTAGGCCCAGCCTTTGAAACTTTGGTTTTCCTAGATATGGCTATTATATTGTGGTCACTACATCCTATGGATTTGGATACTGCTTTAAAGCAAATATCTGTAGCGGTAGTAAAAATGTGACCAATACATGTTGATGATTTAATTCCTGTGCTGTTTGTAACTACCCTGGTAGTTTGACTGACAACCTGATCCTGGTTGCAGGCACAGGTTACAGTTCAAAGTTTTTTCCTGTGTGGGCAGCTTGATGAAAGCCAGTCAATATTTTAATCGGACAGAAAATATACCTCTCTGTTGATATCACATACATTATCAAGCAATTCACACATATTATCCAGATACTGACTGTTAGCACTTGGTGGTCTATAGCAGCTTCCCGCCAGAATGGGCTTTAGGTGATGCAGATGAACCTGTAGCCATATTACTTCAACATTATTTAACATTAGATCATCTCTAAGCTTTACAGGAATGTGCTTCTGAATATAGACTGCAACACTGCCTCCGTTGGCATTTCTGTCTTTTCGGTAGATGTTATAACCATGTATTGCTACCACTGTATCAAAGGTATTACCTAAGTGAGTTTCAGAGATAGTCAGAATATGAATGTCATCTGCAAGTTATTGCCTTCATGGACCTTGTTTCTTAGGCTACATATGTTAATATGGGCACATTTTAGCACTTTTCTAGGTTGCTTGATTGTTTTTTATGCTTAACTGGGAAGCTTATCAGAGGTAGACTTAATCATGTTATTTACATGTTATACATTAAAGTCTAACTAGCTACATTGTTTCCATTGACATTGATTGTCACCTAAAGCATCCATCCATATACTCTTTCTTGTCTGCACATCCGTTACTTTATGAGCAGGAGTAGGTAGGTAACTAGCTATCGCCCATGATTTAACTAGCAGTGAAATAAGTTCATAATAGGTCGTTCATAAAACAGGGCGATGGGCCCAACTGATCCCATTCATTCAACCTGGCTAGCTAGAAGGACTGCTCACAAAGAGAAGATACAACAACGCTTTAAACATGTCATTTATAAATTCAAAGGTCTTACTCTGTGAATCTGTTAGAGAAATCATTTTTGTCGGGAAGGGTAGCGATTGGAAAATCACTTGTGCTCATTCAATAATCGTTAGATAGCGGTAGCTTGTTGAAGCAGAGGAAAAGCTGACGCCACGTCTTCTTCGTGATTCATGCATTCACGCACGCTCAAATGACACGTTCACGGGAAACAGTTCTGCGCGGTGCTGCGTAGAGATTTAGTTGTGATTAAAAAGTCAAGATATGGGGGGATGTGTGTGTGTGTTGCTATTTGTGAACAGAGATCTGTATATAATGACGAGATGCCCATGTCTCCGCCCTAACAATTGGAGTCGTTGTCCCAAAGATGGGAAGGCAGGCGACAAGGTCCCAGATAAGCCCATATAAACACATTAGGTTTATTTTGGACAAATCTTGTCGAGAGTGAACCCTCTCGCTTCGCCTCTTCCTCTCTGTTGTGGATATGTATTTTGCTACTATGTATCCTTAACCCCAACACAATTCTGCCTGGACTCAATATAACTGTGATTTCTTTTAACGTTACATCGCCATCTTTATGGGAAATGTGGTTCTCTGCTTGAAAAATATAGCTACTACAACATCCATGCGTAGGCAATCCGGAAGAGTGCAGCCGGTGACGTATTCAAGAAAATACTCGATTCGTTTAAAAAATATACATAATTAGAGCAGAAAACCTCCGTGTTTACACAATGTCCTCGTTAGGAATACTCGTAGGCTATTTTCTCCCAATAACTGCAAACATGAGTACCATTTTTGCAGTACTTCTTGTTTTTGTTGGGTGCTGCAGCAATGTTGTGTTTCTGGAAACGCTTGTAAGGTCAGTGATCAACTCTGAACTCCACAACAACTATTGACAACTAGGCTACTAGCTTGGTTGAATGAGGTTAGTTACATCTTTAGAAATGTTATGCATTCTGTAAAGAACAAGTTTATATAGGCCTAGCTAAGATGCTGCAATGCTTCATATCCAATAATCTAATATTTAGGCTAGCATATTTCCTAATAATTAATGATATTCATATTCACACTTTTATATATTTTTCCTACTCCCAGAGAGTTCCCAGGATGTGGCAACATTGTGACCTTCGCTCAATTTGCCTTCATTGCATTGGAGGGGTTCATCTTCGAGACGAACTTTGGAAGAAAGAAACCAGCCATCCCTATGAGGTAGGTAGCCTAATGCAGTGGTTCCCAAACTGTGGGGGACACCTAGTTAGTTCTACAACTAAATGCTTTCAACTGAAATGTGTCTTCCGCATTAATCCAACCCCTCTGAATCAGAGAGGTGTGGGGGGCTGCCTTGATCAACATCTACGTCTCCGGCGCCCGGTGAACAGTGGCTTGACTGCCTTGCTCAGGGGCAGAATGACAGATTTTTACCTTGTCAGCTCTGGGATTCGATCCAGCAACCTTTCGGTTACTGGCCCCACACTCCTACCCGCCAGGCTACCTGGGGTCAGCGGTCCCCCTCCTTTTTAAAGGAACTCAGTCCGGCATTAAATTTATTCTTGAAAGTTGTAATAGTAAAATGGACAAGGTGCAATTTCTTAATACATCATCAGTTCCTCTTGTCATGTTAGTCTTTGCATACCTTGGAGAACTTTTCTCTCGACCTGTGTGCACCTTCTTCGTAAACTTTCATTCATAAGCTAGTGTAACAGTATAGCTTCCGTCCCTCTCCTTGCCCCTACCTGGGCTCGAACCAGGGACCCTCTGCACACATAGACAACAGCCACGCTCGAAACATCGTTACCTATCGCTCCACAAAAGCCGTGGCCCTTGCAGAGCAAGGGGAACAACTACTTCAAGGTCTCAGAGCGAATGACGTCATCGATTGAAACGCTATTAGCGCGCACCCCGCTAACTAGTTAGCCATTTCACATCGGTTACACTCGTTGTAGCAAACTCATGATGGGAATAGGGAAAATTTGAGTAACATGTAGTAGCCTAAACCTATTGATGTTACGTTGAACTGGGTGAATGGAATATGAATGACAGTCATCCAACATGCTGTAATAGAAATAATGGCATGCTCATGAAAATAAAAATCGGCCTACCTCATAATAAATGGCACTGACCACCACTGTTGGAGAGCTATTTATAAATCAGAAATGTCCAAATCAACTAGCCCATGTCAGCTAATGTTTTTTTATAGAGGTTTTTTAGCCCATAGATATTGTTGTAATTTTTTAGTCACTCGAATATCACATGAATACACATTAGACATGGAAAAATGTGTAGAATTGCAAGAACATTTGCTTTAAAACTGCACAATTGTCCGTGACAAAATGTTACCCGTGACAAAATGTGTAGAATTGCAGGAAATAAGCTTAAACCTGCAAAAGAGGGGTGTGAACAGTTTGTGTCATGAACAGTGCTTGTGCCTATAGAAATAGGCGTGAGCATGGGGGTGGGGGGAGGCACAGGATATTCCCCAATGCTGAACATTTTTGGGAACACCTGGCCTAATGTATGAAAATGTAGCTACAATGATGGAATTATTGAGCTGTCTGCCTGCCTGCCTGCCTGCCTGTCTGTCTGTCTGTCTGTCTGTCTGTCTGTCTGTCTGTCTGTCTGTCCGTCTTTCTCCCTGTCCTGTCAGGGATGAGAAGCACAGTTTTCATTTCAACCTTTGTGTTTATTTCTTCTTAATAGCAACTATGTAATCATGGTGACCATGTTCTTCACAGTCAGTGTGATCAACAACTATGCTCTCAACTTCAACATCGCTATGCCTCTGCACATGATCTTCAGATCTGTAAGTATACCGTTACAAATGTTCTGATGGCTCCTAACTCAACATCTGATGCTTTTAGTACCACTTATTACCAACATCTAATAATATCCCTTCTTGATTGACAAATGCCTTGTGTTGTGCTTATATCTTCACAGGGATCGTTAATAGCTAATATGATCCTGGGTATAATAATTCTGAAGAAAAGGTATCCCCCACATAACTTCTCTTTACTTGGCTGTCTTACAAACCCTTACCATGTTAACATGTTACTGTTACTCTAGAGATGTTACTAATTTGTTAGCCAAATGAATAGGCTACCTTTGCCTTTCTGCAGCATGAGCTATAGCATCAGAGGAATGTATTGCTGCCTTTGTCACTATTTTGCATGATCATGATGGCCGCTGTTGAAATGCCTAAAATGTCTGGCCTGGTCTGGTTATAAGGAGGTTCTGAAACTATGTACAGTATCTTTTCCCTGCAGGTATTCAATGAGTAAATATCTCTCCGTAGCGATGGTGTCTCTGGGCATCTTCATATGCACCATCATGTCCGCCAAACAAGTGGTGAGCTCTTCATAATATTAACATGTTTCTATTCAACCACACACTTTGTTTCCATATGCAGCTGCAATGTCTAGTAGCTCAGTTGTTACAGCTACTACAATCTGTTATACATATACAGTAGTCAGTACATATTTGTTCATATTGTACAGGGAAATATTCAGTAAGTTTTTGTGCTGTTACATTTCCTGCTATTTAGTGACCTCTGTTTTCCACTTTTCAGAATGTAGGTACTAAGGGTTCAGATGATCAAGGTGTATATGCCTTCCTGCACTGGCTGATAGGTAAGTCTTACATTAACTTTTACATGGAGTCTTCTCAGCCAGATTTCTTTGTTCCAGAATGACTTGCATTTTTTTATAACAAGATCTTTACCTTGCCTCGACTAGTTGGGACTACCTTTATCTGACAACTGGACACGGATTGTTACTGTTGTTGACAAAAGGGTGGACAATGGATTGAAATAAGAGCACACAACTCTGACTATCACACAAACCCTGCATACATATTTATAGGAAATTACGGGACTTGCAAGTCCTTAGTGCATAATCTACCCCATTCCCATTTTAACCTGGCAATGATTAATGCAATCATTAATACAAGCTTAAGGCACGGACACACCGGTAGGATTCTAGTGTCTGCCAGCCGAGAGTACTTAGCACCTCTGAACAGAGGGCTGGCAGTCATTTTGCAAACCGATTCTACATGTAGAAATGGGTGAAAAAGACTGCAGTCAGCAAACAAACAAACGGCCCCCTACTGTACAAACCGACAACTGTCTCCCTCTCCCCGTATGGTTAAAGTATCCGTTTCTCAATCATGATATAACTGATCTTCTGGGTTTGTTGTTGTTCTTCTAGGTATCGCCATGTTGACCTTTGCACTGCTCATGTCTGCGAGAATGGGTATTTTCCAGGAGACCCTATACAAGCAGTATGGCAAACACTCCAAGGAGGCTCTCTTCTATAATGTACGTGTCAGCCCCAAAACTCCTGTATGCATTCCAAACCTGTCAGATGTTGTACACTTGAAAGGCAAAGTAACTCACAAAAGTAATTGTAATTTATCCCCTGACAATGGGGATATTTAAGCTTTGTTTTTCTCAAACGTAATGCGCCACCCTACAATTGTTGATCTATATTTGGTGCAAACCAAGTGTCTGCATTTTCAGTGTTGTGTGCATTGATAATAGGGTGTTTTATATGTATACCTTACTCTATATATGTATCTTCTCTGCAGTTGTAATGTGTGTCATTGCTCTCTTAGCACTGCTTGCCTCTGCCTGGGTTCCTGCTTCTGTCCTCAGACATCTACAACCACGGTGTCCTCTTCAGTCAAAGCAGTGAGTTAAATACAGTCTTGTATGAAAACATGTCAAAGTATCCTCCTCATTGAGTAGAGTTGCAAAGTTTCCAGGTTTTTCAGAAATCCCAGTTGAAGGATGGGAAATTACTTCACTAACCTCAATAATTTATAGTTATGTCTGTTGGTGTCTTTGCTTAACCTGGTTCCAGATCTGTTTAGGCTGTCATGTCAAGACAGGAGTTAGCAAGGAGTTAGCAAGACAGCCCAAACAGATCTGGGACCAGGTGTTAAGGTTTTCTTCCAGTGAAGGAGAGGCAGACCAAAATGCAGCGTGGTTATTTCGATACATGTTTAATAAAAGAAAAACACGAACAATACAAAACAATAAACGTAACTTGAAAACCTAAACAGCCTATTCTGGTGCAAACTAACACAGAGACAGGAACAATCACCCACGAAACACTCAAAGAATATGGCTGCCTAAATATGGTTCCCAATCAGAGACAACGATAAACACCTGCCTCTGATTGAGAACCACTCCAGGCAGCCATAGACTATTCTAGACAACCCCACTAACCACAATCCCATGACCTACAAAAAAACCCAAGACAAAACACACCACATAAATAACCCATGTCACACCCTGGCCTGACCAAAATAATAAAGAAAACACAAAATACTAAGACCAGGGCGTGACAGAACCCCCCCCCCCCACCAAGGTGCGGACTCCCGGCCGCACACCTAAACCCATAGGGGAGGGTACGGGTGGGCGTCTGTCCACGGTGGCGGCTCGCGGGACGTGGACCCCACTTCAACAAAGTCTTAGTCCGCTTTATACGCGTCCTTAGATATGCGACCCTCGCCGCCGACCTTGGCCTAGTAACCCTCACCAAGGGCCCCACTGGACTGAGGGGTAGCTCGGGACTGAGGGGTAGCTCAGGCAGGTTGATGGCCCTGGCAGATCCTGGCTGGCTGGTGGTTCTGGCAGATCCTGGCTGACTGGCGGTTCCGGCAGATCCTGGCTGACTGGCGGTTCCGGCAGATCCTGGCTGACTGGCGGATCCTGGCTGATTGGCGGATCCTGGCTGACTCTGGCGGATCCTGGCAGACTGGCGGCTCTGGCTGCTCCATGCTGACTGGCGGCTCTGGCGGCTCTTTGCAGACTAGCAGCTCTGGCAGCGCTGAACAGGCGAGAGACTCCGGCAGCGCTGAACAGGCGAGAGACTCCGGCAGCGCTGAACAGGCGAGAGACTCCGGCAGCGCTGAACAGGCGAGAGACTCCGGCAGCGCTGAACAGGCGAGAGACTCCGGCAGCGCTGAACAGGCGAGAGACTCCGGCAGCGTTGAACAGGCGAGAGACTCCGGCAGCGTTGAACAGGCGAGAGACTCCGGCAGCGCTGTAGAGGAGGAAGGCTCTGGCAGCGCTGAACAGGCTGGAGACTCCAGCAGCGCTGGAGAGGAGGAAGGCTCTGGCAGCGCTGGACAGGCGAAGCGCACTATAGGCCTGGTGCGTGGTGCTGGCACTGGTGGTACTGGGCCGAGGACACGCACAGGAAGCCTGGTGCGGGGAGGTGGTACTGGATAGACCGGACCATGCAGGCGCACTGGAGCTCTTGAGCACCGAGCCTGCCCAACCTTATCTGGTTGAATGCTCCCGGTCGCCCTGCCAGTGCGGCGAGGTGGAATAGCCCGCACTGGGCTATGCAGGCGAACCGGGGACACCGTGCGCAAGGCTAGTGCCATGTAAGCCGGCCCAAGGAGACGCACTGGAGACCAGATGCGTAGAGCCGGCTTCATGACACTTGGCTCGATGCTTACTCTAGCCCGGCCGATACAAGGAGCTTGTATGTACCGCACCGGGCTATGCACCCGCACTGGAGACACCGTGCGCTCTACAGCATAACACAGTGCCTGCCCGGTCTCTCTAGCCCCCCGGTAAGCACAGGAAGTTGGCGCAGGTCTCCTACCTGGCTTCGCCATACTCCCTGTGTGCCCCCCCCCCCGATACATTTTTTAGGCTGACTCTCGGGTTTCCATCCGCGTCGCCGTGTTCGTCTCACCAACTCCATTCTCCTATAACCTTCCTCGCACTGCTCCAGCGAATCCCAGGCGGGCTCCGGCACTCTCCCTGGGTCGACCGCCCACCTGTCTATTTCCTCCCAAGTCGTATATTCCATACTTCGCTGCTTCTGCTGCCTGTCACTACGCCGCTTGGTCCTGTTGTGGTGGGTGATTCTGTTAAGGTTTTCTTCCGGTGAAGGAGAGGCAGACCAAAATGCAGCGTGGTTATTTCAATACATGTTTTAATAAAAGATCAACACAAACAAAACAATAAACGTAAAAACCTAAACAGCCTATTTTGGTGCAAACTAACACAGAGACAGGAACAATCACCCACGAAACACTCAAAGAATATGGCTGCCTAAATATGGTTCCCAATCAGAGACGACGACAAACACCTGCCTCTGATTGAGAACCACTCCAGGCAGCCATAGACTATTCTAGACAACCCCACTAACCACAATCCCATGACCTACAAAAAAAACCAAGACAAAACACACCACATAAATAACCCATGTCACACCCTGGCCTGACAAAAATAATAAAGAAAACACAAAATACTAAGACCAGGGCGTGACACCAGGCTAGTCTTTGCTCACTGATGTTATGAATGTTATGTTGAATTCACATTGTCCAGAGTTGGGCTTGTAGCCATATTTACATTTGTCTTCCAGCTCCTGTAGAGGTTCCTGTGATTGGCCAGGCTGTGCCGGTGTTGTGGCTGTACCTACTGCTGAACGTCATTACACAGTATCCTTTACAATACTTTCACAGTGAATACTGTATTTGTGTGTAGTCACTACACACAAATAAAACATTTCAATCATGTTTTATTGTCACATACACAGGATAGATGCAGAGAAATGTGTTGTTTTACAGGGTCAGCCATAGTAGTACGGCACCCCTGGAGCAAAGTAGGGTTAATTGCCTTGCTTAAGGGCACATCGACCGATTTTTCACCTTGTAGGCTCGGGTATTCGAACCAGGGACTACCTGCCTGCCGCCACGGTAAGGATTGGAAGTTGTTTTTCTTTCAGCTCCTGTAAAATCTCACTTCAAATCAAATCAAATGTTATTTGTCACATACACATGGTTAGCAGATGTTAATGCGAGTGTAGCGAAATGCTTGTGCTTCTAGTTCCGACAATGCAGTAATAACCAACAAGTAATCTAGCTAACAATTCCAAAACTACTACCTTATAGACACGTGTAAGGGGATAAAGAATATGTACATAAAGATATATGAATGAGTGATGGTACAGAGCGGCATAGGCAAGATACAGTAGATGGTATTGAGTGCAGTATATACATATGAGATGAGTATGTAAACAAAGTGGCATAGTTAAAGTGGCTAGTGATACATGTATTACATAAGGATGCAGTAGATGATATAGAGTACAGTATATACGTATACATATGAGATGAATAATGTAGGGTATGTAAACATTATATTAGGTAGCATTGTTTAAAGTGGCTAGTGATATATTTTACATCATTTCCCATCAATTCCCATTATTAAAGTGGCTGGAGTTGAGTCAGTGTGTTGGCAGCAGCCACTCAATGTTAGTGGTGGCTGTTTAACAGTCTGATGGCCTTGAGATAGAAGCTGTTTTTCAGTCTCTCTGTCCCAGCTTTGATGCACCTGTACTGACCTCGCCTTCTGGATGATAGCGGGGTGAACAGGCAGTGGCTCGGGTGGTTGTTGTCCTTGATGATCTTTATGGCCTTCCTGTGACATCGGGTGATGTAGGTGTCCTGGAGGGCAGGTAGTTTGTCCCCGGTGATGCGTTGTGCAGACCTCACTACCCTCTGGAGAGCCTTACGGTTGTGGGCGGAACAGTTGCCGTACCAGGCGGTGATACAGCCCGACAGGATGCTCTCGATTGTGCATCTGTAGAAGTTTGTGAGTGCTTTTGGTGACAAGCCGAATTTCTTCAGCCTCCTGAGGTTGAAGAGGCGCTGCTGCGCCTTCTTCACGATGCTGTCTGTGTGGGTGGACCAATTCAGTTTGTCTGTGATGTGTACGCCGAGGAACTTAAAACTTACTACCCTCTCCACTACTGTTCCATCGATGTCGATAGGGGGGTGTTCCCTCTGCTGTTTCCTGAAGTCCACAATCATCTCCTTAGTTTTGTTGACGTTGAGTGTGAGGTTATTTTCCTGACACCACACTCCGAGGGCCCTCACCTCCTCCCTGTAGGCCGTCTCGTCGTTGTTGGTAATCAAGCCTACCACTGTTGTGTCGTTGCCACTCAGTCTTGGGTGAACAGGGAGTACAGAGGAGAGGGCTCAGAACGCACCCTTGTGGGGCCCCATTGTTGAGGATCAGCGGGGTGGAGATGTTGTTGCCTACCCTCACCAATTGGGGGCGGCCCGTCAAGAAGTCCAGTACCCAGTTGCACAGGGCGGGGTCGAGACCCAGGGTCTCGAGCTTGATGACGAGCTTGGAGGGCACTATGGTGTTAAATGCCGAGCTGTAGTCGATGAACAGCATTCTCACATAGGTATTCCTCTTGTCCAGATGGGTTAGGGCAGTGTGCAGTGTGGTTGAGATTGCATCGTCTATGGACCTATTTGGGCGGTAAGCAAATTGGAGTGGGTCTAGGGTGTCAGGTAGGGTGGAGGTGATATGGTCCTTGACTAGTCTCTCAAAGCACTTCATGATGACGGAAGTGAGTGCTACGGGGCGGTAGTCGTTTAGCTCAGTTACCTTAGCTTTCTTGGGAACATGAACAATGGTGGCCCTCTTGAAGCATGTGGGAACAACAGACTGGGATAGGGATTGATTGAATATGTCCGTAAAAACACCAGCCAGCTGGTCTGCGCATGCTCTGAGGGCGCGGCTGGGGATGCCGTCTGGGCCTGCAGCCTTGCGAGGGTTGACACGTTTAAATGTTTTCCTCACGTCGGCTGCAGTGAATGAGAGTCCGCATGTTTTAGTTGCGGGCCGTGTCAGTGGCACTGTATTGTCCTCAAAGCGGGCAATACAGTAAACACTGTATGAGTAGTCATTGAACACAAATTGGCATGCTTGGAGGGGAATTCATCCCATTGGAAACAAATTAGACTAATCCAGAGTTTTTTTTACAACGCTGCTAACAAACACACTGTTACTGACGTCTCTGTATACTAGAAGACAATGCACATTCACCTTACAAATTGCAATGCAAAACACTCTCTCTCTCACTCACATACACACACACATTTTAGACCAGTTTTTATGAAACATATACCATCATCCTCTACCAGTCCTTCACCCTCCTCAGATACGTGTGCATCCGCGGTGTCTTCATCCTGACCACAGAGTGTGCCTCTCTCACCGTAACCCTGGTGGTGACTCTGAGGAAGTTCATCAGCCTAATCATCTCCATCCTCTTCTTCAAGAATCCCTTCACCGCCTGGCACTGGGTGGGCACTGGAGTCGTCTTCCTGGGTACCCTGATCTACACGGAGGTCTGGACTAGCATCTGCACGGCGTTAAGAGGAAGTGAAAAGCTGAAGAAGAAAAAGACGTAGTAAAGAAGGCGGAGTGATACGCAGCACTTTCGTCAATTCCTTGCATCCTCTCTCTTTGCCTCAAAAATAATTGAAGAAGAGGATCCACGGGGGGGGGGGGAGACCTTCTTCTCCAATATGGTTGAGAAGGAGTAGAAGTGAGAGGATGCAGGAAATCACAGAAAGACAAATTGAGATAGAGCCAACGTCACAAGAGAGTGCCTTTGACTGCACTGTTGTGTGTGTGTATATGGGACTAGATTTGTTGTGGGTGTGATTGCACACTCTGGAGCCTGTTTCCCCCCTCGCTCTCTACTGCAGTTGCAGTAGGAGCAGGTTGGTTTTTAATAGAATCATCATAAAAAATGTATTGTTTTCATTGCTTGAACAATTACCTTTGAAAAAAAGCCTTCCCACTAGGTTTCTCACTTAACCCATTTTAAGGACATAACCTTAACAAAAACTACCTTGTTGACTGAATAAGTCAAGGCAAGATTTTTGCAAAACTGATTGTATGGAGATAACCTACTGTTTTGTTAGTTTTGTTTGTTTGGTGAGCTGTATTTCTTTAGGTGTTTTGCTAAATATGAGTTTTGCTGAGCTGTGACTCAAAAGTATGTGTCTGTCAACATGTAATTGAACACCAGAAAAATTATTATACCGGTATATGGACAAAACATATTACTGTACTCTGATTAGCATAATTTTGAAATACTAAATGACAAAAAGTGAGTTCACCACCTCAATGTTATACAAACTGATGTTAGTGAAACACAAAAGTTACAAGTATTATTTTCATGTATTCTGAATATGATACTTGCTCAGATTTTATTGTAGGAATATTTCCTCAGGAGGATTTTTGTCCTTTCAAAATAGTACTTGGCAGGTCCAGCAACTTTGTCTTGAAAAAAAACCAAAACCATGAAAATGCATTTTCCTACACTCCAGAATCACTGCACCATTAATTCTCAACCTACTGAAATAAAAAGTTCTACCCTATACCTTTGCATTGTATTGCATAATATTTCTGTATGTATATTTCCATACAATGACCCACTTACAATTAAAAGGAAAATATTGTACTTACGTAATAGTTTCAGTGAAATGCACTTAATGTACCCTGGTCAAAAGGAAAATGTGCATAGTAGACTCAGCCTGGTCTCATAAACTAGACATAGTATAGCAAATGTAAATCCGGGACACTCAAATGAGCATGATATGTTACGTTTGATGTGGTTACATAAAACAGATGGTTATTTAAGGCAAGTAGTGCAGTTGGTTGGGGTGGATGTGTGGGCGTATAAGGTGTACTTCTAGCAACCCAAAGGTTGCAAGTTTGAATCTCATTAGGGACTTTAGCAACTTTTCAACTATTTATTTGCTGCTTTCTAACTACTTAGCATGTTAGCTAACCCTTTCCCCTAATTCCTCGATCACACCGACAGCGTTATTGCATTTTGGTACACCAAACTATGTTAATTCCCCAATGGAGCGCTGTGTTTGCCTTGCAGCATTGCATTGCAAAGGCAGTTGCAGTGCGTTCTCTGTGGTGCATACATTAGATTTATTGTACACATCAAATTGTATGCGTGACTGCTTGACAGAAATGGTAGCAGAAGGTGAATGTTGAACTTTTGTTGCACACATATCCACCTGATGCTGCGTGCCATTTTGCTCAATGACGCTGTCCGTGTGATCAAGGCATAACCCTAACCTTAACCCTTTTTATAACGCAAACGTCTAGCAACCTTTGCGAGTTTGAATCTCAACACAGACCGTAGCATTTTAGCTAATGAGCAACGTTTCAACTACTTACTACTTCTTTGCTGCTTTGTAACTACTTAGTATGTTAGCTAACCCTGACCTTTAACCTAACTCCTAAATATAACCCTAACCTCTAACCTAGCTAACGTTAGCCAGCTAGCTAACATTCATCACCTAGCTAGATTTAGTAACATACATTTTGTAAATTTGTGAGATATGGTACATTTAGCATATTTGCAACATATTGCACGTTTGCTAAGTAGTTACTACTCAGTGTCAGAAACCCAAAGGTTGTGAGTTCGAATCTCATCACAAACAACTAGCATTTTATGGAATTAGCAACTTTCAACTACCTACAACATTTTTGTTGCTTTGTAACAAATTACCATATTAGCTAACCCTTCCCCGAACCTTAACCCTTTTAGCTAATCCTTCCTCTAACCTTAACCATTTTAGCTAAACCTTCCCCTAACATTAAACCTATACTTAACCCTTTAACCAAAATCCTAAACTTAACCCTAACCCCTAGGTTAGCTAACGTTAGCCACCTAACTAGACTCGTAACATATCATAGGTTTTGCAAATTTGTAACATATACTTTGGTTTGCAAACTCGTAACATATTGTACGTTTTTTAAATTAGTAACATATAATACGAATTGTAATTCATAACATAACAAATGAAATGGGTGATGGACATCAACAAATGAATGCATAGCCTACCATATGAAACGTAACATACACTACATGACCAGAAGTATGTGGACACCTGCTAGTCGAACATCTCAATCCAAAATCATAGGCATTAATATGGAGATGGTCCCTCCTTTTCTGCTATATCAGCCTCCACTCTTTTAGGAAGGCTTTCCACTAGATGAGCATTAGTGAGGTTGGGCAATTTGGCGATTAGGCCTGGCTCACAGTCAGTGTTCCAATTCATCCCAATGGGGTTGAGTTCAGGGCTCTGTGCAGGCCAGTCAAGTTCTTAGATACCGATCTCGACAAACCATTTCTGTATGGAACTTGCTTTGTGCAAGGGGGCATTGTCATACTGAAACAGGAAGGGCATTCCCCAAACTGTTGCCACAAATTTGGAAGCACAGAACCATCTATAATGTCATATTATGCTGTAGCATTAATATTTCCCTTCACTGGAACTAAGGGGCCTAGCCCTAATCATGAAAAACAGCCACAGACCAGTATTCCTCCTCCACCAAACTTTACAGTTAGCACTAGGGCAGGTAACGTTCTCCTGGCATCCGCCAAACCCAGATTCGTCAACCGGACTGCCAGATGGTAAATACCGGAGGAAAGTGGAGTGCTCGCCTTGAGCTTTGTGGGTTGTGCGTTACACCATGCCCAAACTGGACGTGCGTGCGCCACTGTGCGCAAATGGATTTAAACATTTTATTTAGAAGTTGCTTCTATTTGTGACGCCGAGCGTGATGCAAGTCCTGCCTCCCATCTCCTCATTGACTTTAAGAAGCATATACCCACTTGCCATCTCCTCATTGGTTATACCCACGTGGGTGATTGAAAGATGAACTGAGGTTGGTCGGTTGCGGTAATACACCCTATTATGAATCGCCATATAAATTCCAAAGAAGAAAAAGCTTGAAAGGAGGAGAGATAATTAGAAACGATTCGGTTGACCATTTTATGTGTGGATTAATTGTCGAGTAGAGGACCTTGTGCATTTCAGGTAAAATAACAACTCAACATTTTATATCCCAGGACAAATTTGCTAGCAACAGCAAGCTAGCTAAATAGGACAAATTAACTAGCAGCTGCAAGCTATCTAGCTAAAATGCCATAAATGTTTAATGCTTTTCAACCTGTCCCCAAAATAATATAATTGGTTCAGAGTTTGTTTTGATATTTCAACCTGCCTGTCATGATCATGTTTGCTGTGTGGAGACAAAATCCATTTGCGCACGATGGCGCACGCGCACCGCGCGACCTGCAATTTTAGTGGATCTGATTGGTCAAGACACGCAAAGCGCCTGCAGCAGCACTCTGACGTGAAGGACAGAGAAATTGTGGGCGAGTTGACAAATCATAAAAAGAATGGTATAAAAAAACAGCACTTTGCCCGTTAAATTAAGTCATAAAGCATCGCAATAACGTTTTCCGACGGCCCTGCAGTAGACTACCTATCTGTTGCATTTCTACTCTGCCACTTGGAAGGTCGCTTTAAGTTTTCAAAAAAGAAGACGCAAGTTTTCACGATGGGCACAATGACAGAAAAAATACGATAAAGCGAAGTGTCTGTCTATGCTCGCGCCTCATCCGCCTGCGGGGAGACCAGACACCTGCACCCAAGCGTCGCACTTTGCTTTCGTTCTCGTTTGAAAGGAACATTATGCAAGTTTGACTTCTCTTATTTGAACCCGATGGCGGAATCTTGGTGATGTAAGTCAAATTATTACAGTTATCCAGTTGGTTTATTATTTGATGCTGAAGTGCGGCGCATGTTTTATTATAAGCACGTTGAAAGTAGGCTAATATGTTGTATTTTATTGTAGCTTCAACATCGGTGTTCCAACGATATGTTTGTTTGTTTGTTTTATTAAATTATCTATAAGAAAATTGTTCTAGACTATAGTGTGACTCGTGGAATTGACGCTGCGCCATGTTTTTCTTGCCAAGGGAGGGTGTTTTCATCCCTTGCCACACGGCTCTGACACTTGGGCATTGCCCAACGTCCGCATTCCCCATCATGTTGCGCAGATACAATTCCAGGGCTGAAGTACTCCGAATACCCGGGTGAACGTTTTTATCTACACTATATACAAAAGTATGTGGACACCACTTCAAATTAGTGGATTCGGTTGTTGACAGGTGTATAAAATCGAGCACACCGCCATGCAATCTCCACAGAGACAAACAATGGCAGTAGAATGGCCTTACTGAAGAGCTCAGTGACTTTCAATGTGGTAACGTCAAAAGATGCCACCTCTCCAACAAGTAAGTCTGTCCAATTTCTGCCCAGCTAGAACTGCCCAGGTCAACTGTAAGTGCTGTTATTGTGAAGTTGAAACATCTGGGAGCAACCACGCTCAGCCGCGAAGTAGTAGGCCACACAAGCTCACAGAAAGGGACTGCCAATTGCTGAAGCGTGTAAAACTCTGTCTTCGGTTGCAACACTTACTACCAAGTTCCAGACGGCCTCTGGAAGCAACATAAGCGCAAGAACTGTTCGTCCGGTGCTTCATGAAATGGGTTTCCATGGCCAAGCAG
Organism: Oncorhynchus kisutch; assembly: GCF_002021735.2. NCBI lineage: Eukaryota > Metazoa > Chordata > Actinopteri > Salmoniformes > Salmonidae > Oncorhynchus > Oncorhynchus kisutch. The sequence continues at coordinate 51,859,845 of NC_034177.2, forward strand.
CCGCACACAATCCTAAGATCACCATGCGCAATGCCAAGCGTCGGCTGGAGTGGTGTAAGGCACACCTCCATTGGACTGTGGAGCACTCAAAATGCATTCTCTGGATTGATGAATCGCACTTCACCATCTGGCAGTCCAACAAACAAATCTGGGTTTGGCAGATGCCAGGAGAACACTACTTGCCCCGATGGGTTTGAGGTCAGTGCCCTGACCTCAACCCCATCGAACATATTTGGGAAGAATTAGAACGCCGACTGCGAGCCAGGCCTAATCACCCAACATCAGTGCCCGACCTCACTAATGCTCTTGTGGCTGAATGGAAGCACGTCCCCGCAGCAATGTTCCAACATCTAGTGGAAAGCCTTCCCAGAAGAGTGGATGCTGTTATAGCAGCAAAGGGGTGACCAACTCCATATTAAAGCTCATGATTTTGGAATGCGATGTATGACGAGCAGGTGTCCACATACTTTTGATCATGTTGTGTATAAATAAAAGAAAGAGGTGTGATTTTAAAGTGTAAATAACTTTATTTCACACCATCCATTCAGTTGCGTCATATTATTCATAGGCCTACCTGTTTCATGATTTAATAATGATGCTGAACTGTTGCAATTGCTCATTGTTGTGTTGTGCCACATCGTTGTCATATCAGCTTTTTGGGATGTCTTTGTTAGCTGCGCACTTTGGAAACTTGTGCGCTGGCTGTTAACTAATTTGATTTGGCAATATGGTAATATAGCATTTGTTGTAGACATGTACAGAGGTTTCAAATTGGTTGTTAAGTGTGAGTGAGAGAGAGAGGGTGGGTGGGAGAGTTTGTTTATCTTGTGCCTTCATTGGTTTTATGACTCACTAGGCTTCTGTGTTTATATCACTAGAAAAGGGCAAGGACTGACACACATATAGACATACACACACAGTGGATGTAAGGTCAAAGCATACAGTGGGGCAAAAAAGTATTTAGTCAGCCACCAATTGTGCCAGTTCTCCCACTTAAAAAGATGAGAGAGGCCTGTAATTTTCATCATAGGTACACTTCAACTATGACAGACCAAATTAGAAGAAAAAAACCCAGAAAATCACATTGGAGGATTTTTTTATGAATTTATTAGCAAATTATGGTGGAAAATAAGTATTTGGTCAATAACAAAAGTTTATCTCAATACTTTGTTATATACCCTTTGTTGGCAATGACAGAGGTCAAACGTTTTCTGTAAGTCTTCACAATGTTTTCACACACTGTTGCTGGTATTTTGGCCTATTCCTCCATGGAGATCTCCTCTAGAGCAGTGATGTTTTGGGGCTGTTGCTGGGCAACACGGACTTTCAACTCCCTCCAAAGATTTTCTATGGGGTTGAGATCTGGAGACTGGCTAGGCCACTCCAGGGCCTTGAAATGCTTCTTACGAAGCCACTCCTTCGTTGCCCGGGCAGTGTGTTTGGGATCATTGTCATGCTGAAAGACCCAGCCACTTTCATCTTCAATGCCCTTGCTGATGGAAGGAGGTTTTCACTCAAAATCTCACGATACATGGCCTCATTCATTCTTTCCTTTACATGGATAAGTCGTCCTGGTCCCTTTGCAGAAAAACAGCCCCAAAGCATGATGTTTCCACCCCCATCGCTTCACAGTAGGTATGGTGTTCTTTGGATGCAACTCAGCATTCTTTGTCCTCCAAACACGACGAGTTGAGTTTTTACCAAAAAATTATATTTTGGTTTCATCTGACCATATGACATTCTCCCAATCTTCTTCTGGATCATCCAAAAGCTCTCTAGCAAACTTCTGACGGGCCTGGACATGTACTGGCTTAAGCAGGGGGACACGTCTGGCACTGCAGGATTTGAGTCCCTGGTGGCGTAGTGTGTTACTGATGGGTAGGCTTTGTTACTTTGGTCCCAGCTCTCTGCAGGTCATTCACTAGGTCCCCCCGTGTGGTTCTGGGATTTTTGCTCACCGTTCTTGTGATCATTTTGACACCACGGGGTGAGATCTTGCGTGGAGCCCCAGATCGAGGGAGATTATCAGTGGTCTTGTATGTCTTCCATTTCCTAATAATTGCTCCCACAGTTGATTTCTTCAAACCAAGCTGCTTACCTATTGCAGATTCAGTCTTCCCAGCCTGGTGCAGGTCTACAATTTTGTTTCTGGTGTCCTTTGACAGCTCTTTGGTCTTGGCCATAGTGGAGTTTGGAGTGTGACTGAGGTTGTGGACAGGTGTCTTTTATACTGATAACAAGTTCAAACAGGTGCCATTAATACAGGTAACGAGTGGAGGACAGAGGAGCCTCTTAAAGAAGTAGAAGAAGAGAGCCAGAAATCTTGCTTGTTTGTAGGTGACCAAATACTTATTTTCCACAATCTGCAAATAAATTCATTAAAAATCCTACAATGTGATTTTCTGGGTTTTTTCCCCTCATTTTGTCTGTCATAGTTGAAGTGTACCTATGATGAAAATTACAGGCCTCATCTTTTTAAGTGGGAGAACTTGCACAATTGGTGGCTGACTAAATACTTTTTTGCCCCACTGTATGTGGAGAGGGATAAAGAGAATATAATGTACCCTATCAGTATGCATGTATACAGGAAGTTAATTCCTTCATAGATATGATCTTTTGAGAAGTTGAAATGTTTTCTCTTGTTTTGCTTACATGAATGAAAACTGCAGTTATTATTGCATAAATGGTTTTCAAATATGAATAGGAACACCACCCTTGACTCTCCTTTATGTACAATACCGTTCAAAAGTTTGGGGTCAGTTAGACTTTTCCTTGTTTTTGAAAGAAAAGCTCATTTTTGTCCATTAAAATAACATAATATTGACCAGAAATACAGTGTAGACATTGTTAATGTTGTAAATGACAATTGTAGCTGGAAACGGCAGATTTAAAAATGAAAAATAACGAAATATCTACATAGGCGTACAGAGGCCCATTATCAGCAACCATCACTCCTGTGTTCCAATGGCACGTTGTTAGCTAATCCAAGTTGATCATTGGAAAATCCTTTTGCAATTATGTTAGCACAGCTGAAAACAGTTGTTCTGATTTAAAGAAGCAATAAAACTGGCATTCTTTAGACTAGTTGAGTATCTGGAGCATCAGCATTTGTGGGTTCGATAACAGGCTCAAAATGTCCAGAAACAAAGAACTTTGTTCTGAAACTCGTCAGTCTATTCTTGTACTGAGAAATGAAGGATATTCCATGTGACAAATTGCCAAGAAACGGAAGGTCTCGTACAACGCTGTGTTTCGTACAGCGCCCTTCACAGAACAGCGCAAGCTGGCTCTAACCAGAATAGAAAGAGGAGTGGGAGGCCCCGGTGCACAACTGAGCAAGAGGACAAGTACATTAGTGTCTAGTTTGAGAAGCAGATGCCTCAAGTCCTCAACTGGCAGCTTCATTAAATAGTACCCACAAAACACCTGTCTCAACAGTGAAGAGGTGACTACGGGATGCTGGCCTTCTAGGCAGAGTTGCAAAGAAAAAGCCATATCTCAGAATGGCCAATAAAAATAAAATATTAAGATGAGCAAAAGAACAGACACTGAACAGAGGAACTCTGCCTAGAAGGCCAGCATCCCGGGGTCGCCTCTTCGCTGTTGACGTTGAGATTGGCATTTTGCGGGTAGGTACGATTTAATGAAGCTGATAGAGTTGAGGACTTGTGAGGCGTCTGTTTCTCAAACTAGACACTGTAATGTACTTGTCCTCTTGCTCAGTTGTGCACATGGGGCCTCCCACTCCTCTTTCTATTCTGGTTAGCGCCAGTTTGAACTGTTCTGTGAAGGGAGTTTGAAGTTCACTGCTCAACTGAAGGACCTTACAATTATCTGTATGTGTGGTGCACAGAGATATGAGGAAGTCATTGAAAAATAACAAACACTATTATTACACACAGAGTGAGTCCATGCAACTTATGTGATTTCAGCTTTTCATTTTTTATTAAATTGTAAAATGTTTGTAAACCATAAATCCATTTTTGACGTTATGTGGTATTGAGTGTAGGCCAGTGACCAAAGAAATCTAAATTTAATCCATTTTAAATGCAGGGTGTAACACAACAAAATGTGGAAAAAGTCAAAGGGTTGGAATGCTTTCTGTGGCACTGTACAACTGAGCATAGTGACTTTGAAGGGCTGGTAGATGTATTCGATGTCAACCTGTTTCTAAAGAGTTTCTCAAAATGTCTTCTGATACTTAACTGCACTATGCTCTTTCACCAGTAGAGGGCACTCTTAGACCCTTTTCACAATAGTGAGCCGAACCAAGCCAAGCTGCACTGTGCTGGCCTCAGTAGCCTGGTCACATATCCACCACTAAAATACTGAGTCAGGTCGACTCATCTCTCAACCATCACTAGTTCACTTCTCCAGTTGCATTAAACTCACTTATATTGGCAATCATTGAATGAAGCTTTGCCATGCCTCCTACAGAGAGTGAGATATCAGGGCATGTCTGTCTTGTCAGTATGCTTATGGGAGAGTGTATCTGTGTATATGTATGCCATCAAGTCTGTGTCATAGGTCTACGTTTTTAAAGATCTGTGTGTTTGTGAGTTGGACTGGTGGTGGTATTCAATGCCTCATCAAAGAGGGTGTGTGTGTGTGTGTGTGTGTGTGTGATGGAAGGAAATAGACATAGAAGATGGGACAAGTGAGATGTACAGCAGCCTAGTAGAGGTAGTGAGAGCAGCACAGGAGGAAGGGGAAAGTACACTACAGATTTAGAGCAAAACACTAAACCAGAGTGTGGTCTGTAAATCTAAAACCAAACCAGACTTGACGTCAGTCTACTCCTCCTCTGAGAGGAAGCTGTGGTCAGAATTACCAGTGTTTCTCTGTTGCTTTGTTGTGTTTGTACAAAGGGATTCTGACTGGTGCATGTTTGAAGTAACTGTGTGTGTGTGTATATATAGTGTTTATGTGTGCGAGAGAGTGAACAGTACATTATCTTTGTGTGAATTGTTTATAAAGGCCAGTGGAGAACCTGCTGTTACTCAAGTTGTATGGGAGATCGGAAATCCCCTCATACATGCTGACCTGATTGCTCACTCAGATGTAAGGTTTCAGGAATGTAAGATGTATGCAGTAGCTAGATTTCAAACCTACTCCTAGAATTACATCAGTATAACAGAAACTGGGTAATGTTAAATCTTCATATAACATTTTTGGTAAAAACATTAAATTCATTATTGTCATTATCTTCTTCTGTCGTATGTGTTCACACACCAGAGCTCATTTTGAATGTATACATGAGTAGTGTCTTGGCCCTTCCCACTGGGCACAAACTGGTTGTGTCAACATTGTTTCGACGTCATCTATCAATGTATTGTGACGTGGAATCTGTACAGAAAATATAAAAAAGGAATCAACTTGTTTTGAGGCTGGAATTTAAAGCACAGGAATATGTCATCATTGTAACCAATTTTCAACATAGACAAACCTTATAAAATATGTTGAATTTGTACCTTTTGAAACGTCATATCTTCAACATTATATCCACTATCAGAAGAAAAAAAACCAATAGATTAGACAGCACCTCCTACTGGAGAGTTGATCTATCCACCGCTATTAAGTTGGTCTCCCATCCAGGGTTTTATCCAAGCCCTGCTTAGCTTTGATATGTTACTGACTACTACCAATGTGCTATTGAGAGATCTCTTGATAACTAAATACAGAGTACAAAACATTAGGAATATTGAGTTCCATTCCCTTTTGCCCTCAGAACAGCCTCAATTCGTCATGGCATGGACTCTACAAGGTGTCGTAAGCGTTCCACAGGGATGCTGGCCCATGTTGACTCCAACGCTTCCCACAGTTGTGTCAAGTTGGCTGAATGTTCTTTAGGTGGTGGACCATTCTTGATACATACAGGAAACTGTTGAGTGTGAAAAATCCAGCAGCGTTGTTGTAGTTGGCCGTTGCAGGAAAAAAAAAACTATATACTGCTATACAAATTTGACAATCACAAGATGGGACTTAGGACTCTCATGTCAAGGGAACTGTAGCCTACTGTTCAGATGAGTTAAATGGAAACTGAAACCTGGACACCGACTGTAGGTTTAACTTCTCACAGCCTAATTATTAACTCCTTCAGAATTAAGCATTTCTTTTAGTAAAATGATACACCAAATGTAAACATTTTGACTCGAGTGGAGAAAAAAATATTTAATTCAGCCTCGAGTGAATTGGAATGCTCAGATACCTTCTGTAGAGGTGCTGTCTGTATCAGCATCATAAAAGCTGATAGTATTTCAACCACATAAAATGTGCATCCATGCCGAACTGAAATCTTATAAGAAACATTTTGGGTCGTTTTCACAGCTTTCTATTTCTTTAAAACCTTTCAGACTGTTGTCATTTAGATATTTTGCATAGAAATTCTTTCCAGTTTTTTGTTATTGCATTTTCTCCCCGGTCCCTAAACGTCTTTGCTCCGCGAAAGAATAACTTTACTGTTAACACCTAGATTGAAACATTCATTCTAAGAATTTGACATTATTCTGGTGAGCAAGGGTTTACTTAATCTTCTAGGGCAACATATGTGCATGTATCAAGAGAATGTACATGTATCTAATTATAGACAAGTTGGCTGACAAATAGCCTACCAAAAATGTCAGAAATTTTAAGCAGAAACATATCTAAATCAGGCAACAAAAAAACTCTTGCACCCCCTGTCAAAAAATCATCTAGTTTATAATAGCAATAAGGCACTTCGGGGGTTTGTGATATATGGCCAATATACCACAGCTAAGGGTAGGCTGGACAATAGAATGAGTCAAAATTCACCCAAGGCTGAAAAATGGCAAAAGAATGTTGGATGAACTGGAACACTAGCACGAGGCCACAGAAAATGAATTGAATCGAACATTCGCAGAGCCTCTTCTGACTGGAGTGATGCTAAGAATTCCATTTAGCCTAAATGGCACAAAACAAATGTATCCCTTTTTATTTTACCACTACACACTGTTCTTAGGATGAAACTTTAAAAGTAAACATCCGCACCTCAATGATGCCAAATGTGCTTATGTCTGCATAACGAGGAAGTAGGAAAAAATATACACATTACAAGATATTTGGCGAAATAGACAGATATACCTATATTTCCCCCTATAGGAAACAATGGGACGGGCTCAGAGTTCAATGAGAAAGTTATTGTTGATGTTTTAACTACCAGCAATTGGTTCAACATGGGCAGGTCTCATTGCCAACAATAGCGACGCAGGCATTGTGACATAGAACAATGGGCTGGGAAAAGAACGTTAGGAAGGCGAGTTGGTGCCACGGTGAACTAATAGGAGCTGGCAGGGTGAAAAATGCCCTAAATGAAGGCCTGTTTTTTTTGTGATTACTTCAAAACTATGGCAAGTAGCTGGGACATATGGTAATATTATGAAACTGGGCTGCAATGAACTTGTTTTTATTTTAAAAAAGCATTGTCAAAAATGTCATGTGTTCAGGCAACTAAGGGCTGTCTCCAGGCACTCGGCATTGCATCCTGCATAAGCACAGCCCTTAAGCGGTGGTATATTGGCCATATACCACACCTCTGGCCTTATAAGTGATCATGCTTGAGAAGGCAGTGTTAGGAGGATATATTTGCATGGGTGTTTTTAGGCCCGATATGAAGTAAAGGGTAGGCAAACCGTGCCAATATATCCTCCAAACACCGGCTTCGAGGGCATTATCACTTTAATACAACGGGTTACCAACTTGTTCAAATAATGACTGACATTTTTTAATTAAAAACGTTTTTTTAAATGAATTCCTTCATACTATTTTATCCTTCCACAAGATATAGTCCCGAAACAAATTTATGGTTACTATCCAAGCCGGCTAGCCGTTTGTATTATTGGTTTGGTTGCCAGAGATGCAACCCAGTCGTTAAGTCTTTTTGTTCTGTATCTATGGACGCGACCCAGTCGTTCGTTCTAAATGTTCTATTGCCATACTGACTGGCAACGTTCTTGTCCCTTGCTTGCTAGTTTGCCAACTACAGCTAACTTACAGTCAAGTCAAACAGTGCAGACAGAATGACAACAGTAGCTGTATTTGTTTAAGCTGTTTTCTAGAGACATTTATTTGGATACATCCATAACAATGCGCTAATGAGGTGCGATTTCACCATAGCATAGAAAATGTGCTCTCTCGTTAGGACACTTGTTCAGAGGAGCTAGCCAACAACATAACTACACAATAACTTCAAACGGAAGCTGGAAAGACCGCAAACTAGGTGCACTTCGTTTCGTTTTACCTTTTTCCAATAGACATTTTGTTTTGTATGTATCCATAAAAATGATGCCAGCTGATTCATGATTTCATCTGGCTGTGAAACGCTGCCTGCCTCTCTGTAGTCCCGACTCCCGACCCCTACATGTTCATTACTATGGGACAGTTGGAAATCGAATTTGAATATTGAAACAATGTTGCAAATGTCTGAGAGACAGACCGCAAGGTTTATGCAAATCTCCGCTGTTGAAAACTAAATGTTAGTCTAAAAGAAGTGTGAGATGGTGTCTAGATGGAGATCAAGTTTTAAACTTGATGAGACAGTGGATTGCGCAGTCAGATGGAACAGAGTAAATTGGCATTTTAACGTCATAGACTTGTGGAATAGACACCGGCTGGAATGTGCTATTGTATGTTCAATGATATTTGAGTGATTTGGACCGATTTAATGAACATGCATTTTGAACAGATCACAAGTGGGTGTCAAGACGGACAGGGAAATGTCAATGCAATCTAAGTAACACTGTGTGCGTGTGTAATAGAGAGAGAATTGAACGTTCCCCTTCCTAGGTGCCAGATAGTGCAGCTGGTTTGTATTTTGGACAGAGGGAGGGATGGTCGGGTAACGGGTTTGGGTGGGGCATGTTTTGACTGTTTTTGGTACACCAGCCACCCAAAGCCACACACAGAGGGAGAGAGAGGAGGGGGGTGTACACAGACAATGGAACTCTCCCACTGGAGGCTGATGGGTTGTCACTGATGATTGACAGATAGATCGTGGGCTGCTAAACTTAATGAAACAATTTCTCACCTCCAGGGAACATGCTTCCGGGATAAGGCTTGATCTGTGTCCAGGAAACCAGGTCTTAAATCTGATTCTGACACTTGGTAGTGGTGTGAAGGGGATGAGGTGTGGTGCCATGATGGATGGTAGTAGTGTGTGGATGAATGAATGATGGTGATGGAGGCCAATCTGGGTGAGGGGTTATTACGGGTAGCTCTGACTCAGCCCACACATCCTTGGCTCCAGCACGGCAGAGATGGAGAGATGAAAGGAGGAGAGGAAGGGAGAGGGAAGCGACTCATCGTGTGGTCAGCTGACTCAGACCACAGGAACGGTGGGAAGCATGTACATTTGGAAGTGTGTGTGCGTGCAGTGTGGGTGTGTGTTACCATGCCTTTGGTCTGACAGCCAGGGCTGCCATTAGTTATATTTCCTGTCACATGATTGGAATGTTGGAGCAGGATTCCGGTCCTGTTAGTCTCTCCCACTCACCTGCTAACTTTCACCACATGGATCCCATTACTTCCTCTTACGTCTTCCCAGGAATTTCCCCTTCTGTGTGGTTTCAACATGATGAAAGTCACTGGGGCTGTAGTGTAAGTAGTGGTGGGTGTATATAATTCAACAAGTGTCCCTCATTGATAATTCCTATAAATATCTGAACACCTACTCGTCGAAAATCATGGGCATTAATATGGATTTGGTCCCCCATTGCTGCTATAAAAGCCTCCACTCTTCTGGGAAGGCTTTCCACTAGATGTTGCAACATTGCTGTGGGGACTTGCTTCCATTCAGCCAGAAGAGCATTACTTAGGTCGGGCACTGATGTTGGACGATTAGGCCTGGCTCACAGTCTGTGTTCTAATTCATCCCAAAGTTGTTTGATGGGGTTGAGGTCAGAGCTCTGTGCAGGCCAGTGAAGTTCTTCCACACTGATCTCGACTAACCATTTCTGTATGGACCTCGCTTTGTGCAAGGGGGCATTGTCATGCTGAAACAGGAAGGGCCTTCCCCAAACTGTTGCCACAATGTGGGAAGCACATAATCATCTAGAATGTCATTGTATGCTGTAGCGTTAAGATTTCCCTTTACTGGAACTAAGGGACCTAGCCCGAACCATGAAAAACAGCCCCAGAACATTATTCCTCTACTATCAAACTTTACATTTGCCACTATGTATTGGGGAAGGTAGAGTTCTCCTGGCATCCGCCAAACCCAGATTTGTCCGTCGGACTGCCAGATGGTGAAGCTGGATTCATTACTCCAGAGAACACGTTTCCACTGCTCCAGAGTCCAATGGCGGCAAGCTTTACACCACACCAGCCGACGCTTGCATTGCGCATGGTAATCTTAGGCTTGTGTGCAGCTGTTCGGCCATGGAAACCCATTTCATGAAGCCCCCGACGAACAGTACTTGTGATGTCGTTTCTTCCAGAGACAGTTTGGAACTCGGTGGTGAGTGTTGCAACCGAGGACAGATGATTTTTACGCGTTACATGCTACGCGCTTCAGCACTCGGCGGTCCCATTCTGTGAGCTTGTGTGGTCTACCACTTTGTGGCTGAGCTGTTGTTGCTCCTAGACTTTTCCACTTCACAATAACAGCAATTGCAGTTGACTGGGGAAGCTCTAGCAGGGCAGAAATTTGACGAACTGACTTGTTGGGAATGTGGCATCCTATGACATTGCCATGTTGAAAGTCACTGAGCTCTTCAGTGAGGCCATTCTAATGCTAATGTTTGTCTTTCAAGATTGCATGGCTGTGTATTCGATTTTCTACACCTGTCAACAACGGGTGTGGCTGAAACAGCCGAATCCACAAATTTAAGGTGTGTCCAGACTTTTGGCCAAGTAGTGTATATAAATCTCTTTCACCAAAACCATGTTTGTTTGCTCATATTTTGATTGACAACAATTCCACCATGTGATGAATTGCACTGCGTTGTGAGAGTTTCAGACTCTGTTTCAGGTGTACCGGCAGTGATTCTAAAAGTATGTGTGTGACAAAGTGAGTATGTATTTCCTTTGTTTGTTTATGAGATAGAGGATAAGATAGTGTGTGTGAAAGAGAGAGAGAGTGTGTAAGAGAGGGAGAGAGACTGATAAAAGAGAGCGAGAGAGTGGTTTGTGTGTGTGAAAGAGAGAGAGAGTGTGTAAGAGGGAGAGAGACTGATAAAAGAGAGCTAGAGAGTGTGTGTGTGTGTGTGTGTGAAAGAGAGAGTGTGTAAGAGAGGGAGAGAGACTGATAAAAGAGAGCTAGAGTGTGTGTGTGTGTGTGAAAGAGAGAGAGTGTGTAAGAGAGGGAGAGAGACTGATAAAAGAGAGCTAGAGAGTGTGTGTGTGTGAAAGAGAGAGAGTGCGTAAGAGAGGGAGAGAGACTGATAAAAGAGAGCTAGAGAGTGTGTGTGTGTGTGTGTGTGTGAAAGAGAGAGAGTGTGTAAGAGAGGGAGAGAGACTGATAAAAGAGAGCTAGAGAGTGTGTGTGTGTGTGTGAAAGAGAGAGTGCGTAAGAGAGGGAGAGAGACTGATAAAAGAGAGCGAGAGAGTGTGCGGCAAAGCCTGTTGAGTCGGTGTAAGAATGACCGCGTGAGTACTGGATGAACAGATCACACCCTCACACTTACACTGACGAGGAAAAGGCGGAGAGGAAGGCAGACCGAACGAGGAGAAAGAAGACTGGGAGAAAGGAGAGAGGAAGGCAAAGAAGAAAGATCGAGAGGAAGAGACAGGCTAGCAGTACAGTCTCTCTGGTAGCTACGGCTCAAGGCATCTATTCCCTACTCTTTCTGTGGGCTTGTATAGAGACAGACATGAGGACTCTGGGTGCTACAGTATAGTATATCTTCATGGATAGGCTGGGTGGCTGGGCTCCTCTCCTTATAACCGGACAGCACAGCAACACAGGCAGCATGGAGATGGTGCCTGAGGGACACCATATGGCTCACCGTTAAACAGGTATAGATAAATGCAACTGAAATGCACCGTCATAACAAGTATGTTAAGTTCAATTACGTTGTTATATTGTGTCATCTAAAAGTAGCTTGTGTTTTCAGTAAGATTCAGCATCTATAGTTAATCAATTTATAATAACTGTTTGTCTGTTTTTTTTATTTTTATAGACGTAGTAACTCAAATCAAATCAAAATCTAATCCAGTTTTAGTTGTGACATACACATGGTTAGCAGATGTTAATGCGAGTGTAGCGAAATGCTTGTGGTTCTAGTTCCGACAATGCAGTAATAACCAACGAGTAATCTAACCTAACAATTCCACAACAACTACCTTGTACACACAAGTGTAAAGGGATGAAGAATATGTACATAAAAATACATGAATGAGTGATGGTACAGAACGGCATAGGCAAGATGCAGTAGATGGTATAGAGTATAGTATATACATATGAGATGAGTAATGTAGGGTATGTAAACATTATATTAAGTGGCATTGTTTAAAGTGGCTAGTGATACATTTTTACATCAATTTTTCCATTATAAAAGTGGCTGTAGTTGAGTCGGTATGTTGGCAGCAGCCACTCCATGTTAGTGGTGGTTGTTTAACAGTCTGGCCTTGAGATAGAAGCTGTTTTTCAGTCTCTTGGTCCCTGCTTTGATGCACCTGTACTGGCCTCGCCTTCTGGATGATAGCGGGGTGAACAGGCAGTGGCTCGGGTGGTTGTTGTCCTTGATGATCTTTATGGCCTTCCTGTGACATCGGGTGGTGTAGGTGTCCTGGAGGGCAGGTAGTTTGCCCCCGGTGATGCGTTGTGCAGACCTCACTACCCTCTGGAGAGCCTTATGGTTGTGGGCGGAGCAGTTGCCGTACCAGGCGGTGATATAGCCCGACAGGATGCTCTCGATTGTGCATCTGTAAAAGTTTGAGTGCTTTTGGTGACAAACCAAATTTCTTCAGCCTCCTGCTCATATAATAGTGGTAGAATAAAGTGTGTTTGTGTAGTTAAGTAGATCTTTGAAACACGTAGTGCATCCAGAAGTCAAGCCACAAGACTGTAAATAAATCTCATGTTCTCTGTGCATGCTCTGACAAGCACGCTAACTAACTGGGCATCTGTCATGCACTGTACTGTAGACACCAGAGAGTGTGTGTGTGTGTGTGTGTGTGTGTGTGTGTGTAAGCAGTGTTTGTGTGTGTCTGTTTCACTTTCAGTATTTCGCTCTCACTCTCGCGCTCTGTGCGTCACTTTCAGACTCTGGTTTCACTGTGCATTGTGTGTGTGTGTGTGACGTGTGTAAGTTTCACTTTGACTCTCTGTTTCTCTGTCTCTTTCTCTTGTATCCACGTAGCTAATGGAAGTGCTAGGTGACCACACATCTGGATCTTGTACTACATTGGCTGTGCATATTTATAGCTATTTTTCTTCCTCAGAGTGGCGAGCTTCCTTCTGTCAGTTCTATCCTGTATGTGGAGTGGGTCCCTCTGTCTGTATCGTCACTGATCTGTAGTGCGGGTAACTACAAACTGGCTTTTCTCTCAGTGTGTAGCTTAACTCCGAGACAGTATAGTTATAAACGACTCCCATCCATACATTACTGTCCTCACATTTAGTGTCCGTACCTACTGTACAGCTGAGGACTCTTGGCTGGCCCATACATCAAATCCTAGGAAATGCCCTTGGGCATTTTCACCATTTATTTGATAGGTATTTTGCATGTTTTCTGCGTCTCGTAATGTCATGAATTCTATATGTAGATGATTAATATCATTACATATGGGCTTTACAATCTGCTTTACATGGTCACAGACCGGGTTTGCTCTGTCCATTGAAGTTAAAAACAGAGTGAGAATTCCATGTTGTTATATTGACTGATCCAGCCCAATGATAGCCCCGTGATTGCTTTCTCTGTCAGTAGAATGGAGTGAATTATTTCCATTACATGGTGCGGCCGCCGCTTTGACATCTCAGTTGAAGTGTTAACATTGATAGGAGAAAGCAACACGGAGCTGGTAGGTTTGCTCTAAAATGTCTGTAGATATCACAGAATGGGCCTGGATCCACCGAGACAGGCCCATTTGACAGAAAACGCACCCCCTGAAGTCTCTCTCTCTGTGAGTGTGTATTCCTGAGGGAAGCAAGGCTGGGAAATGATGCTGTACATACAGTAGTTCTGATGATTATGTTGAAATTCGATTAATGTAACAACCTGTTAGTCAGGTTAAATCAATGTATTTAAGTTGAAGTTTTACCCTAATTTCAATGTTTACAATGCTGGTTGAAATTAGATGAAATTACTTTTTTCAAATCCAATGTATTTTCCATGTTGATTCCATGTCATAATACGTTGACAAATTACTTTTAAACAACATTTGTTGGTACTTGCAAAGAGCATTTGTTGGTACTTGCAAAGAGCTCACGATTGACTCAAACAATGGCAATGATAAGATAGACAGGTACCTGAGTGGACAAGGTTGTACGTAGATCTTCAACAACCCCATACTCATCTCACATCGGAGGTAGTTGGGAACACATTATAGGAGTCACAAGGCGAATTACTAACCACCTTCATGGCAGAGATTACTGTCAAATTCAACTCGAGACCTATAGTTCCCGTTTCCACAGACCCTGACTATCCCCCCCCATTCTGACACCACCAAATCTCCTGACTCAAAAAAACGACACTACCTCCTGCACCCCTTGGTGAACTTCGTGTCAATGTTCCCATGAAACATATCTAGAACATTAATATCTTTAAGTTCTGAGAACATGGTAACCACGTTCTGGGTAGGTTTCATTTGACATTAAGGGAATGGTCTCTTGCACATCACGGGAACATTCCTATGAAAACGTTAGTTTTGAGACTCTTAAGATGTGGGAACATGTTGTTTGTTGGGATGCGAGCGCAACATGACTCAAAGTCATAGAAATATCACTTTCAGAAAGAGAAGACAGTGCCCACGCTCTCAACACAACCCTCATCCGCATGCTTGCATTAAGGCTAATAGACTCTCACTATAACACACAACTCCTCTCTTTCTTTCAAACTCACTCTCTTTTCTATTCCCTCTTACTCCTCGCAGGCGGAGACCTCCCAAACACCCCAAGAGCTTCCTGCCCTGCTTTGCTGATGCTGCAACGGTACTGTGCTGGACCTCTCTCCTCTTCAGGGAAGCTGTACTCTTGTATGGATGTATAAAATACTGCCAACTGTATTGCTAAAGTGCAAACTTTCAAAATATCTACGTACTGCTTCTCCCTCCTGTTGGAAGTCAACTGTAGCCTGTTCTTGTGTGTATGTAGGAAATACTACCCACTGTAACTGTATTGCTAGAGTGCAAGCTTGCGGAATTTCTCCAAGACCCCATCCTCCTTGTTTCCCTGTTCATGTTGTTGTTTTTTATCACTAATGATTTGGTTTCTGAATTCTATATTCGACCAGACCACAACCTCTGCTGTTAATTTTTTTGAATGTGACAGACATGCATGCACAAGTAAAATGAGATAAAGGACAGTTTCTTTCTCTCTCCAACCCGTGACCTAGGTAGTAACCTGTGACTTCCCTACATCCTACTTTCGTAACAGGCTGATCTCACGCCAGGCCATCGCATTGCTCTTCAAACCACAAATAGCCTACAACACCTATGTGCAGACAGTGACCTCTTCTGGTAGAATGAAGACAAGTTGAATGACCTCATACACACTGAACAAAACACTAAATTGCTCCCCCCAGAAGCTGGTTTCCTATGGTGGTTTAGATGTGTGTTCGCTGTTCTAGCACCATATGAAATCAGTGTTCTGGAAGGTAGAATAGCAGCTCATGGAAACGGAACAAGCCATAGTTAAGAAAGTGAGAAATTGACAGTGTGTTGTTGCATGTGTTTGTCTGTGTATACGGTAGGTACAATGACAAGTGTTCTTTGAGTGGTTTTCTAATAATGTTCTTACTGTTTGGAGATACATTCTGTATTGACTTCTAATTTGTTAGTACACCAAATATAATTATGCTTCCATCAGTATGTATGACTCCATTATTTACAGAGACTGATTAATTCAGGGGATTACCGGGGCTGAAGACCTTGGGCCTTAGAGGCAGGAAAAAAAAATCGAATAATGAAATAATAAATATATACAGTACCAGTCAAAAGTTTGGACACGCCTACTCATTTCAGGGTTTTTCTTTATTTTTACTATTTTCTACATTGTAGAATAATAGTGAGACATCGAATCTATGAAATACCACATATGGAATCAAGTAGTAACCAAAAAACTGCTACACAAATCAAAATATGTATTATATTTGAGATTCTTCAAAGTAACCACCCTTCGCCTTGATGACAGCTTTGCACAATCTTGGCATTCTATGAACCAGCTTCATGAGGTAGTCACCTGGAATGGATATCAATTAACAGCCATGCCTTGTTAATTTGTGGAATTTCTTTCCTTTTTAATGCGTTTGAGCCAATCAGATGTGCTGTGACAAGGTAGGGGTGGTATACAGAAAACAGCCCTATTTAGTAAAATACCTAGTCCATGTTATGGCAAGAACAGCTTAAATAAGTAAAGAGAAACATCAGTCCATTACTTTAAGACATGAAGGTCAGTCAATCCGGAAATGTCAAGAACCTTGAAAGTTTCTTCATGTGCAGTCGCAAAAACCATCAAGCGCTATGATGAAACTGGCTCTCATGTGGACCGCCACAGGAAAGGAAGACCCAGAGTTACTTCTTCTGTAGAGGATAAGTTCATAGGAAAAATAGTAAGTAAAAATGAAGAAAAACCCTTGAATGAGTAGGTGTGTCCAAACGTTTGACTTACTGTATGTGTTGCCACCCTAGGGACACGCAATACTCATGAAGCACATTTTTTACTTTTATTATTCAAAAACACAAAATACCATCAAAAGCCTCCATACCACCAACATTTTTTAAAATACTGTGGTACGATATTTTGTCCATATCGCCCAGCCCTCCACCGGGCTTGAGGGCACACACTTTGCTGTTGGCTTAGATTGAAGAGATGGCAAATAGAAGTGGCAATATCGTACACTATCACCCTCAGTCATCTTCCATCCAAGTTTTCAGATCCAGGTGGCTTGTAATTGTTGACAGACAACAGTACTTTTTTTTTTTTTTACCTCTTCCACACTCACTTCACGGAATTCAAAATTATATATCAGTGGGTTTTGTGATGAATGAGCCATCTGATTCAATGAAGGAGTTCGACTTTTTGCCCATAATGTCATTTAAGGTGCTCCAAAGCTTTTTGCCCATAATGTAATTTAAGGTGCTCCAAAGCTTTTTGCCCATAATGTAACTTAAGGTGCTCCAAAGCTTTTTGCCCATAATGTAATTTAAGGTGCTCCAAAGCTTTTTGCCCATAATGTAATTTAAGGTGCTCCAAAGCTTTTTGCCCATAATGTAATTTAAGGTGCTCCAAAGCTTTTTGCCCATAATGTAATTTAAGGTGCTCCAAAGCTTTTTGCCCATAATGTAATTTAAGGTGCTCCAAAGCTTTTTGCCCATAATGTAATTTAAGGTGCTCCAAAGCTTTTTGCCCATAATGTAATTTAAGGTGCTCCAAAGCTTTTTGCCCATAATGTAATTTAAGGTGCTCCAAAGCTTTTTGCCCATAATGTAATTTAAGGTGCTCCAAAGCTTTTTGCCCATAATGTAATTTAAGGTGCTCCAAAGCTTTTTGCCCATAATGTAATTTAAGGTGCTCCAAAGCTTTTTGCTAAGCTTCTTTATATTATTTATCTTTGTTTCATATCACAGTTTCATCTTTTTGTTTTGTTTAGTCACATGATTTCTCAGTTTTAAAGTACAAACAGCTGTTCAGCCAGACTTATTTGCCATTCCTTTTGCCTTGTCCCTCTCAACCATACACAATTTTTAAATTCCTCATCAATCCACAGGGATTTAACAGTTTTTACAGACATTTTCTTAATGGATGAATTCTTATTAGTAACTGGAATAAGCGGTTTCATAAATATGTCAAGTGCAGTGTCTCGTTGCTCCTCAATTCCGATCGCTGCAGCTGTACATAGTCTATTGGTAAATAGCCCACCCTTTTCACCTACCTCATCCCCGTACTGTTTTTATTTATTTACTTTTCTGCTCTTCTGCACACCAATATCTCTACCTGTACATGACCATCTGATCTTTTATCACTCCAGTGTTAATCTGCAAAATTGTAATTATTTGCCTACCTCCTCATGCCTTTTGCACACATTGTATATAGACCCCCCCTTCGTTTTCTACTGTGTTATTGACTTGTTAATTGTTTACTCCATGTGTAACTCTTTGTTGTATGCTCACACTGCTATGCTTTATCTTGGCCAGGTCGCAGTTGCAAATGAGAACTTGTTCTCAACTAGCCTACCTGGTTAAATAAAGGTGAAATAAAAATAAATAAAAAAATTCACACAACATACCAGCCAATATTAATTTATCTTCAACATATGAATCAGTACAAAACCTCTTGTATGATCTCTTATACACTATATTAGGCCCAACCTTTGGAACTTTGGTTTTCCTAGATATGGCTACCATATTAGGATCACTACATCAGATAAATGTGGATACTGCTTTAGAGCAGATTTCTGCAGCATTAGTAAAGATGTGATCAATATATTTGGATGATTTCATTCCTGTGCTGTTTGTATCGTGGTATATGATATCCCGAACCTGGTTTCAGGGACTGGTTACAGTTTGAAGCTTGAAAGCCGGTCAATATTTTGGTCACCCTGAACAAATACCTCTCTGTTGATATCACATACATTATCAAACATTTCACACATATTATCCAGATACTGACTGTTAGCACTTGTTGGTCTATAGCAATTTCCCACAATAATAGGCTTTAGGTGAGGCAGGTGAACAGCTGTGAGTCTTTCTGGATACGTCTCTAAGAGCTTTGCACACCTAGATTCTTTTCAAAATTCTTCAAGCTCTTTTTTAATTGGTCGTTGATCATTGCAAGACAATCATTTGAAGTCTTGCCATAGATTTTCAAGCAGGTTTAAGTCAAAACTGTAACTCGGCCACTCAGGAACATTCACTGTCTTCTTGGTAAGCAATTCCAGTGTAGACTTGGTCTTGTGTTTCAGGTTATTGTCCTGCTGAACGGTGAATTAATCTCCCAGTGTCTGGTGGAAACCTGAGTGAACCAGATTTTCCTCTAGGATTTGGCCTGAGCTTAGCTTCATTCCAATTATTTTTTATACTGAAAAACAGTCCTTAAAGATTATACTATAAGCATACCCATAACATGATGCAGCCACCACTATGCTTGATATGGAGAATGATACTCCGTAATATGTTGTATTGGATTTGCCGCGAACATAAAATGTTGTATACAGGACAAAAAGTGAATTTCTTTGCAACATTTTTTGCAGCATTCATTTAGTGCCTTATTGCAAACAGGATGTATGTTTTGAATATTTGTATTCTGTACAGGCTTCCTTCTTTTTACTCTGTCAATTAGGTTAGTATTGTAGAGTAACTACAATGTTGTTAAAACAATCAGTTTTCTCCCATCACAGCCATTCAACTCTGTAATTGCTTTAAAGTCACCATTGGCTTCATGGTGAAATCCGTGAGCAGTTTCCTTCTTCTCCGGCAACTGAGTTAGGAAGGACGCCTGTCTCTTTGTAGTGACTGGATGTATTGATACACCGCACAAAATGTAATTAATTACTTCACCATGCTCAAAGGGCTATTGTCAGATGTTTTCCCCCATCTACAAATAGCTGCCCTTCTTTGTGAGGCACTGGAAAACATCCCTGGTCTTTGTGGTTGAATCTGTGTTTGAAATTCACTGCTAGACTGAGGGACCTTACAGATAATTGTATGTGTGGGGTACAGAGATGAGGTAGCCATTCAAAAATCATCATTAAACACTATATTGCACACAGAATGAGACCATGCAACTTATTATGTGACTTGTTTAGTAAATGTTTACTCCTGAACTTAGGCTTGCCATAACAAAAGGGGTTTACTACTTATTCACTCAAGACATCTCAGCTTTTCATTTTTTATTATTTTGTAAATATTTTGATAAACATAATTCCAATTTAACACTATGGGTTATGGTGTGTAAGTGTTAAGGGAATTTTTAGCAATAATGACTATGTATACATTTCAATCAGGACTGACTAATCAGAATACTATTATTTTACTGTATATGTACCAATCAGAATACTATTATGTTACTGTATATGTATGCATTTTCTTTCTTAATCCTAGTACTGAATATAATGTGTGTAAATATAATCAAGGATTAGAACAATGACTGTCTGTTCCTTGGTAGAAATGAATGAACTATATCTTCAGACTGGCTAGAATGCTTATCTACACCGGAAGACCTTGGCTCAGTCATAAATTATATTAAGTTGGTAGGGAGACAATGTGGGAAGGCTTGAGATACTGCCTTTGTACCAGGGTGGGAGAAGAGACAGGACAGTTCGAATACTAATGACGTCATTTTCAGTTTATAACCTGTGGTAAACTGTTTCGTGTTCAGTACTCTCGTGATAAAGGCTGCTGTTTGACTATAAGACTGGGCTCTGTCCATTTTTATACTAATAAGGGTTATACATATCCTTATGAATTGACAGTGTTTAATTTTAATTGGGTGTTAAAACAGAGGAATTTAATTCCTGCAACAGTAAGCCAGTGACACAAAATATGAATATAATCAATTTTAAATTCAGGCTGTAACACAACAAAATGTGGGAAAAAGCCATAGGTCTGAATACTTTCTGAAGGCACTGTATGCTAATGTAACCTCAGCAAAAAAAGAACGTCCTCTCACTGTCAACTGCGTTTTATTATCAGCAAACATAACATGTGTAAATATTTTTAGAAACATTAGATTCAACAACTGAGACAACCTTGTGACAGAAATGGAATAATGTTTCCCTGAACAAAGGGGGGATGGGGTCAAAATCAAAAGTAACAGTCAGTATCTGGTGTTAAGTACTGCAGTGCATCTCCTCCTCATGGACTGCACCAGATACACCAGTTCTTGCTGTGAGATGTTACCCCACCTATATGGAGGAGGTCTGACCTCCTCCCTATAGGCTGTCTCGACGTTGTCGGTGATCAGGCACTGTTGTGTCGACACTGTGTCATCTTCAAACTTAATGATGGTGTTGGACTCGTGCCTGGCCATGCAGTTGTGGGTGTACAGGGAGTACAGGAGGGGGCTCCAGTGTTGAGAATTAGTGTGGCAGATGTGTTGCTACCTACCCTCACCACTTGGGGGTGACCCATCAGGAAGTCCAAGATCCAGTTGCAGAGGGAGGTGTTTAGTCCCAGGTTCCTTAGCTTAGTGATGAGCTTTGAGGGTACTATGGTGTTGAACGCTGAGCTGTAGTCAATGAATAGCATTCTCACATAGGTGTTCCTTTTGTCCAGGTGGGAAAGGGCAGTGTGGAGTGCAATAGAGATTGCATCATCTGTGGACCTGTTTGGGCGGTACACCTGCTCCTGATGACGATAGAGTGTGTGTGTGAGGTAGAGAGAGGTGTGGGGGCGCGGCTCTGTTGCGACCTGCAGTGTGTGTGACGTTTGGTGTGGCGTTATTTTCTATTTTTAATTTGTACACTTAGCTTACAAACTATTTGCCAACCATGGATTTACAGTGGTGGGGTGTTGGACTGATCTTGTTGATGGTGTACATACCTGCTACGAACGGACTAAGTTATGAAAACGCTGCTGGCAGCAGAATCCAATAGAGCAGGGAGTTCTTACTACAATGCAACTCAAACACAAATGCGATGGATATCCCAATGGCCTATCTAATACCTGATTGTCTGCGAGTGGATTACAAACCCAAATGCAAACATGGAAAACGCGGGGGAATCAGACAAAGACTTAAAAAATTAAGAACAAAATTCCCTTACCCACCACCTTGCTGATTAATGCCCAGTCACTGAGGGGGAAAGCAGATGAGTTGTCAGCTTATCTGCGCTTCCAACACGAATATTGGGAGGCCTGTTTGCTGGCATTTACTGAGACTTGGCTGGATGGCAGAGTCCCGGACAGAGAAGTGGAGCCAGCTGGCTTCACACTGGTCAGAGCGGACCGTGATCTGACAGTCACAGGGAAACTTCACGGCGGGGTCGTCTGCCTGCTTGTCAGGGACCAGTGGTGTAAATGGATCCTGGTAAGAGAGAGACTCTGTACCCCCGACATTGAACTGCTTTCTGTGTCACTGCGACCTTACTATCTGTCACGTGAGTTCCCCCAATTGTTTGTTACTGTTGTGTACATTCAACCTAAAGCTAATATAATAAAGTGGGGCAAAAAAGTATTTAGTCAGCCACCAATCGTGCAAGTTCTCCCACTTAAAAAGATGAGAGGCCTGTAATTTTCATAATAGGTACACTTCAACTATGACAGACAAAATGAGAGAGAAAAAATCCAGAAAATCACATTGTAGGATTTTTTATGAATTTATTTGCAAATTATGGTGGAAAATAAGTATTTGGTCACCTACAAACAAGCAAGATTTCCGGCTCTCACAGACCTGTAACTTATTATTTAAGAGGCTCCTCTGTCCTCCACTCGTTACCCGTATTAATGGCATCTGTCAAAATGATCACAAGAACGGTGAGCAAAAATCCCAGAACCACACGGGAGGACCTAGTGAATGACCTGCAGAGAGCTGGGACCAAAGTAACAAAGCCTACCATCAGTAACACACTACGCCGCCAAGGACTGAAATCCTGCAGTGCCAGACGTGTCCAGGCCCGTCTGAAGTTTGCTAGAGAGCATTTGGATGATCCAGAAGAAGATTGGGAGAAAGTCATATGGTCAGATGAAACCAAATTATCACTTTTTGGTAAAAATTCAACTCGTCGTGTTTGGAGGACAAAGAATGCTGAGTTGCATCCAAAGAACATCATACCTAGTGTGAAGCGATGGGGGTGGAAACATCATGCTTTGGGGCTGTTTTTCTGCAAAGGGACCAGGACGACTGATCCGTGTAAAGGAAAGAATGAATGGGGCCATGTATCGTGAGATTTTGAGTTAAAACCTCCTTCCATCAGCAAGGGCATTGAAGATGAAACGTGGCTGGGTCTTTCAGCATGACAATGATTCCAAACACAACGCCCGGGCAACGAAGGAGTGGCTTCGTAAGAAACATTTCAAGGTCCTGGAGTGGCCTAGCCAGTCTCCAGATCTCAACCCCATAGAAAATCTTTGGAGGGAGTTGAAAGTCTGTGTTGCCTAGCAACAGCCCCAAAACATCACTGCTCTAGAGGAGAGCTGCATGGAGGAATGGGCCAAAATACCAGCAACAGTGTGTGAAAACCTTGTGAAGACTTACAGAAAACGTTTGACCTCTGTCATTGCCAACAAAGGGTATATAACAAAGTATTGAGAAACTTTTGTTATTGACCAAATACTTATTTTCCACCATAATTTGCAAATAAATTCATAAAAAATGTGATGTGATTTTCTGGATTTTTTTTCTCATTTTGTCTGTCATAGTTAAAGTGTACCTACGATGAAAATTACAGGCCTCTCTCATCTTTTTAAGTGGGAAAACTTGCACAATTGGTGGCTGACTAAATACTTTTGCCCCACTGTAAAGGCATCAGAGATGCCTTATAATCTGTCACAGAAACTGGAATCCATTTCTCCTGTGACGCACCCACATTTATTTTAGGGGATTTTAACAACTGTACCTTGCACAAAGTCCTGCGCACATACCATCAGTATGTGAAATGTCACACCGGGAAAAATAGGACTCTTGATTTGTGCTATGGGACAATACCAAAGGCGTTCTCTGCCACCACCAGACCTCCTCTGGGGACATCAGACCACAATGTGGTCTACATCAGGCCAACCTACTGTCGGCTCCTGGAGAGGGAGAAACTCACAGTTAAAACTGTCCAGATCTGGAATGACAACTGTATCACTTGTCTCCAGGGGTGATTTGAATGTACTATGGGGAGGTATTTGGTCTCCAGGGGTGTTTTGACTACTATGTGGGAGGTATTTGGTCTCCAGGGGTGTTTTGACTGTACTATGTGGGAGGTATTTGGTCTCCAGGGGTGTTTTGACTGTACTATGTGGGAGGTATTTGGTCTCCAGGGGTGTTTTGACTGTACTATGTGGAAGGTATTTGGGCTCCAGGGGTGTTTTGACTACTATGTGGGAGGTATTTGGTCTCCAGGGGTGTTTTGACTGTACTATGTGGGAGGTATTTGGTCTCCAGGGGTGTTTTGACTGTACTATGTGAGAGGTATCTGGTCTCCAGGGGTGTTTTGACTGTACTATGTGGGAGGTATCTGGTCTCCAGGGGTGTTTTGACTGTACTATGTGGGAGGTATCTGGTCTCCAGGGGTGTTTTGACTGTACTATGTGGGAGGTATTTGAGGACAGCAGCTCTGATCTTGAAGAACTCACAGATGTTATTTCGGACTATATAAACTTCTGTGTTGAGTCAGGTTGTGCCTACTAAGCCCTGTAAAATCTTCCCTAACAACAAGCCTTGGGTATCAAAACATCTAAAATCACTACTTGATAGGAAGAAGACCAGTTTATGCTGGGGGTGATAGACAGGCTTTAAGAGATGTACAACGTGAGATAAAAATACAGATACTGGTAGACAAGGAGGCATACAAGCAAAGGGTGGAGAGGACCCTCTCCTCAGGAAACGCAAGGGTGGCCTGGCAAGGGATTAAATCCATGGCTATAGTGTCCCCCACATAGGCAGGGTAAAAACCAGTGCTGACCTTGGGGGATATGAGGGCCAGCACATGGCTAATGAACTGAATGTTTTCTTCTCAAGATTTGAATCAGACAATTTCGTGGCGGAGGTAAAACAAATGGACGCATCATTACAAATGTTTGAGTTGTTGTTAAACAATCTGATGTTTAAAAGTTGTTTAGGGGATATAAAGCATACAAAAGCCCAGGCAAAATAAGTGGACATGTGTTAAAGCACTGTGCTGAAAACCTGGCTGGCGTTTTTACAGACATTTTCCAATCCTCACTCAACCAGCAACACGTTCCAGTATTGTGGAAAAAATCAATAATTATACCAATTCCTAAAGCATCTAATCCCTCTGTGCTGAATGACTACCGCCCTGTCGCCTTGACATTCTTAGTAATGAAATGCCTTGAGAAAATTGTGAAAAGTCATATTCTCAGTGTCACCCAGAAGCTCCTCGACCCATTTCAGTTTGCCTATCAGCCTAGCAGAGGAGTTGATGATGCCATTCTTACCCTCCTTAACATGGTCTATAGACATCTAGAGGGTGCCAAATCCCATGTCAGGGTTCTGTTTGTTGACTTTTCTTCTGCCTTCAACACAATCCAGCCTTACATTCTGGCACAGAGACTCATTTGGGACTTCTCCTTAGATGGGGGGCTGGTTTTGTGGCTGTTGGACTTCCTGAGCCAACGCTCACAGCGAATCAAAATATGTCCCCACGTGTCGGATATACGCAATACCAACACAGGCTCTCCTCAGGGAGGTGTTTTATCCCCACTTCTGTACATCTTGTACACTAATAGTTGTACTAGTTCCCATACTGACAGACGCCTTTTAATGTAGACTGTACTATATTGACTCTGTTTTACAAATCTTTTATTGAGAGTATTTTAACTTTTTGTATTGTTTGTTGGTTTGGCAATGCCACTGTCAGCCAGAGAAATATGCTGAGAATGATTATTTCCACAGCAAGCAAGGTACTTGGAGTCAAACAGACAGGCCTGGATGAGATCTTTAAGGTCAGGGCCGTCAGTAAGGCTCACAAAATCATTTTAGACCCAAGCCACCCCCTGTACCTGGACTTTGAACTACTCCCCTCTGGGCGCAGGTATAAGGCACACCTCTGGAGGAAAAACAGAACGAGACAATCATTTGTGCCAGGTGTGATATCCCTCCTAAATAGCTTGGGCGAATGTTCCCATCGACTCCGTAAGGCCAGCAGCCTAGTCTTTTCTTTTTTTAAAATGTTTTATTTCTTCTTCTTCTTTTTTTTTGGTACGTAACTGTTATGAAAGTTGTATTGTCTATTTTGTTTGGTATTTAAATGCCACTTTAAATGTGTACATGACACTGCAACAACATTTCCCTATGGGGACAATAAAGTAAGTAAGTAAGTACGCAAATTGGAGTGGGTCTAGGGTTTCTGGGATAATGGTGTTGGTGTGAGCCATTACCAGCCTTTCAAAGCACTTTATGGCTACAGACGTGAGTGCTACGGGTCTGTAGTCATTTAGGCAGGTTGCCTTTGTGTTCTTGGGCACAGGGACTATGGTGGTCTGCTTGAAGCATGTTGGTATTACAGACTCAATCAGGGACATGTTGAAAATGTCAGTGAATGCACCTGCCAGTTGGTCAGCACATGCCCGGAGCACACGTCCTGGTAATCAGTCTGGCCCCGCAGCCTTGTGTATGTTGACCTGTTTAAACGACTTACTCACGTCGGCCATGGAGAGCGTGATCACACAGTCGTCCGGAAAAAGCTGATGCTCTCATCATGCATGCCTCAGTGAAGCTTGCCTCGAAGCGAGCATAGAAATTATTTAGCTCATCTGGTAGGCTCGCGTCACTGGGCAGCTCACGGCTGTGCTTCCCTTTGTAGTCTATAATAGTTTGCAAGCCCTGCCACATCCGACGAGAGTCGGAGCCGGTGTAGTATGATTCAATCTTAGCCCTGTATTGACGCTTTGCCTGTTTGATGGTTCGTCAGAGGGCATAGCGGGATTTCTTGTAAGCTTCCGGGTTAGAGTCCCGCACCTTGAAAGCGGCACCTCTACCCTTTAGCTCAGTACGAATGTTGCCTGTAATCCATGGCTTCTGGTTGGGGTATGTACGTACAGTCACTGTGGGGACGACGTCCTCAATGCACTTATTGATAAAGCCAGTGACTGATGTGGTGTATTCCTCAATGTCATCAGAAGAATCCCTGAACATGTTCCAGTCTGTGATAGCAAAACAGTCCAGTAGTTTAGCATCTGCTTCATCTGACCATTTTTTTTATAGACACTGGTGCCTCCTGCTTTAATTTTTGCTTGTAAGCCGGAATCAGGAGGATAGAGTTGTGGTCGGATTTACCAAATGGAGGGTGAGGGAGAGCTTTGTACACGTCTCTGTGTGTGGAGTACAGGTGATCTAGAATTTTTTTCCCTCTGGTTGCACATTTAACATGTTGATAGAGATTTGGTAGAACTGATTCAAGTTTCCCTGCATTAAAGTCTCCGGCCACTAGGAGCACCGCCTCTGGGTGAGTGGTTTCCTGTTTGCTTATTTCCTTATTCAGCTGACTGAGTGCAGTCTTAGTGCCCACATCTGATTGTGGTTGTAAGTAAACAGCCACAAAAGTATAGCTGAGAACTCTCTAGGCAAGTAGTGTGGCCTGCAATTTATCACAATATACTCTACTTCAGGCGAGCAAAATCTAGAGACTTCCTTAGATTTTGTGCACCAGCTGTTGTTTACAAATATGCACAGATTGCCCTCGTCTTACCGGAGTGTGCTGTTCTATCTTGCCGGTGCAGCGTATATCCCGCTAGCTGAATATCCATGTCGTCATTCAGCCACGATTCCGTGAAACATAGGATATTACAGTTTTTGATGTCCCGTTGGTAGGATATTCGTGATCGACCTCGTCTAGTTTATTGTCCAATGATTGCACATTGGCGAGTAATATTGACGGTAACGGCAGCTTTCCTACTCGCCTTCTGCGGATCCGGATGAGGCATCTGGCTCTACTTCCTCTGCGTCGCTTCCTTATGCGAATAATTGGGATGTCTGCCCTGCGGGGTGTTTGGAGAATATCGTGTGAGTCCTGTTGTTGTTGTAGTTGTTGTTGAAAAATAGTCATCTAATCCGAGGTGAGTGATCGCTGTCCTGATATCCAGAAGCTCTTTTCTGCCGTAAGATATGATTGCAGAAACATTATGTACAAAATAATTTACAAATATAAACAAAAAAAAACACATAGTTGCACAATTGGTTAGGAGACCGTAAAATGGCGACCATCTCCTCCGGAGCCATTTTTTATAATCGATCCAGCTCCAGAGCACAGGCATCGGTGTAACGCTAATTCCTTCGATGATAAATGCGAATCTGACCATCACCCCTGGTGAGACAAATCGCGTCTCGTCAGTGAAGAGCACCTTTTGCCAGTTCTGTCTGGTCCAGCGACGGTGGGTTTGTGCCCATAGGCGACGTTGTTGCCGGTGATGTCTGATGAGGACTTGCCTACAACAGGCCTTCAAGCCCTCAGTCCAGCCTCTCTCAGCCTATTGCGGACAGTCTGAGCACTGATGGAGGGATTCTGCGTTTCTGGTGTAACACGGGCAGTTGTTGTTGTTGCCATCCTGTACCTGTCCCGCTAGTGTGATGTTCGGATGTTCCGATCATGTGCAGGTGTTGTTACACGTGGTCTGCCACTGCGAGGACGACCAGCTGTCCTTCCTGTCTCCCTGTAGTGCTGTCTTAGGCGTCTCACAGTACAGACATTACAATTTATTGCCTTGGCCACATCTGCAGTCCTCATGCCTCCTTGCAGCATGCCTAAGTCACATTCACGCAGATGAGCAGGGACCTTGGGCATCTTTCTTATGGTGTTTTTCAGAGTCAGTAGAAAGGCCTCTTTAGTGTCCTAGGTTTTCATAACTGTGACCTTAATTGCCTAAGCTGTTAGCCTAAGCTGTAAGCTGTTAGTGTCTTAACGACTGTTCCACAGGTGCATGTTCATTAATTGTTTATGGTTCATTGAACAAGCATGGGAAACAGTGTTTAAACCCTTTACAATGAAGATCTGTGAAGTTATTTGGATTTTTACGAATTATCTTTGAAAGACAGGGTCCTGAAAAAGGGACGTTTCTTTTTCTGCAGAGTTTATTTTTTATTTTTTTTATTTTTACTGGGAGGCTTATCAGAGGTAGACATGGCAGTGATATTTATGTTTGAGCTGATAGTGCAGGGTGAAATGCACACAGTGTGCTTCCTACTAGAGCAAACCAACTCAGTGCTCACAGTATAACTCATGTTCATAGGCAGGCACATGATTACTGCTGAGGGTAACTGTTGGATTGACAGAGACATTCAGGTGAGTTAGAGGAACATAAATTAGGTTACTTACATTGTGATTTCCAACACCCCTGGGACAATGTACATTTGCAGCAGCACTATGACAACTCAGCGACACAATACGCTGAATAACAGAAATCCAAAACAGAATGACTGCAATTAAACTGGATAAAATGGGAAATTATAGTAGTCACAAAGCATCTGTGGATCAGTTGGGGCAGTATGCGATTTGGGGTGGGTCTAGGGTTTCCGGCATGATGGTGTTGATGTGAGCCATGACCAGCCTTTCAAAGCATTTAATGGCTTCAGACGTGAGTGCTACGGGTTGGTAATCATTTAGGCAGGTTACTTTTGCTTTCTTGTAAACAAGGACTATGGTGGTTTGTTTGAAACATGTAGGTATTACAGACTCAGTCAGGGAGAGGTTGAAAACGTCAGTGAAGACACTTGCCAGTCAGAGTACATGTTCTGGTAATCCGTCCAGACCCGCAGCTTTGTGAATGTTGACCTGTTTATTTAAGGTCTTGCTCACATCGGCTACGGAGAGCGTGATCACACAGTCGACTGGAACAGCTGGTGCTCTCATGCGTGCTTCAGTGTTGCTTGCCTCGAAGCGAGCATAAAAAGGCATTTAGCTCGTCTGGTAGGCTCGCGTCACTGGGCGTCAATGAAGCATTCAATACATTGGTCACTACAGTAGTGGCCAAAGGTTTTGAGAATGACACAAATATTAATTTCCACAAAGATTGCTGCTTCAGTGTCTTCAGATATTTTTGTCAGATGTTACTATGGAATACTGAAATATAATTACAAGCATTTCATAAGTGTCAAAGGCTTTTATTGACACTTACATGAAGTTGATGCAAAGAGTCAATAATTGCAGTGTTGACCCTTCTTTTTCCGCTCTGGCATGCTGTCAGTTAACTTCTGGGCCACATCTTGACTGATGGCAGCCCATTCTTGCATAATCAATGCTTGGAGTTTTTCAGAATTTGTGGGTTTTGTTTGTCCACCCGCCTCTTGAGGATAGACCACAAATTCTCAATGGGATTAAGGTCTGGGGGGTTTCCTGGCCATGGACCCCAAATATCAATGTTTTGTTCCCTGAGCCACTTAGTTATCACTTTTGCCTTATGGCAAGGTGCTCCATCATACTGGAAAAGGCATTGTTCATCACCAAACTGTTCCTGGATGGTTGGGAGAAGTTGATCTCGGAGGATGTGTTGGTACCGTTCTTTATTCATGGCTGTGTTCTTAGGCAAAATTGTGAGTGAGCCCACTCCCTTGGCTGAGAAGCAACCCCCTACATGAATGGTCTCAGGATGCTTTACTGTTGGCATGACACAGGACTGATGGTAGCGCTCACCTTGTCTTATCCGGACAAGCTTTTTTCCAGATACCCCAAACAATCAGAAAGGGGATTCATCAGAGAAAACGATTTTACCCCAGTCCTCAGCAGTCCAATCGCTGTACATTTTGCAGAATATCAGTCTGTCCCTGATATTTTTCCTGGAGAGAAGTGGCTTCTTTGCTGCCCTTCTTGACACCAGGCCATCCTCCAAAAGTCTTCGCCTCACTGTGCATGCAGATGCACTCACACCTGCCTGCTGCCATTCCTGAGCAAGCTCTGTACTGGTGGTGCCCCGATCCCACAGCTGAATCAACTTTTGGAGACGGTCCTGGCGCTTGCTGGACTTTTTTGGGCGCCCTGAAGCCTTCTTCACAACAATTGAACCGCTCTCCTTAAAGTTCTTGATGATCCGATAAATAGTTGATTTAGGTGCAATCTTACTGGCAGCAATATCCTTGCCTGTGAAGCCCTTTTTGTGCAAAGTAATGATGACGGCACGTGTTTCCTTGCAGGTAACCATGTTTGACAGAGGAAGAACAATGATTCCAAGCACCACCCTGCTTTTGAAGCTTCCAGTCTGTTATTCGAACTCAATCAGCATGACAGAGTGATTTCCAGCCTTGTCCTCATCAACACTCACACCTGTGTTAACGAGAGAATCACTGACATGATGTCAGCTGGTCCTTTTGTGACAGGGCTGAAATGCAGTGGAAAGTTTTTTGGGGATTCAGTTCATTTGCATGGCAAAGAGGGACTTTGCAATTAATTGCAATTCATCTGATCACTCTTCATAACATTCTGGAGAATATGCAAATTGCCATCATACAAACTGAGGCAGCAGACTTACATACAAGACAACAAAGACTCTCCTGTTTCTCCGGCCACAATGTGAGACTCTGCCAAAGCCACACTAAGAGGTCATCTAATTGCATATACTTTATCTAAGAAAAAAGCAATGGAAGCACACAGGTTAGATCTTGAGAGGGAGCTGGTACGCTGCGAAAAAGTACATAAACAATCCCCAGACAGCGCCTCCTGAAGTCAACTTAAAGCAGCCAAAGCCAAACTAAACCTGGACTATACTCGGGAGATAAAAAAAAGTTATCTTTACTAAACAGAAATACCTTGAGTATAACAGTAGGCCTAGCAGATTGCTTGTATACCAATTAAAAAAGAGCAGTCAAGAGCGTACAATCATGGCCATCCGAACAGCACATGACGAGGTCACATATGAACCAAATAAGATAAATGTAACATTTCATGATTTTTACTCCAAATTATATACTTATGAGAGAAAACATACAGATGCAGAACTCCATTCCTTACTAGAGGGAATCTTGCTACCAAAATTATCAGAGACTGACCAAGAAGATCTCAACTCCCCCTTCACTCCTGAATAGGTCCTAGAGGCAACTATCTGTATGCCACTTAACAAGTCCCCTGGCCCAAATGGATTTCCTAGAGAGTTCTACAAAGCTTTTTGGCCCCAGTTTAGCCCTATTTTTGCAAAAACTGAGCTCTCCCAGACTATGTACACAGCCCGCATTACAGTGTTTCTCAACAAAAAAAGGACCCTCTATCCTGCTTCTCCTCCTGAAGCTTGTTGTATTTCGACTATAAAATAATTACAGAATCACTCGCCAAAAGACGAAACACTCTTCTTCCCAAAATAATAAAAGTGGACAAAACCGGATGTATTAGAGATAGGTACTCTTCTGATAACATTTGCCAACTTTTTTATATTATAGATCAAGTAAACACACAAAAGACCCCTGTCCTGCTGGCTTCACTGGATGTCGAGAAGGCGTTCAACAGGATGGAGAGGTGCTTTCCGTTCTCAGTCTCAGTCAATATGGGCCCTCAGTCAATATGGGCCCATGAACTTTATTAAATGGATGAAGTCCCTATATTCTCATCCAAATTCCATGGTGACTACTAACAGTCTCAATTCTGACAGATTCCCTTTGGGACGTGGCACAAGACAAGGATGCTCGCGTCCCGCCCCCTGCTCTATTTGTTGAGGGCGGAGTCTTTGGCAGAGTTGATAAGGAGCAAGACAAGGATGCTCGCTTTACCCCCCTGCTCTACTTGTTGAGGGCGGAGTCTTTGGCAGAGTTGATAAGGAACAATCCAAGTATTATGGGTGTTTCTGCAGGCGACCTTCACCACAGGATTTCCATTTACACGGATGATGTCTTGCTCTACATATCCAAACCTGAGAAATTCCTCCCATTTTAGACACATTTGCTCAGTACGGCATGATTCCAGGATATAAGATACATTTGAACAAATCCATTGTGAGCCCTCTCAATCTTACACTCACCAGCTCTATGAAGACACTGCCCGTTCCAATGGAAGACACAGGGGTTTCAATACCTTGGGATCTTTGTAACACCAGATCTGAATGG
The DNA here is from genome assembly GCF_002021735.2 of Oncorhynchus kisutch. Lineage (NCBI taxonomy): Eukaryota > Metazoa > Chordata > Actinopteri > Salmoniformes > Salmonidae > Oncorhynchus > Oncorhynchus kisutch. The sequence continues at coordinate 51,892,639 of NC_034177.2, forward strand.
TCCTTTTCAAGGAAAAATCTCTCCCATTCCTTGATCGAATCAAGAAAGATCTCTGAACCTGGATGTCTCTCCCAATTAGCTTAGTCAGAAGAATCAATGTTCTGTATGAACATCCTCCCTAGATTGAACTATTTATTCCAGATGCTCCCATGCAATCTCCCAGTTATTTTCTTCTAAACAACCAACCAAAGCATCACCAAATGTATATGGGCAATAAAAAACCTACGATCAAGTTCTCCACTCTATTGAAACCTGAATCTAAGGGGGGTCTTCCCTGCCTTCAATTGTACTACTGGTCTGTCCAAATCCACAACATGCTAACATGGATCACAAACAGACAAGACTCAATATGGATTTAGATAGAGGCCCAATCCTGTGGTTAATTGCCCCTAAGCTCAATTATATTCATTAATAACTTTTTTGAAGTGGGCAACATACCCAAAACCGTTGTGATTTACAGCACCCTACTAGCATGGAAGGACTGTAATAAATACCTTGGCATTTCTTCCCAGATATGCTCTCACTCGCCTATGGTATGCAATCGAGACTTGCCAAAAGCCCTGAGTAATACCTGCTTTATTCTTTGGCATACTCTAAGGATCAGGACCTTTTCAGACCTGTTTCATCAGAACACAACTACACTGAAATCCTTTCAAGACCCCTGCAGGGAATTCAATGTGCCAAGATACATTTATTTATTTTTTTATCTTGAAATTAGACACGCAATTTCCTCATTCACTTCCAAGGGGAGGTTTAGAGCACAGCTGAACGAAACAAGAGACCCTTCATGCTACAGCACAATCCATCACAGGCAAAATCTACAAAATCCTGTATTCCTTTGAAAATATTTTGGGAAAAGGATCTTTGTCTGACTATCAGTGATGAGTTATTGCCGAATGTTTGCGTCAGGGTATACTGCTCCTCTACTAATGTAAACATTTAATGTTATTATACCCCAGTGAGACTGGGGTATAATAAGTAACACTCCATAGAATGAATACATATAATGAATACATGCATTGTCAACTGTGGGACCTTATATAGACAGGTGTGTTTCTTTACAATTCATGTCCAATCAATTGAATTTACAACAATCAAGTTGTAGAAACATCTCAAGGATGATCAATGGAAACAGGATGCACCTGAGCTCAAAATTGCTACCAATGATGTCCTCAAACACTACAGCTTGAGAGGGAGGAGGGAGAAGCAGTCCTTCTAAGACCTGGTGAAATGCTGGTTAATAACCAGTAGGTTCAATACAAATCTTCACTGGGTGTAAAAAACATTTAAGAACACCTTCCTAATGTTGAGTTGTACTTAATTGTCTCAAGGTTTAAAAATCCTTCTATAACCTGTCTCCTCACCTTCATCTACACTGATTGAAGTGGATTTAAGTGGATTTAACAAGTGGGATCATAGATTTCACCTGGATTCACCTGGTCAGTCTATGTCATGGAAAGAGCAGGTGTTCATAATGTTTTGTCCAGGGTTGCAACATTTCGGTTTTCCTTAAATCCCGGTTGGAGGATTCCCAGAATCAGAAGGGAAATCTGGAATTCTCCGATCAGGATTTCTGGAAAACCAGGGAATTTATTTAACGTTTTTTGCAACCCTGTGTCTCTTTAGTACCCGTTTTTTGTAACTTTGACCACATCACAGCTATGCTAGAATCCATATAACCCACATTTGGAGTTTTAGTACCCCTTTAGGTATCAAAAGAAATATATACAAATTTGTTTTTGATCAAATATATTTTGCCCTGAACTACTAAAGTCCATAGAAACACATTGAATAACATATTCCTAAATGGCAAGAAGGACAGTCAAAATAACTAATAGAAAACAAGGTTTTGACATGTTTGTCCTAAATCTAGGCTACATTAAAAAAAACTCAGGAAACATATATTTTTAACACATATTTAAGTAGGCAAAAAACATAATTTGTTTTTTGTAACAGGTACCGGTTACCTTCAGACGAGTCCCGTGACACTTGTGGGGGTTGTAGAGCAAAACAGAACACTATCGTGTTCGTGATATACATCCTATGCAAATAAAACAGGCATCTCTAGCTTACTTAAACTGACCAATTTTTGATGGGGATTTTTTTGTTATGTAACTGGTGCATCAATCGACTCAATCGACTTATCCTGCTGGTCTAGCAAATGGTTTAACTTGTTTAAGATATAAATTAAGCAGCCAGCGAGACACCTGTCGACAACTTCCGGTGACATTGAAGGGCGCGCAATTCAAATAAATAATCATAAAATTATGGATATTAAACATTTAGGTTCATAGAAGTGTCTTATATGGGTTAAAAGCTTAAATTCTTGTTAATCTATGTGCACTGTCCAATTTACAATAGGCTTTACAGCGAAAGCATGCCATGCGATTGTTTGAGGAATGCGCCGCACATCAACATATTTTTTCACCGGCACAGGCTGCATAAAATCACAAATAGCGATTAAATATTCACTTACTTTTTGAAAATCTTCCTCTGATTTGCAATCGAAAGGGTCCCAGCTACAACATGTAGTGTCGTTTTGTTAGATAAAATCCTTCCTCATATCCCAAAAAGTCTGTTTAATTGACGCCATCGATTTGAGTAATCCACTCGTTCAACATGCAGAGAAAGGAATCCAAAAAGCTACCGCTAAACTTTGTTAAAACAAGTCAAAATACATTTCTATGTAATCCTCAGGTACCCTAAAATGTAATTAAACTATTATATTTCATACTGAAAGAAGTATGTTCAATAGGAAAATGATATTAGCAGGTGAGTGTCCTCTTCGTTGCGCGCGCACAGACTGATTTCCAAGTCTTAGTCCCAGTACTAAAACCCATAATTCTTCCTCATTTTGGAAGAAACAAGCCTGAAACCTTGAACAAGGACTGTTGACATATAGTGGAAGCCATAGGAATTGCAATCTGGAAGCTGGATTTGGATATGCCTATACTTTCCATTGCAAGAGCATGGGCTCTCAAAAATAATAATGTCCGGTTTGTATTTCTTTGGGTTTTCTCCTACCATATCCATTGTGTGATAGTCTCATACATTATTACAAACTTCAAAGTGTTTTCTATCCAATGGTACCAATTATATGCATATCCTGGCTTCTGGGCCTGAGTAACAGGCAGTTTACTTTGGGCAAGTCAGTCAGACGGGAAGAAGAGAAAAATAGACCCAAGCATGAAGGAAAGGACCAGCACTCACTTGATATGATTTGCAGTTTGTGTTTATTTTCTTAAATTCATAGTAACAAAATGTCTTAATACACTGCACAGATATATTTCAGCTTGTGCTGAAGTTTAAAAAACACCTTAGCCAAATACATTTAAGGTCAGTTTTTCACAATTCCTGACATTTAATCCTAGTTAAAAATTCCCTGTCTTAGGTCAGTTAGGTCACCACTTTATTGTAATAATGTGAAATGTCAGAATAATAGTAGAGAGAATGATTTATTTCAGTTTTATTTCTTTCATCACGTTCCCAGTGGATCAGAAGTTTACATACACTTAATTAGTATTTGGTAGCATTGCCTTTAATTGTTTAACTTAACAAACATTTCAGGTAGCCTTCCACAAGCTTCCCACCATAAGTTGGGTGAATTTGGGCCCATTCCTCCTGACAGAGCTGGTGTAACTGAGTTGGGTTTGTAGGCCTCCTTGCTCGCACATGCTTTTTCAGTTCTACCTACAAATTTTCTATAGGATTGAGGTCAGGGCTTTGTGATGGCCACTCCAATACTTTGACTTTGTTGTCCTTATGCCAATTTGCCACAACTTTGGAAGTTATCTTGGGGTCATTGTCCATTTGGAAGACCCATTTGCGACCACGCTTTAGATCTAGTTGGTCTGTCATAATATAATAGAGACTGTAGATCTAGCTGGTCGGTCATATTATAACTTCCTGACTGATGTCTTGGGATGTTGCTTCAATATTTCCACATAATTTTCCTACCTCATGATGCCATCTATTTTGTGAAGTGCACCAGTCCCTCCTGCAGCAAAGCACCCCCACAAGCTGCCACCCCCGTGCTTCACGGTTGGGATGGTGTTCTTCGTCTTGCAACATAACAATGGTCATTATGGCCAAACAGTTCAATTTTTAGTTTCATCAGACCAGAGGACATTTCTCCAAAAAGAACAATCTTTGTCCCCATGTGCAGTTGCAAACTGTAGTCTGGCTTTTTTTATGACGGTTTTGGAGCAGTGGTTTCTTCCTTGCTGAGCGGCCTTTCAGGTTCTGTCGATATGGGACTCGTTTTACTGTGGATATAGGTACTTTGTACCGGTTTCCTCCAGCATCTTCACAAGGTCCTTTGCTGTTGTTCTGGGATTGATTTGCACTTTTCGTACCAAGTACATTCATCTCTAGGAGACAGAACGCGTCTCCTTCCTGAGCGGTATGACGGCTGTGTGGTCCCATGGCGTTTATACTTGCGCACTATTGTTTGTACAGATGAACGTGGTACCTTCAGGCATTTGGAAATTGCTCCCAAGGATGAACCAGACTTGTGGAGGTCTACAATTGCTTTTCTGAGGTCTTGGCGGCTGATTTCTTTTGATTTTCCCATGATGTCAAGCAAAGAGGCACTGTGTTTGAAGGTAAGCCTTGAAATACATCCACAGGTACACCTCCAATTGACTCAAATGATGTGAATTATCCTATCAGAAGCTTCTAAAGCCATGACATCATTTTCTGGAATTTTCCAAGCTGTTTAGAGGCACAGTCAACTTATAGTGTATGTAAACTTCTGACCCACTGGAATTGTGATACAGTGAATTATAAGTGAAATAATCTGTCTGTAAACAATTGTTGGAAGAATTACTTGTGTCATGCACAAAGTAGATGTCCTAACCGACTTGCCAAAACTATAGTTTGTTAACAAGAAATTCGTGGAGTTGTTGAAAAGCGAGTTTTAATGACTCCAACATAAGTGTATGTAAACTTCCGACTTCAACTGTATCTGTATGTGAGACATTTTGTATGGTATGTATTCATTTGTGGATGATACGTAACAAATTACAATTCGTATTATATGCTCCGAATTTGCAAGACGTACATTATGTTACGAATTTGCAAAACGTATGATATGTTACAAATTCTAGTTAGGTGGCTAACGTTAGCTAGCTGGCTAATGTTTGCTAGGCTAGGGGTTAAGGTTAGGGTTAAGTTTAGGAGTTAGGTTAAAGGATTAAGGGCAGAGTTAGCTAAAAAGAGTTAAGATTAGGGGAAGGATTAGCTAAAGGGATTTGGGGAAGGGTTAGCATGTTAACTAAGTAGTTGCAAAGTAGCTAAAAAGTAGTAAGTAGATGAAAAGTTACTAAAATGCTAAAGTTGTCCATGATGAGATTCGAACTCGAAAACCATTGGTTGCTAGAAGTGTGCGTTATAGGCTCAATCAACCACCCTACAAGTAACCATCTGTCTTAAAGTAACCATACCAAACGTAACATATCACAAATACAAACGCAACATGCAACAATTTCAAAGATTTTACTGAGTTACAGATCATATGAGGAAATCAGTCAATTTAAAGAATGAGGCCCTAATCTGTCACATGACTGGGAATACAGATATGCATCTGTTGGTCACAGATACCTTTTTAAAAATGGCCCTCATGTAACAGTATAACTTTAGACCGTCCCCTCGCCCATACCCGGGTGCGAACCAGGGACCCTCTGCACACATCAACAGTCACCCTCGAAGCATCGTTACCCATCGCTCCACAAAAGCCGTGGCCCTTGCAGAGCAAGGGGAACTACTACTTCAAGGTCTCAGAGCAAGTGACGTCACCGATATAAACGCTATTTAGCGCGAACACCGCTAACTAGCTAGCCATTTCACATCCGTTACACTCACAATGGGTCTCCGGATCTTGTCACGTTATTTCTGTGCATTCAAAATGCCATCGATAAAACGCAAATGTGTTCGTTGCCTATAGCTTATGCCTGCCCATACCATAACCCCTCCGCCACCATGGGGGCACTCTGTTCACAATGTTGAAACCAGCAGTCTGCGGTTGTGAGGCCAGTTGGATGTATTACGAAATTCTCTAAAATGACATTGGAGGTGGCTTATTGTAGAGCAGTGGTTCCCAAACGTTTTATAGTTCCGTACCCCTTCAAACATTCAACCTCCAGCTGCGTACCCCCTCTAGCACCAGGGTCAGCGCACTCTCAAATGTTGTTTTTTGAGAGCGTCTCAGTCTTAAATAATTTTCCACACAGTCTGTGCCTGTATTTAATTTTCATGCTATTCAGGGCCAAGAATCCACTCTCACATAGGTACGTGGTTAACATATAATTATCTGGCAACATCTCTGGTGGACATTCCTTCAGTCAGCATACCAAATGCACACTCCTTCAAAACTTGAGACATCTGTGGCATTGAGTTGTGTGACAAAACTGCACATTTTAGAGTGGCATTTTATTGTCTCCAGCACAAGGTGCACCTGTGTAATGATCAAAGTGTTTAATCAGCTTCTTAATCCATCCACATGACAGGTGTGGCATATCATCTTGGAGACATGCTCACTAACAGGGATGTAAACAAATTTGTGCACAAACTTTGAGAGAAATAAGCTTTTTGTGCGTATTAAAAATGTCTGGAATCTTTTATTACAGCTCATGAAACGTGGGACCAACACTTTGCATGTTCCGTTTATGTTTTTGTTCCGTATACATGATTCCTGACAAAAATGAACTATGGAATTATGTAAGTTTAAAATAAATAATTTGAATACACAGAACCTGACTAGCCTTCAGACCTGTCAATTGCCTCTCTCAATTCCAACCAATCAGCCTCAGAAATTGCAGTCCAAATAAATGCTTCACAGCGGTCAAGTAACAGACACATCTCAACATCAACTGTTCAGAGGAGACTGCATGAATCACGGATTCATGGTCAAATTGCTGCAAAGAAACCACTACTAAGGACACCAATAAGAAGAAGAGACTTGCTTGGGCCAAAAAACACGAGCAATGGACATTAGACTGGTGGAAATCTGTCCTTTGGTCTGATGAGTCCAAATGTGAGATGTTTGGTTCCAACCGCTGTGTCTTTGTTAGATGCAGAGTAGGTGAACGGATGATCTCCACATGTGTGGTTCCCACCGTGAAGCATGGAGGAGGTGTGATGGTGCTTTGCTGGTGCTTTGCTGGTGACACTGTCAGTGATTTATTTCAAATTCAAGGCACACTTAACCAGCATGGCTACCACAGAATTCTGCAGTGATATGCGATCCCATCTGGTTTGCGTTATTATTGGGACTATCATTTGTTTTTCAACGGGACAATGACCCAACACACCTCCAGGCTGTGTAAGGGCTAGTTGACCAATAAGGAGAGTGATGGAGTGCTGCATCAGATGACCTGGCATGCACAATCACCCGACCTCAACCCAATTGAGATGGTTTGGGATGAGTTGGACCGCAGAGTGAAGGAAAAGCAGCCAACAAGTGCTCAGCATATGTGGGAACTCCTCTAAGACTGTTGGAAAAGCATTCCAGATGAATCTGGTTGAGAGAATGCGAAGAGTGTGCAAAGTTGTCATCAAAGCAAAGGTTGCCTACTTTGAAGAATCTAAAATGTATTTTGATGTGTTTTTTTGGTTACTACCTGATTTCATGTGTGTTATTTCAAAAAGTACTGAATATGGCACTTTTTCTTTTCCAACATATTATTTAAAATGTAACTTCAGTAAAGCAAAAAAATTGAAGGGTAAAAAGTATTAACATGATTGAATATGATAACCTGCAGATATTCATTGAAGGGGTGTACTTGCAGAGACCATGCAAAAGAAGACAATTTCACACTTATAAACTTAATAGTCTTGCATTTGGCCACATACATATACAGTATTAATGGAATTCAGCATGAAATATCTTTTATTTTTATTTTTTACACACACATTTATTTTACTATGTCAATATATTTGGGACAAAGTGGCAGTCATGGGCCTCCATCAGAGCTCCTACATCTATCATGAGCTGAACACACTCAGAGTTACCTGTAAACACACACAAAAACGCCAGTCATAGTTTAAAACACTTAAGGGGAGTAAACTACAAATCATCCCAGTGTGTGTGTCTTTATACTGTGTGTGGTGCCCAACGCAGGCATCGGGATGGGTGAGAAGATAAACAGTGGAGGGTTGACCATAGCCCCATGCTGTATGAGCAGTTTCACACACTCCAGGCTGACCGTTGCACATGCGCGATGCATGAGTATACATTTGCAGGGCAAGGGGCGAGGAACATTGACGGTAGTGCCCCTGTATGCGATATACAGGGGCACTACCGTCAATGTTCCTCGCCCCTTGCCCTGCAAATGTATACTCATGCATCGCGCATGTGCAACGGTGCGCTATACAGGGGCACTACCGTCAATGTTCCTCGCCCCTTGCCCTGCAAATGTATACTCGTCAGACGTCATCAGACGTGTTCAATACATTTGAGGGCTGAGGGGATAAGGTGTGTCTTTTAAGGGTTTGGAATGCAACCAGCCTTCCAAAGATTGAACGGAAGTTTCCACTTTCAATCATCCACTCTCCTCCCCTTATTAGCATTCGTCACGTCCGGTTCTCGTTGCATTAGCAGTTCGAGTCTTCTAATAATCACTCTATTGCGGCATTGCCTTTTCAGTTGTTCATTTAATGTTACGTTTTACAATCGAGGTGTAGACACGTATAACGCCACATAGAGGAGATATATTCAGTGAAGAAGTGGAACTTTTCTAACTAATTTTCCTATTTGTAAAATGTCGGTATAAAATGTAGGCCTTACTGTAAATGACAGTCTGCTCTAAATGCATATGTTTGCCACACCTAAAATATTTTAATGGACATAAAGTATTCCATTCATGGGCAGTTTTCAGTTTGTGCTTGATGTTTAAAAGCTCAATCATCTACTCAACTGCGTCTACTAGCGGAGTGGAGACAAGAAAGCAAATCAGTCTCAAAATGGATGCGGGGTGACATAAGTTTCTGTTTCTTTTTTGGAAGCACTACTTTACGTTGAGTTAATATTGCATTACTCGGTGAATATATATATATATATATGCTATTTGTGACATATCTGAGTATAGTGTCAGAAAAATTCACAAAATATCGAAGTGTGTTCTAATCGCGACGTTTTTTCTTTTTCGTACTTCTTCCTGGTTGCAACGTATGTGGAAACTTGCCTTTGGCACAAAGACTTCGCCAAATAATTCATATGGATTGGCTACATTTTTCTCGGAATAGACGAATTAAAAGTATCGGAATGTCAATGGAAGACGGAGGTGGTCTGCGAATGTCAAGAGGAGAAAAAGGCACAAACTGATTTCATACGTTTTTTTCAACCATGGAAATCGAGAATGGTGCCGCAAGAGGTGACGAATAGAGTTTTTGGTCAACCATAATTCGTTATCACTCTTATAACACTTTTATATGATAGCTATTCATAATTTACATTTGCCTATTTCGAGAATTGGTTGTAGTCATACATCATTGGTTTTAGGTCTATTTATGAGTGTTACAGTGTTTACAGTATTTTGTCACGTGTGCATAGGTTACTGGTCTAACTTCACTGTCGTTAGAATTCGTAAGCACTCCAGATAATGCAGTTGCATAGGTAAAACACTAATTTTGGCATAAATACACTACATGAGCAAAGGTATGTGGACACCCTGCGCGTCGAACATCTCATTCCAAAATCATGGGCATTAATATGGGGTTAGTACCCCCTTAGCTGCTATAACAACCTCCACTCTTCTGGGAAGGCTTTCCACTAGATGTTGCAACATTGCTGTGGGGACTCGCTTCCATTCAGCCACAAGAGCATTAGTGAGGTCGGGCACTGATGTTAGGCGATTAGGCCTCGCTCACACTCTGCATTCCAATTCATCCCAAAGTTCGATGGGGTTGAGGTCAGGGCTCTGTGCAGGCCAGTCAAATTCTTCCACAATGATCTCAACAAACCATTTCTGTATAGACCTCGCTTTGTGCACTGGGGCATGGTGATCTTAGGCTTGTGTGCAGCTGCTAGGCCATGGAAACCCATTTCATGGAGCTCCCGACGAACAGTTAATGTGCTGACGTTGCATCCAGAGGCAGTTTGGAACTCTGTATATGCTACACGCTTCAGCAATTGCCAGACCCATTCTGTGAGCTCGTGTGGTCTACCACTTCGCGGCTGAGCCGTTGTTACTCCTAGATGTTTCCACTTCACTATAACAGCACTTACATTTGACTGGTGCAGCTCTAGCTGGGCAGAAATGTTACGAACTGACTTGTTGGAAAGGTGGCATCCAATGAAGGTGCCACGTTGAAAGTCACTGAGCTCTTCAGTAAGGCCAATGTACTGCCAATGTTTGTCTATGGAGATTGCATGGCGGTGTGCTCGATTTTATACACCTGTCAGCAACGGGTTTAGCTGAAATAGCCAAATCCACTCCTTTGAAGGGATGTCCACATACTTTTATATTGTTCTTTTAACAACATGCTCACCGGTATTTACGCCTAACTCAAAATAGAATATATAAAATAGAATGAAAATGCTTGTGACAAATGCAAGACATCTAGAATAGAATTGAAGACGGAATATAATCAATATGGTTGTTACAAATGCATGATACACCTAGAATATAATTGAAAATGGAATAGAATCAGTATGGTTATTACAGATGCATGACACCTAGAATAGAATTGAAAACGGAATAGAATCAATATGGTTATTACAGATGCGTGACACCTAGAATAGAATTGAAAACAGAATAGAATCAGTATGCTTGTTACAAATGTGTGACACCTAGAATATAATGTAATAGAAAATACTATCATACATATGGTAGTTACCAATGCAAGGCACCTAGTATAGAATAGCCTAGAATATAATCAAAACAATTATATAATATATCAACATGGGTAGTTACAAATGCATGGCAACTGTTGGTACAAAACATAACAATTTACAACCCTGCAGTAAAGTCACTATTTAATCTTCATCCTGTTCCAACCACCAGGTGTTTTGTTACCTGTACTACCAGGTTCTGAGCCCTTCGACAACAGTATTCTGCCTCCACTGCAGAACATGTACATGTATGAGGAGTCCAAGCAGTCTTTCAGATACAACTCGGCTTTCTTGATAAAGAATACCACCCTGCAAGAGCGGGTCAGTATATTTGACGACCTGGTAACTTTTTAATCCACCTGCTTACCCCTCAGTGCGCCGCCCCCCTCTGACCAGAGAGTTCAGTTATTACATGATAATATCTTTGTAATACTTGATAATACATGATCGTACTTGTACTTCTACATGATAGTAAATGTGTTATATTTGATAGAACATACTATGTGTAATACTTTGTATTTATTGTGCTGTTCAGTCAGTTGTTAAGTACATGTTTACATAAAATCTCTTGACTTTTGCTAGCAAGATGTTGGTCGCATACGACATAAAGAATGACCTCTTTCTTGTTGTTGGACAGTATGAGGCCTTCCGAACTGAAAGGAGAGGCATGGGATACTCAGAGGAAGAACTGGAGGAGTCCTATGGGTTCTTACTGTTTGACGACAAAAATAAGGTGAAAATAATAAATAAGGAAGAATATCAATGAACACCAGAGTAATATCACTCTAAACACAATTATAACCATATCTACATTAATATTTATGATAAAAAAGGAAAGAAAGTCACACACTGATTCCCTTTTTGTATGGAGAAACCCATATCTGTAATTTCTTGTCATAGAAAACTACCTCAAAACATCCCAAGCGAAGTTACTGATCACTACTAATCACTATTTTTCTATTTTAAAGGCAAATAAACTGGGAGAAACTGGTGTAATCCCTGGTCACAGTACATGCTCAACGCTTGGAGATCCTTCAAAGGGTAAATGAGCTCCGCTATGTTGTTTTATAACTCCTCCGCCATAGAAAACGAGATATCATCCACTGGGCACACCACATAATTTCAACGTGGAAATTTGGGTAATATTTGTTTGAGACGTTGATCAATGTCATTTAAACCTTTATTCACCCACTGAATTCGCAATATTTTATCACGATGCTTTCAACCATTTTAAAAGTACAACCAAATTCCAATGGAAAAACAATGTAATCTAAATGTGTTATCACTGTGCTTTCAACCATTTAAAAGCAACAACGTTTAAATAGGAATAGAATGTCAGACATTTTGTATTTATACAACAACTTAATGTATTATTACTGTGCTTCATCTAGTAGCACAAGCAAATGACCTGGATTGCAGTTGAGATTATATTAAAAGTGCAAGTGATCAATGCTTTTTGAGAGTCTGCGCAGATTATTATAGCAGTTGTGAAGATTTTCACAGACCTGCGTCCTTTGCATGCTATGTTGAACATGCACAATGTCTATGATTACATAAGATGACATTATAGTAAATGTAACCTCAATATGTGGCCATGGATGTGTTACATTAAGGTTGAATAAATATTTGTAAGACAATCTTAACTTTTGGCTATTTACAGTATTACAAAAGTAATATTGAATTGTGTTTGGTTAACAACACAACCAAATATCAACATTTAAATGATATTTATCTAATGCTTGGATAGTTTCATCTGAGCCACTGGCTAAATCCTATTCTTTAACTTTTATTTTGGGTTTATTTGTAGAAGTGAATCCAACATATAATTTGACAACTTGAAAGTTGTTAGGCTATTTACTGTATTGCAAAAGTGATATTGAATTGTGTTTAGTTGTCAACGCAACCAAATATCAACATTTGAAGGAGATTTATCTTTTGTGTCACTGACTTAGTCTGGCTTTATTTCCAGTTTGTCTACAAATAAAACATGTATACGTTGGATTCATATCTCCATCACAACCAAAAATCTAAGTTAAAGAATAGGACTAAATCCTATTTAAAAAGTGCATTTAAAGTTTGATTTGATTTAGGCATATTCTTTAACTTCGAGTTTTGGTTGAGATGGAGACGTGAATTCAACATGTCACTTATTTATTTGTAGACAAACTGGAATTAAAGCCAGACGAAGTCAGTGGCACAAATAGAACTATCCAAGCAGAAGATACATCTCCTTCAAATTATATTTGGTTGCATTGACAACCAACCACAATTCAATATCCAGTTTGTCTATAAATTAATAATTGATATGTCGGAATCACCTCTTCATCTCCACCAAAAATCAAAGGTAAGGAATAGGACTAAGTCAAATAAATGTTTTATTTAAAATGCCCTTAAAGTTTGATTTGATTTATTCCTATTATTTAACTTACATTTTTGGTTGAGATGGAGACGTGAATCCAACATATTAATTATTAACTTGAAGATTACATTTTAACCAAAGTTTACAACCCTAGGCCTATATACAGTTGAATTTGGAAGTCTACATACACCTTAGCCAAATACATTTAAACTCAGTTTTTCACAATTCCTGACATTTAATCCTAGTAAATTATTATTATTATTTATTTCATCTTTTACTTCTTTCATCACATTCCCAGTGGGTCGGAATTTTACATACGCTCAAATAGTATTTGGTAGCATTGCCTATAAATTGTTTAACTTGGGTCAAATGTTTCGGGTAGCCTTCCACAAGCTTCCCACCATAAGTTGGGTGAATTTTGGCCCATTCCTCTTGACAGAGCTGGTGTAACTAAGTCAGGTTTGTAGGTCTCCTTGCTCACACACACTTTTTCAGTTCTGCCCACAAATTTTCTATGGGATTGAGGTCAGGGCTTTGTGATGGCCACTCCAATACTTTGGAAGTATACTTGGGGTCATTGTCCATTTGGAAGACCCATTTGCAACCAAGCTTCAACTTCCTGATTGATATCTTGAGATGTTGCCTCAATATATCCACATAATTTTTACCTCATGATGCCATCTATTTTGTGAAGTGCAGCAGTCCCTCCTGCAGCAAAGCACCCCCACAACATGATGCTGCCACCCCCGTGCTTCACGTTTGGGATGGTGTTCTTCGGCTTGCAAGCCTCACCCTTTTTCCTCCAAACAGAACAATGGTCATTATGGCCATACAGTTCTATTTTTGTTTCATCAGACCAGAGGACATTTCTCCAAAAAGTACGATCTTTGTCCCCATGTGCAGTTGCAAACCGTAGTCTGGCTTTTTTTATGGCGGTTTTGGAGCAGTGGCTTCTTCCTTGCTGAGCAGCCTTTCAGGTTCTGTCGATATAGGACTCGTTTTACTGTGGATATAGATACTTTGTACCTGTTTCCTCCAGCATCTTCACAAGGTTCCTTTGCTGTTGTTCTGGGATTGATGTTAATCTCTAGAAGACAGAACGCGTCTCCTTCCTGAGCAGTATGATGGCTGCGTGGTTCCATGGTGTTTATACTTGCGTACTATTGTTTGTACAGATGAACGTGGTACCTTCAGGCATTTGGAAATTGCTCCCAAGAATGAACCAGACTTGTGGAGGTATACCATTTTTTTTATGAGGTCTTGGATGATTTCTTTTGATTTTCCCATGATGTCAAGCAAAGAGGCACTGAGTTTGAAGGTAGGCCTTGAAATACATCTACAGGTACATCTCCAATTGACTCAAATTATGTCAATTAGCCTATCAGAACCTTATAAAGCCATGACATCATTTTCTGGATTTTTCCAAGCTGTTTAAAGGCACAGTCAACTTGGTGTATGTACACTTCTGACCCACTGGAATTGTGATACAGTGAATTATAAGTGAAATAATCTGTCTATAAACAATTGTTGGAAAAATTACTTGTGTCATGCACAAAGTAGATATCCTAACCGAATTGCCAAAACTATAGTTTGTTAACAAGAAATTTGTGGAGTGGTTGAAAAACGAGTTTTAATGACTCCAACCTAAGTGTAATGTAAACTTCCGACTTCAACTGTATGTATTGTCTATTTTTAAATTAAATTAAAATGCTCACAAGAGCTTAAATTCATATTTTTTTAGCTGAAAGATGATGCCCATAGCTTACACATGATGTTGCACAACGCTTTAAGTCAATAAGTCATCGTTTTAGTCAAGGTATGATATATTTGGGCTTAAAGTGGGAAAACCAAAGTTGTAACTTCAGATATTTTCCGTGTCAATGCCATGTGTTTCCCTTATGGGATGACTTGCTAATAATTTTAAGTCTACGTTTCTTTTCGGGTCTGGGTTTTATGTGAATGTTACCACGCATCAGCATGGCATTGTTTATTAATCAGAAACACCTGCAAAGTTCTTCCTCGTGACTGAGCCAAACAACTTTTCGCCATAGCCTACACTTGGCTGCCTGAGCTCCACTTTTTTACCAGCAAATTATCATAATCCTTTAGATAATTTGTCAAGTTTCACTTATTATTTAGCTAGTCTGTATTAAAAAAAAGACAATTTTATAAATGATTAAATATTGTGTGATATGACTGTATTTTGGAATGGTTTTGACCATGCTGCTTTGATTGGTGTCTATCCTATGTTGAAAAGGTACCCGCAAAAGAAAATTACACAAACTTGTTGGTCTATTTTGTTGTTGTTTTCACATTTGTATTGATGTGTTCAATGCGCTCAGGATGTTGTTACATACACACTATATATACAAAAGTATATGGACACCCCTTCAAATGAGTGGATTTGGCTATTTCAGCCATAACCGTTTCTAACAGGCGTATCAAATCAAGCACACCGCCATGCAATCTCCATAGACAAACATTTGCAGTAGATTGGCCTTACTGAAGAGCTCAGTGACTTTCAACGTGGCACTGTCATAGGATGCCACCTTTCCAACAAGCCCTGCTAGAGCTGCCCCGGTCAACTGTAAGTGCTGTTATTGTGAAGTGGCAATGTCTAGGAGCAACAATGGCTCAGCCGCGAAGTGGTAGGCCACACAAGCTCACAGAACGGGACCGCCGAGTGCTGAAGCCCATAGCACGTTAAAATCTTCTGTCCTCGGTTGCAACACTCACTACCGAGTTCCAAACTGCCTCTGGAAGCAACATCAGCACAAGAACTGTTCATCAGGAGCTTCATGAAATGAATCTTCAGCCTCACACAAGCCTAAGATCACCATGTGCGATGTCAAGCGTCGGCTGCAGTGTTGTAGAGCTTGCTGCCATTGGAATCTCGAGCATTGGAAATGCATTGTCTGGAGTAATGAATCACGCTTCACCATTTGGCAGTCCGACAGATGAATCTGGGTTTGGCGAATGCCAGTAGAACACTACCTGCCCCAATGCATAATGCCAACTGTAAAGTTTGGTGGAGGAGGAATAATGGTCTGGAGATGTTTTTTATTGTTCGGGCTAGGCCCCTTAGTTCCAGTGAAGGGAAATCTTAACGCTACAGCATACAATGGCATTCTAGACTCTTCTGTTCTTCCAATTTTATGGCAACAGTTTGTTACAATACCCCCGTGCACAAGTGAGGTCCATACAGAAATGGTTTGTCGAGATCAGTGTGAAAGAACTTGACTGGCCTGCACAGCCCTGACCTCAACCGCATCGAACACCTTTGGGATGAATTGGAACGCCGACTGCAAGCCAGGCATAATCGCACAACATCAGTGCCTGACCTCAATGATGCTCTTGTGGCTGAATGGAAGCAAGTCTCCTCAGCAAAGCCTTCCCAGAAGAGTGGGGGCTGTTGTGGCAGCAAAAGGGGGACCAACTCCATTCTGATTTTGGAATCATATGTTCGACCAGCAGGCGTCCACATACTTTTGGGGATGTAGTGTATCATTTGTGGTGTGCATCATGAGCAAGGTCATTGTAGTCTATCATTTCACTTCTTCTAGCTTTGTGAACCATGGCATGAGCATGGCCTGACTTGACTTTGCTGTACTGCAGATGAATAGCCTGCCAGTAGCATACCAAATGTTGCACCATGTCCATTTCAATGTAGAAAAACTAAACTGGTCGAAACCGTTCAATTGTTTGGCAATCGATGATACCGGAGATTAATCTTATTCTTTGTATTTCTATGGCGGATTCGTGGGATGCAAGTTATAGAAGATGACAAAACTTTGGAAATAACAATACATGGCAAATTCAGAGATACTGGCTTCCCCTATCCATCTGTGGCAAAGCTTTCCCTAAATGCTTGTTATGACAAATCCAGAACCAGCCATAGCCTAGCCAGCTGGCTAATCTTTTAAATAGGGTATAGTAAAAAACAACAACAGCAACAACCAGATAATATTAGCTAGCTAGATAAGGATAGCATTCTAGCTAGCTACGCTGACCGCTGTCTGTGCCTCTACTTGTTGTTATTTTTCCGCTCCACGTGGAAATCACAAACAACGTTCCCACCCCTAATTCACGAATATGTATTAGCAGCCTTTGTCATTCTTCAGAGGTGGAACCTAAATGAGAATTTACGCTCTGGGACAGGAATTACATTGATTACAGGGGAGGCATTGCCCTCTGGCGGGGGCCTTTAAAACAATAGATGTTGATGATTTCGCAAATGCTATATAGGCCTAAATAGTATTGTTGATGATATTTTTTATTTTACTAGGCTAGTCAGTTAACAAATTCTTATTTTCAATACCGGCCTAGGAACAGTTCTGCCCCTGAACTGCCTTGTTTTTTACCTTGTCAGCTCGGGGATTCAATCTTGCATCCTTTCGGTTACTAATCCAACACTCTAACCACTAGGCTATATGACTTATAAAGTATGGGTACATTTAATTTGCTCTGTTAAACCTATGTTTTGGAATGACTTTGATAACAACAGTGAATCTATATAGTTATTAAGAGATCTCAATAACAATTCTCATGATAGCATATTGGTAGTAGTCAGTAACAAATATCAAAGCTAAGCAGTGCTGGGCATCATTAAAACCTTGGATGGGAGACTAAATGGATAACTGTAGATTGATTGATTCTCCAGTAGGAGGTGCTGCTCATCCTAGTGTTTTTTTTATGATAGTGGATATAACGTTGGATATCTGACGTTATTTCAACAGGTGTGTATATGTTTTGTTTTTTAAAACCATGATCACGTAATCCTGTGTTTGAAATGTCACCCACAAAACAACAATTTACTTTGTGATTTTTTTCATCCGATGTATTTTCCATGTAGTTTCCACGTCACAATACGTTGACAAATTATGTTGAAAGAACGTTGATTCAACCAGTTTGTGCCCAATGGGCAGACAAGACGCTAAACCCAAACCCATTTCCTGGCTTTGTGTTGGCAAAGTACCAAGTGGAAATGACTAAATGGTTTGCAGCACGGAAGTTAAATACACTAGGTCAACAACAACCTGTTTTAAGGGGATAAGAGAAAAATGTGTAATTTGACTATTAATGAAAACTGTTCATGCTGTCAGCCACAAGGCCTCAACTAAACAAAGGAACAGTTCTAAGCTTGTATAATGGACATGCTCTGTTTGGCTAGCTAGGCCTATAGAGAGGCAACTTGCTCGCACACTAAATGACATGCAATTGTCTAAGTTGTGACCATAATCTATACTATGCTATCCGTGAGTGTGCAGTATATGGCTAAATACACTTCATAACATAAGTAATGAGATTGAAAGCAGTTTTCTTACCAAGCTGCTGGTGGACTTTTCAGTGCATGTTTGCTCCCTCTGCTTTGGAAAGTGAAACTGTGTTTTACAGACATATGATATGAATGCTTTGATTGGAAAGAGAAAGTGGAAGTAGAGTGGAAAAGAGGGGAGAGACCAGTGAAACTTAACTCTAGTAATGTCTTCTGAGGCAGGGAGTAGCGTTAGTCTATACTTAGGCATACTGAAAAAAATGTAGAAATTAGATATGATTTTAACTCATTGGAATGATTCTACTTTTACCAGCAGAATGTTAGTAATGTTATGAGAGTTTATCTTCAAACATACAGTACATATCTAACTTTGTTTGGAGTTTCATAAATGCATTCCTGAATAGAATTCAAGGTGCGGAGGCAGTCCCTAGCAGTTCGAAAAGGGGGAGGGTGATGTAAGATTATCTATGTTAGGACAAAGTCTGCTCGTTGTATATCTACTAGGACCAGATTGAGATAACTGCCGTAGTTACGGAGGAAGGAAACAGTGGTCGGAGTCCTTGTGTAGTGTGTTGTTTTGCACTTTCAAAAGTTAACAATTCTAAATGTGTACGACATCGCCATGTAAAAAAAATAAAAATAACTAGAGACAACTGTTTAGAGATCTTAGGAAGCTTTTTACAAAACGAGTTGAAGCCTATTTTTTTCAGTACTAGTACAATAGGTCTTTTGTCAGCCCTTTTCATTCCTGTATGGTTTCGTCACTCACTGCTTGATTGTGCTTAATCTAGTTTTTCCTTTTTCTCCCCTTGTGAACCTCCTCCCTTCACTATAGAGAAATTGACATGGCACAGCCTTCTCTGCTCACACTAAGGAAAATATCTAACCACATATTCATAGCATGTACCTGTGTGCTGCAGGACTGTGTTAGCCTACTGAGAAAAAGCCTGAGCATTAGCTTAGGGGGCCAACACAAGAACAACCAATTTTTACCTTGTCAGCTCAGCTCAGGGATTTGATCTAGCAAACTTTATGGTTACTAGCTCAATGCTCTATGCTCTAACCACTAGGCTACCTGCCGTCCCAGTTAACCTGAAAACCAGTGTGGAGTTTCACAGCCTCTTCCAAAGTCCTCACTTCATTGTTTTAGAAAGGGAACACAGGCTGTTGGCACCAAAGTATAGAAAGTTTTCCCACGCATTGAAAATATCTTTGACATGTCTCCGGGCAACTCGCTGAAAGGCTTTGGAACATAGTCACTGGAGGATATTGCTAATTGTTTTGGGTAAGGCTTGACTGGGTGTGCCTTGGTACTGTGATACTAGGGGCGTTTTACAACATGGCTCCCATGTCCTTGACTTTAATGTCAGATCAGGTGTATAAAAAAAACATATTTTAGGGTGTGGCTTTGGTTCCCTGGGCTGTCATGATTGGCCATTGGGAAAATGAGCACAAATAACATATTCACACTTAGAAATAAACCAAAACCCATTGACTGTGTGATGCGTTTATTCAATAACATTTTTTATAGTATCTATATTTCCACTTCTCAAATTAAATATTTCAATGTAATTAAACCTACATATATTTGTATTCCTTGTATTACAAATATTTAGTTCAGCTAACATCTTTCAAGATCCTCACGCCTTATTCTGCACTGAATATGGTTGTTTTGTTTTATCAGAGAGGAGGATGCTGGCACACTCACTGCCCCATGTTCTTGCTGTGGGAACAGACTTGTCAATGATGTGAATTTTCTTGTTAACTCAGGTGTGTACGTGTCCAAGTACTCTGACTGCCTGGACCTAAACCGCTGGTACCACGGGAAGTCTGGATACATCGCCATCATCAGACTCACCAAGGTATTTACATAGTTCCGAGCCACAGAGGCGTTGCTATGTGTAACTTCACTGTTGAATGTTCCTCTAGGTTTTTCCTTCTAAGGAGTTTTTTCCTTGCCCCCGTGCTTCTGCTTGCTCTTTGGGTTTTAGGTTGAGTTACTGCAAAGCTCTTTGTGACAACTGCAGATGTAAAAAGGGCTTTGTAAATACATTTGATTGATTTGTTTGTTGAAAGGGCTTGTCATTCAATTCTCTCTCTTTTTGTGTTGTTTTACAGGGCAGAGTGAGAGATGTGACAGAGAACTACACAGTAAACTACACCCCTCCCTCTAATGGGTTTGACTGTCATGTATCAGAGCAGCTCAGTGCTGTGTCAGCCAACACCAGCTCCTTCCTGGCCTTTGAGAGAACACAGGTGAGATTCCTCCATCCATCTAACGTTCATCCATCCATGTCACACTGTGTACTTTTCCAGTAGGAAAAAACAGTTGTAATGACGTCATTTCAACCAGCCTGGCCTGCTGGGTTTCGGGTTCTGTTGCCTTCAATTGTCAAATGTGCACTCTGTGTGTCAAAGCAATAAAACAGAAATGAATTTAGTAAGCTACCTCTAATGAAAAAAGTTATAATTTATTCGTGTTTTTGCTCCAGGCATTTAGAAAAGTTGATTAAATAGACCTGTAGATACAGTAGTGATAAATACAATACAATAGCAAAGCTGAAGATATTTGTGTTGGTCTTTGCAGTACTACATGTATGAGCTGCCTCGTGGAGGGGCTGACTCGACAGTCCAGCCTCCTAGCCATGCCTGCCCATTCGCTATAGTGGCTTTTTCCTATTGGGATACCAAGACACCTGCAGCAGAGGACGAAGAGAAGAGGTACATTTCCCTCTCTCTCATGGGTTTTTCATTTTTCCAGATTCATAGAAAATATTTGATGAAAAGGAACATCTTCTAAAACTTACAAAATTATTGATTTGTTTTTTTCTTCTCTTTTGCAGTGAGGAAGAAAAAACAGGTGAGTAATGAATCAAACTGTTACAAAGGTCATTTTGGATAATGTTATGGTACCGTTCAATGGCATATCATTACTACTACAGTACAGTGCATTCCTGCTTTGACTGAATGCATTAAGTTGCTCTGGATAACATTGTCTGCTAAAATGTAAATATTATTACAGTGTTTCACTACTACCCCTGGAGGGGTCAGCTCCAAATCAGCTCCCAGGTCTACCATGTGGGTCTGAAGTCTAGCACTGGACCCCTGATTCCAGCTAAACTGTAAGTTCAATGCAACCCTAGTGTGAAGGTGCACTCTCTCTCCCTATGCTATGACTTATAAATACAGTATCCTATAAATATCTCTCCAATTTACTTGATGTGGGTCGTGTCTAGTAGGGCACGCCATAGCAAGACAGTAGGCAACAAAACAAAAAATAAGTTTAACTCCCTGTTTTCATGTGGTAACATAACTTGAGAAAGTAATTTTGTTTGATTTCAGTCCAACAGTAATGGCAGTTGACGGAGCCATTAAAATGTCAGATCTAAGGCAGAAATTACCAAAAGCTATGTTTGAAACCTGCTTCATCGGTGAAGGTACGTTTACATATGTTACATATGTTCACAAATGTAAATGTAGGCTACTCAAAAGTGGTTTCATTCTGATAGCATTTAGCTTCAGCAGTGTCATCACAAACAAACTTTCCCAGGACTAGGGTTGCAAAGGGAGGGTATATTACTGAAAACGACCAAAATGTTCAATTCTTTCAAAGCTTTTATCTTATTTATCACAAGACATCAAGTGGCTCTTTTGGATACTTCAGATTATCACAGGTGTTTGTAATTTAGCCCTCTGTGTGGCCTTATCACATGTAAAATATATGAAATAATTAAATAAGATGATAAAAATAAGTAGAATGACAATGCTGTAAATCATTATCCTAAATATACTGAACAAAAATATAAACGCAACATGCAATGATTTCAAAGATGTTACTGAATGTTACTGAGTTCATATAAGGAAATCAGTCAATTTAAATAAATTCATTAGGCCCTAATCTATGGATTTCACATTACTGGGAATACAGATATGCATCTGTTGGTCACATATATCTTTAAAAAAGGTAGGGGCGTGGTTCAGAACACCAGTCAGTGTCTGGTATGTGACCACCATTTGCCTCATGCAGCGTGACACATTTCCTATCACATAGAGTTGATCAGGCTGTTGATTGTGGCTTGTGGAATGTTGTCCCACACCTCTTTTATGGCTGTGCGAAATTGCTGGATATTGGCGGGAACTGAAACATGCAGAAAAAGAAACGTCCACTCACTGTCAACTGCGTTTATTTTCAGCAAACTTAACATGTGTAAATATTTGTATGAACATAACAAGATTCAACAACTGAGACATAAACTGAACAAGTCCCACAGACATGTGACTAACGTAAATGGAATAGTGTGTCCCTGAACAAAGGGGGGGTCAAAATCAAAAGTAACAGTCTGTATCTGGTGTGACCACCAGCAGCATTAATTACTGCAGTGCATCTCCGCCTCATGGACTGCACCAGATTTGCCAGTTCTTGCTGTGAGATGTTACCCCATTCTTCCACCAAGACACCTGCAAGTTCCCAGACATTTCTGGGTGGAATGGCACTAGCCCTCACTCTCCGATCCAACAGGTCCCAGATGTGCTTAATGGGATTGAGATCCAGGCTCTTGACTGACCATGGCAAAACACTGACATTCCTGTCTTGCAGGAAATCACGCACAGAATTTTTTAAATTTTTATTTCACCTTTATTTAACCAGGTAGGCTAGTTGAGAACAAGTTCTCATTTGCAACTGCGACCTGGCCAAGATAAAGCATAGCAGTGTGAACAGACAACACAGAGTTACACATGGAGTAAACAATTAACAAGTCAATAACACAGTAGAAAAAAAGGGGAGTCTATATACATTGTGTGCAAAAGGCATGAGGAGGTAGGCGAATAATTACAATTTTGCAGATTAACACTGGAGTGATAAATGATCAGATGGTCATGTACAGGTAGAGATATTGGTGTGCAAAAGAGCAGAAAAGTAAATAAATAAAAACAGTATGGGGATGAGGTAGGTAAAAATGGGTGGGCTATTTACTGATAGACTATGTACAGCTGCAGCGATCGGTTAGCTGCTCAGATAGCAGATGTTTGAAGTTGGTGAGGGAGATAAAAGTCTCCAACTTCAGCGATTTTTGCAATTCGTTCCAGTCACAGGCAGCAGAGAACTGGAACGAAAGGCGGCCAAATGAGGTGTTGGCTTTAGGGATGATCAGTGAGATACACCTGCTAGAGCGCGTGCTACGGGTGGGTGTTGCCATCGTGACCAGTGAACTGAGATAAGGCGGAGCTTTACCTAGCATGGACTTGTAGATGACCTGGAGCCAGTGGGTCTGGCGACAATATGTAGCGAGGGCCAGCCAACTAGAGCATACAGGTCGCAGTGGTGGGTGGTATAAGGTGCTTTAGTGACAAAACGGATGGCACTGTGATAAACTGCATCCAGTTTGCTGAGTAGAGTGTTGGAAGCAATTTTGTAGATGACATCGCCGAAGTCGAGGATCGGTAGGATAGTCAGTTTTACTAGGGTAAGTTTGGCGGCGTGAGTGAAGAAGGCTTTGTTGCGGAATAGAAAGCCGATTCTAGATTTGGTTTTCGATTGGAGATGTTTGATATGAGTCTGGAAGGAGAGTTTAGAGTCTAGCCAGACACCTAGGTACTTACAGATGTCCACATATTCAAGGTCGGAACCATCCAGGGTGGTGATGCTGGTCAGGCGTGCGGGTGCAGGCAGCGAACGGTTGAAAAGCATGCATTTGGTTTTCCTAGCGTTTAAGAGCTGTTGGAGGCCACGGAAGGAGTGTTGTATGGCATTGAAGCTCGTTTGGAGGTTAGATAGCACAGTGTCCAAGGATGGGCCGGAAGTATATAGAATGGTGTCGTCTGCGTAGAGGTGGATCAGGGAATCACCCGCAGCAAGAGCAACATCATTGATATATACAGAGAAAAGAGCCGGCCCGAGGATTGAACCCTGTGGCACCCCCATAGAGACTGCCAGAGGACCGGACAGCATGCCCTCCGATTTGACACACTGAACTCTGTCTGCAAAGTAGTTGGTGAACCAGGCAAGGCAGTCATCTGAAAAACCGAGGCTACTGAGTCTGACGATAAGAATATGGTGATTGACAGAGTCGAAAGCCTTGGCAAGGTCGATGAAGACTGCTGCACAGTACTGTCTTTTATCGATGGCGGTTATGATATAGTTTAGTACCTTGAGCGTGGCTGAGGTGCACCCATGACCGGCTCGGAAACCAGATTGCACAGCGGAGAAGGTACGGTGGGATTCGAGATGGTCAGTGATCTGTTTGTTGACTTGGCTTTCGAAGACCTTAGATAGGCAGGGCAGGATGGATATAGGTCTGTAGCAGTTTGTGTCCAGGGTGTCTCCCCCTTTGAAGAGGGGGATGACTGCGGCAGCTTTCCAATCCTTGGGGATCTCAGACGATATGAAAGAGAGGTTGAACAGGCTGGTAATAGGGGTTGCGACAATGGTGGCGGATAGTTTCAGAAATAGAGGGTCCAGATTGTCAAGCCTAGCTGATTTGTACGGGTCCAGGTTTTGCAGCTCTTTCAGAACAGCTGCTCTCTGGATTTGGGTAAAGGAGAACCTGGAGATGCTTGGGCGAGTAGCTGCGGGGGGGGGGGGGGCGGAGCTGTTGGCCGAGGTTGGAGTAGCCAGGCGGAAGGCATGGCCAGCCGTTGAGAAATGCTTGTTGAAGTTTTCGATAATCATGGATTTATCGGTGGTGACCGTGTTACCTAGCCTCAGTGCAGTGAGCAGCTGGGAGAAGGTGCTCTTGTTCTCCATGGACTTCACAGTGTCCCAGAACTTTTCGGAGTTGGAGCTACAGGATGCAAATTTCTGCCTGAAGAAGCTGGCCTTAGCTTTCCTGACTGACTGCGTGTATTGGTTCCTGACATCCCTGAACAGGTGCATATAGCGGGGACTATTCGATGCTATTGCAGTCCGCCACAGGATGTTTTTGTGCTGGTCGAGGGCAGTCAGGTCTGGAGTGAACCAAGGGCTATATCTGTTCTTAGTTCTGCATTTTTTGAACGGAGGATGCTTATCTAAAATGGTGAGGAAGTTACTTTTAAAGAATGACCAGGCATCCTCAACTGACGGGATGAGGTCAATGTCCTTCCAGGATACCCGGGCCAGGTCGATTAGAAAGGCCTGCTCACAGAAGTGTTTTAGGGAGCGTTTGACAGTGATGAGGGGTGGTCGTTTGACTGCGGCTCCGTAGCGGATACAGGCAATGAGGCAGTGATCGCTGAGATCCTGGTTGAAGACAGCGGAGGTGTATTTGGAGGGCCAGTTGGTCAGGATGACGTCTATGAGGGTGCCCTTGTTTACAGATTTAGGGTTGTACCTGGTGGGTTCCTTGATGATTTGTGTGAGATTGAGGGCATCTAGCTTAGATTGTAGGACTGCCGGGGTGTTAAGCATATCCCAGTTTAGGTCACCTAACAGAACAAACTCTGAAGCTAGGGGGCGATCAATTCACAAATGGTGTCCAGGGCACAGCTGGGAGCTGAGGGGGGTCGGTAGCAGGCGGCAACAGCGAGAGACTTATTTCTGGAGAGAGTCATTTTCAAAATTAGTAGTTCGAACTGTTTGGGTATGGACCTGGAAAGTATGACATTACTTTGGAGGCTATCTCTGCAGTAGACTGCAACTCCTCCCCCTTTGGCAGTTCTATCTTGACGGAAAATGTTATAGTTGGGTATGGAAATCTCAGAATTTTTGGTGGCCTTCCTGAGCCAGGATTCAGACACGGCAAGGACATCAGGGTTAGCAGAGTGTGCTAAAGCAGTGAGTAAAACAAACTTAGGGAGGAGGCTTCTGATGTTGACATCCATGAAACCAAGGCTTTTTCGATCACAGAAGTCAACAAATGAGGGTGCCTGGGGACATGCAGGGCCTGGGTTTACCTCCACATCACCCGCGGAACAGAGGAGGAGTAGTATGAGGGTGCGGCTAAAGGCTATCAAAACTGGTCGCCTAGAGCGTTGGGGACAGAGAATAAAAGGAGCAGATTTCTGGGCATGGTAGAATATATTCAGGGCATAATGCGCAGACAGGGGTATGGTACTAGGTGATGATGAGAGAGGTTTTATCTCTGGACATGCTGGTTGTAATGGGTGAGGTCACCGCATGTGTGGGAGGTGGGACAAAGGAGGTATCGGGGTGTGAAGAGTGGAACTAGGGGCTCCATTGTAAACTAAAACAATGATAACTAACCTGAACAACAGTATACAAGGCATATTGACATTTGAGAGAGACATACAGCAAGGCATACAGTAATCACAGGTGTTGAATTGGGAGAGCTAGCTAAAACAGTAGCTAAAACAGTAGGTGAGACAACAACAGCTAATCAGCTAGCACAACAACAGCAGGTAAAATGGCGTTGACTAGGCAGGGAGGGTCGGATTAACTACACACAGAGCCTGAGTGCGGCTGGGGCCGACAGATAAACATAAACAAGCAGAATGGAGTACCGTGATTAATGGACAGTCCAACATGCATCAGCTATGTAGCCAAGTGATCAGTGTCCAGGGGGCAGCGGTGGATGGGGCAGGGAAGCTAGACTGGCGAGTATTATACAGGTTAAAAAAACTGTCTGGCTGTGCAGAAGGTAAAAGGTAAAAGCCGCTAGCAGTGGCTAACAATGACTAAATAGCTTGTATCTAGTTAGCTGGTTAGCTTCTGGAGGTTCTTGAGTGTGTTCAAAATTTTTTAAATAATAGCGATTCCGTATCATATTGGGTGAGGCAGGTTACCGGAAGGTATAAACGAATAAAAAATCGAAAAGAGATTGAAAGTAAATATGGGTCCAGTGAGTGGTTGGGACGCGGCGATTCAGACGGTTAGCAGGCCTGTGCTAACAGTTAGTAGGCCGGGCTAAACAAGGTAGCAGTTAGCAGACCGGGGCTAAACAAGCTAGCAGTTAGCAGGCCAAATTAGCAAGCAAGGAGATAGCAAGGGCTAGAAAGTTAGCCTTTGGGGGACGTCGCGATGGGGTGAGTCTGTTTATGCCTCTTGATGCGGTGACATCGATAGACCGGTCGTGGGTCCGGATATTGTAGCCCAGGAGTATGCTTCGGTGGTAGCACAGGAGCTCTGGCCGGGCTAGCTTCAAGCTAAGTGGGTGGAAACGCTAGCCAGGTGTAATCATCCGGGGTTGCGGTTAGCTAGTTCGCTAGTTGTGAAGATCCAGCTGAAAATGTTCCGTTTGCGGTGGGAATCCGGTGGGAATCCGGGGATAAAAAAATAGGTCCGTTATGCTCTGGTTAGAGTCGCGTTGTTCGAACTGGCGAGAGCTTTCCGAGCTAAAGGTTAGCTGATGACCGGTTAGCTGAAGACCGCTAGCAATGGTTTCCTGACTGATAGCTAGTAGTTAGCTGGCTAGCTTCAGTTGAGGGGTTCCGGATCCGAAGTAAATATAAATACTTTAGAAAAAAAAGCAGATCCGCGCTACATTGGGTGAGGCGGGTGGCAGGAGAGTATTTAGAATTTGAGGTTTATCAAAATGTTTTAAAAGATATGCAAAGAAAAATATGTTAAAAAAACGATATATACAAGGGACACGACACGACAAGACGTCTGACTGCTACGCCATCTTGGATTACAGTATGGCTGGTGGCATTGTCATGCTGGAGGGTCATGTCAGTATGAGCCTGCAGGAAGGGTACCACATGAGGGAGGAGGATGTCTTCCCTGTAACACCCAGCGTTGAGATTACCTGCAATGACAACAAGCTCAGTCCGATGATGCTGTGACACACCGCCCCAGACCTCCACCTCCAAATCGATCCCGCTCCAGAGCACAGGCCTCGGTGTAATGCTCATTCCTTCGATGATAAACGCAAATCCGACCATCACCCCTGGTGAGACAAAACCGCGACATTGTTGCCAGTGATGTCTGGTTAGGACCTGCCTTACAACAGGCCTACAAGCCCTCAGTCCAGCCTCTCTCAGACTATTGCGGACTGTCTGAGCACTGATGGAGGGATTCTGCGTTCCTGGTGTAACTCGGGCAGTTGTTGTTGTTGCCATCCTGTACCTGTCCTGCAGATGTGATGTTCAGATGTACCGATGCTGTGCAGGTGTTGTTACACGTGGTCTCCCACTGCGAGGACGATCAGCTGTCCGTCCTGTCTCCATGTAGCATTGTCTTAGGTGTCTCAAGTACGGACATTGCAATTTATGCCACATCTGCAGTCCTCATGCCTCCTTGCAGCATGCCTAAGGCACGTTCACACAGATGAGCAGGGACCCTGGGCATCTTTCTTTTGGTGTTTTTCAGAGTCAGTAGAAAGGCCTCTTTAGTGTCCTAAGTTTTCATAACTGTGACCTTAATTGCCTACCGTCTGTAAGCTGTTAGTGTCTTAATGTCCGTTCCACAGGTGTATGTTCATTAATTGTTTATGGTTCATTGAACAAGCATGAGAAACAGTGTTTAAACCCTTTACAATGAAGATCTGTGAAGTTATTTGGATTTTTACGAATGATCTTTTAAAGACAGGGTCCTGAAAAAGGGATGTTTCTTTTTTTGCTGAGTTTAGATCGAAAGCATTTCAAACATGTTCAATGGGTGATATGTCTGAGTATACATGCCATGGAAGAACTGGGACATATTCAGCTTCCAGGAATTGTGTACAAATCCTTGCAACTTGGGGCTGTGCATTATCATGCTGAAACGAGGTGATATCGTCACGGTATCTCTGTGCATTCAAATTACCATCAATAAAATGTAATTGTGTTTGTTGTCCGTAGCTTATGCCTGCCCATACCATAACCCCACCGCCACCATGGGGCATTCTTTTCACAACGTTAACATCAGCAAACCGCTCGCTGACATGAGGCCATACACGTGGTGGGGCTGCGGTTGTGAGGCCGGTTGGACGTACTGCCAAATTCTCAAAAACGACATACTAGAGAAATGAACATTCAATTCTCTCGCAACAGCTGTGGTGGACATTCCTGCAGTCAGCATGTCAATTGTACTCTCCCTCAACTTGAGACATCTGTGGCATTGTGTTGTGTGACAAAACTGCACATTTTAAAGCGGCTTTTTATTGTCCCTAGCACAAGGTGCACCTGTGTAATGATCATGCTGTTTAATCAGCTTCTTGATATGCCACACCTGTCAGGTGGATGGATTGTCTTGGCAAATGAGAAATGCTTGCTACAGGGATGTAAACACATTTTTGCACCACATTTGAAATAAATAAGCTTTTTGTGTGCATGGAACATTTCTGGGATCTTTTATTTCAGTTCATGAAACAAACACTTTACTTGTTGCGTTGATATTTTTGTTCAGTGTATAAACCATCAACTTAGTGAATACCATTGATGTTTAATTTGAAGGTTTCAGCATGAAATATCCTTTCTAATTTGTTTTATACACTTTTATTTATTTAACTATGTCAATATGTATGTTATAAATGTTTTGTCATTAATCTTCAACTTTAAACCAGCAACATATTACCCTGCATCCCACTGCTTGCTTACCTCTGAAGCTAAGCAGGATTGCTCCTGGTTGATCCCTGGATGGGACCAGATGCTGCTGGAAGTGGTGTCGGAGGGCGAAAAGGAGGCACTCTTTCCTCTGGTCAAAAAAATAAATAATATCTCAGTCAGTGCCGCTCATGATGATAATTTTTCTGATAGGTTTAGGCTACTACAAGATACTCTAATTTTCCCTATAACCATCATGAGGTGCTACAGCCTATAAATAAAAGTTTACAATGTAGGTGTACACAGGTTCTAGAGAAAATTTTGAGATGACAGACAGTGAGTGGCACATGGACATACATTGACACATTCAATACCACCTTGCACATTCTTGCCTGCATCTAGCTTATCTAGGGTGTAATCATTAGTCCAACAGTTGCAAACAAGCATTTCTATTGGACAAATTCTGCTATTTTTATACCTGTTTTGTTTGCTTTCGTTGAAGAAACGTTTTTCAGCAGAGTCGGCAGAATGAATACACCCCAGATCACGCATAAACACAGTTCACTTTCATACCTAGCAGTCACATTGTATTCATTCTAGCCTCTATGCACTCTCCTCCTCTCACCTTTTACCTTCTTTTGTGGACTTCAATGAACAACACATCAGCTGTGTGACCAGTTGAAAAAACCTGAACAAACCAAACCACATCATATCAACCGCTACACACAGCCTACATCGTTGTCTCCATATTAGCTAAAGTAACGTCCTAGTCAACATAGCTAATAGAACTAATGCGTTAGTAAACCCGCTACAATCATACAGTAACGTTAGTCTTTCCCCCCCCCCAAGATGGCATAGCAGTCAGACGTCCTTTGTCCTCGTCTTGTCGTGTCCCGTGTATATATATATTTACATCTTTTCGTCGCATATCTTTTTTATAATTAAAAAAACCCATCTCAACTTCAAAACACTCTCCTTCAACCCACCTCACCAATTTAAAAAAAGTATTATTCACCTCAATTCTGAAATCCACAATAGAAGTTAGCCAGAAGCTAGCCAGTTTACTGGCTAACGTTAGTATTCAGCTAACCACTGTTGGTGGTCATCAGCTATCCTTTAGCTCGAAAAGCTATCGCCAGTTTTGTACAACGTGACTCAGACCAGAGCATACAGGACCTATTTTCTCTCCATATCCCCAGATTTCTACCGCAAGCTCTGGACATTTACAACTGGATCTTGCAGCTAGCTAGCTGCTATTCGAGTGACTATAGGCTTACGTCGGTCCCGGAGCAAACATAAATTATTCCGGAGCTAGCCAGCTGAAGAGTTCCATTAGCCACTCCTGGGCTACAATCACCTATCCGGACCCGTTTTACTACCGATGCGGAGCCCCACTGGAGCCCCACACTGCAACGTTATCTCCCCGAGGGAGTTATCCAACTGGCCCCTCCGTCGCGACGTTACCTGAACGCCCATCTGCGGCCCGCTAATCGTTAGCTGTCTTATCGGCTGCTATCAGAATTTTCTTGGGTCACTATAACTATATCTATTTTGCCAATTGGATTGATCCCCTCTACCACATGGAACCCCACTAATCTAACGACGGAAACGCACGAGGTGGCTAAAAACAAACCTTCATCCTCTGCCAGCTTGCTACCGATGGCCCGGCTAGCTGTCTGAATCGCCGTGACCACAACCAACCTCACTACTCACTGGACCCTTATGAACACTCGACTAAGCATGCCTCTCCTTAATGTCAATATGCCTTGTCCATTGCTGTTCTGGTTAGTGTTTATTGACTTATTTCACTGTAGAGCCTCTAGCCCTGCTCATTATACCTTATCCAACCTTTCAGTTCCACCACCCACACATGTGATGACATCACCTGGTTTCAATGATGTTTCTAGAGATAATATCTCTCTCATCATCACTCAATACCTAGGTTTACCTCCACTGTATTCACATCCTACCATAACTTTGTCTGAACATTATACCTTGATGCTATTTTAGCGCCCCCAGAAACCTCCTTTTACTCTCTGTTCTGGACGTCCTAGACAACCAATTCTCATAGCTTTTAGCCGTACCCTTATCCTACTCCTCCTCTGTTCCTCTGGTGATGTAGAGGTGAATACAGGCCCTGCAGTGCCTAGCTCCACTCCTATTCCCCAGGCGCTCTCTTTTGATGACTTCTGTAACCGTAATAGCCTTGGTTTCATGCATGTTAACATTATAAGCCTCCTCCCTAAGTTTGTTTTATTCACTGCTTTAGCACACTCTGTCAACCCGGATGTCCTAGCCGTGTCTGAATCCTGGCTTAGGAAGACCACCAAAAACTCTGAAATCTCCATCCCTAACTACAACATTTTCAGACAAGCTAGAACGGCCAAAGGGGGCGGTGTTGCAATCTACTGCAGAGATAGCCTGCAGAGTTCTGTCCTACTTTCCAGGTCTGTACCCAAACTATTTGAACTTCTACTTTTAAAAATCCACCATTGTCTCTCACCGTTGTCGCCTGCTATAGACCACCCTCTGCCCCCAGCTGTACTCTGGACACCATATTTGAACTGATTGCCCCCCATCTATCTTCAGAGCTCGTGCTGCTAGGTGACCTAAACTGGAACATGCTTAACACCCCAGCCATCCTACAATCTAAGATTGATGCCCTCAATCTCACACAAATGATCAATGAACCTACCAGGTACCACCCCAAAGCCGTAAACACGGGCACCCTCATACGGGCACCCTCATCCTAACCAACTTGCCCTATAAATACACCTCTGCTGTTTTCAACCAAGATCTCAGAAGTCACTGCCTCATTGCCTGCATCCGTAATGGGTCAGTGGTCAGGTGACCTCCACTCATCACTGTCAAACGCTCCCTGAAACACTTCAGCGAGCAGGCCTTTCTAATTGACCTGGCCCGGGTATCCTGAAAGGATATTGACCTCATCCCGTCAGTAGAGGATGCCTGGTTATTTAAAAAAATGCCTTCCTCACCTCACCTTAAATAAGCCTTAAATAAGCATGCCTCATTCAAGAAATTTAGAAACAGGAGGAGATATAGCCCCTGGTTCTCTCCAGACCTGACTGCTCTTAACCAATAGAAAAACATCCTATTGCGTTCTGCATTAGCTTCGAACAGCCCCAGTCATATGCAACTTTTCAGGGAAGCTAGAAACCAATATACATAGGCAGTTAGAAAAGCCAAGGCTAGCTTTTTCAAGCAGAAATTCGCTTCCTGCAACACAAACACCAAAAAGTTATGGGACACCGTAAAGTCCATGGAGAATAAGAACACCTCCCCCAGCTGCCCACTGCACTGAGGATAGGAAACTCTGTCACCACCGATAAATCCACTATAATTGAGCATTTCAATAAGCATTTTTCTACGGCTGGCCATGCTTTCCACCTGGCTACCCCTACCCCGGTCAACAGCACTGTACCACCCACAGTAACTCGCCCAAGCCTTCCCCATTTGGGGCGGCAGGGTAGCCTAGTGGTTAGAGTGTTGGACTAGTAACCCGAAAGGTTGCAAGTTCAAATCCATGAGCTGACAAGGTACAAATCTGTCGTTCTGCCCCTGAACAGACAGCTAACCCACTGAATTTGTTCTTAATTGACTTACCTAGTAAAATAAATACAAATGAATAAATTTCTCCTTCTCCCAAATCCAGTCAGCTGATGTTCTGAAAGAGCTGCAAAATTTGGACCCCTACAAATCAGCCGGGCTAGGCAATCTGGACCCTTTCTTTCTAAAATTATCTGCCGAAATTGTTGCAACCCCTATTACTAGCCTGTTCAACCTCTCTTTCGTGTCATCTGAGATTTCCCAAAGATTGGAAAGCAGCTGCGGTCATCCCCCTCTTCAAAGGGGGAACACTCTTTACCCAAACTGCTATAGACCTATATCTATCCTACCCTGCCTTTCTAAGGTCTTCAAAAGCCAAGTCAACAAACAGATTACCGACCATTTCGAATCCCACCATACTTTCTCCACTATGCAATCTGGTTTCAGAGCTGGTCATGGGTGCACCTCAGCTACGCTCAAGATCCTAAACGATATCTTAACCGCCATCGATAAGAAACAATACTGTGCAGCCGTATTCATTGACCTGGCCAAGGCTTTCGACTCTGTCAATCACCACATCCTCATCGGCAGACTCGATAGCCTTGGTTTCTCAAATGATTGCCTCGCCTGGTTCACCAACTACTTTTCTGATAGAGTTCAGTGTGTCAAATCAGAGGGCCTGTTGTCCGGTTCAATTCTTGGGCCGACTCTCTTCTCTGTATACATCCATGATGTCGCTCTTGCTGCTGGTGAGTCTCTGATCCACCTCTACGCAGACGACACCATTCATTACCATACCACCCTGCATACCACTGCTGGCTTGCTTCTGAAGCTAAGCAGGGTTGGTCCTGGTCAGTCCCTGGATGGGAGACCAGATGCTGCTGGAAGTGTTGTTGGAGGGCCAGTAGGAGGCACTCTTTCCTCTGGTCTAAAAATATCCCAAGCCCCAGGGCAGTGATTGGGGACACTGCCCTGTGTAGGGTGTCGTCTTTCGGATGGGACGTTAAACGGGTGTCCTGACTCTCCGAGGTCATTAAAGATCCCATGGCACTTATCGTAGGAGTAGGGGTGTTAACCCCGGTGTCCGGGCTAAATTCCCAATCTGGCCCTCAAACCATCACGGTCACCTAATAATCCCCAGTTTACAATTGGCTCATTTATCCCCTGTAACTATTCCCCAGGTGGTTGCTGTAAATGAGAACGTGTTCTCAGTCAACTTACCAGGTAAAATAACGGATAAACAAATAAAATTCTGTATACTTCTGGCCCTTTGGACACTGTGTTAACAACCCTCCAGACGAGCTTCAATGCCATACAACTCTCCTTCCGTGGCCTTCAACTGCTCGTAAATACAAGTAAAACCAAATGCATGCTCTCCAACCGATCGCTGCCTGCACCTGCCCGCCCATCCAGCATCACTACTCTGGACGGTTCTGACTTAGAATATGTGGACAACTACAAATACCTAGGTGTCTGGTTAGACTGTAAACTCTCCTTCCAGACTCACATCAAACATCTCCAATCCAAAGTTAAATCTAGAATTGGCTTCCTATTTCGCAACAAAGCATCCTTCACTCATGCTGCCAAACACACCCTCGTAAAACTGACCCATCTTACCGATCCTGACGATGACGATGTCATTTACAAAATAGCCTCCAATACCCTACTCAATAAATTGCATGCAGTCTATCACAGTGCCATCTGTTTTGTCACCAAAGCCCCATATACTACCCACCACTGCGACCTGTACGCTCTCGTTGGCTGGCCCTCGCTTCATACTCGTCGCCAAACCCACTGGCTGCAGGTCATCTACAAGACCCTGCTAGGTAAAGTCCCCCCTTATCTCAGCTTGCTGGTCACGATAGCAGCACCCACCTGTAGCACGCACTCCAGCAGGTATATCAGGTCTCCCCCAAAACCAATTCTTCCTTTGGCCGCCTCTCCTTCCAGTTCTCTGCTGCCAATGACTGGAACGAACTACAAAAATCTCTGAAACTGGAAACACATCTCCCTCACTAGCTTTAAGCACCAGCTGTCAGAGCAGCTCACATATTACTGCACCTGTACATAGCCCATCTATAATTTATCCCAAACAACTACCTCTTCCCCTACTGTATTTATTTATTTTGCTCCTTTGCACCCCATTATTTTTATTTCTACTTTGCACATTCTTCCACTGCAAGTCTACTATTCCAGTGTTTTACTTCCTATATTGTATTTACTTCGCCACCATGGCCTTTTTTTGCATTTACCTCCCTTATCTCACCTCATTTGCTCACATCGTATATATACTTATTCTTCTACTGTATTATTGACTGTATGTTTGTTTTACTCCATGCGTAACTCTGTGTTGTTGTATGTGTTGAACTGCTTTGCTTTATCTTGGCCAGGTCGCAATTGTAAATGAGAACTTTTTCTCAACTTGCCTACTTGGTTAAATAAAGGTGAAATAAATAAATATAAATAAATAGTCAGTAAGCAGTTAGACCGACGGACCCCGGTGGCAATAAAATAATAAAACCAAAAGCTTACCTTGACTTGGAAGAGTTCCAGTGTTGTGTTGGTTAGTCATAGCCAGCTAGCTAACATAGCATCCCTCTATTTGAGCCGGGTGTTTAATGAACTAAACTAGCCAGCTGCATTTGCTAGACAATGCTTGCTTCTCCTTCATTTTTTAATAAATTAATTTGTTGTAAACTGTTCAACTATTGTTTTTCTCTCTCTTGGAGTCAACTACTCACCACATGTTATGCACTGCAGTGCTAGCTAGCTGTAGTTTATGCTTTCAGTACTAGATTCAATCTCTGATCCTTTTGATTGGGTGGACAACATGAGGCTACTGTAGACCTTCATTGCAAAACAGTATGTTTTAATAACTTATTTGGTGACATATGAATATATTTAGTATAGATTTATCTAAAAAGGATAACTTTTTCAATGTTTTACAATTTTTACTGAGGAGGATGGTCCTCTCTTTCCTCCTCTGAGGAGCCTCCACTGATCCCAATGCCTCAGGGTATTGTTTGGGGACATTGTCCTGTGCACAGTGCCGTCTTTCAGATGGAACGTTAAAACGGGTAACCTGGCTCTCTATAGTCACTAAAGATCCCATGGCACTTATTGTAAGAGTAGTTGTGTTAACCCCGATATCCTGGCTAAATTCCAAATCTGGCCACCTAATTATCCCCAGCTTCCAATTGGCTCATTCATCCCCCCCTCTGTATCTGTTCCACAGGTCGTTGCTGTAAATGAGAATGTGTTCTCAGTCAACTTACCTGGTAAAATAAGGGTAAAATAAAAATGTTTAACTGGTGGCAGTTGTGAAAAAAGTTCACCGCAACGTGGCTAAACGACGACACAGATCATATAGAGCTGGCTGGCTTCTCCGTGCATCAGCAGCACAGAGCAGCTATGTCTGGTAAGACGAGGGGCGGGGGTGTGTGTCTATTTGTCAATAACTTCCAGTGCGCGATGTCTAATATTAAAGAAGTCTCAAGGTATTGCTTGCCTCTGGTAGAATACCTCATGATAAACTGTAGACCACACTATCTACCAAGAAAGTTCTCATCTATATTATTCGTAGCTGTCGATTTTCCACCCCAAACCGATGCTGGTACTAAGACCACACTCAACAAGCTGTATAAGGCTATAAGCAAACAAGAAAATGCTCATCCAGAAGTAGCACTCCTAGTGGCCAGGAACTTTAATGCAGACAAACTTAAATCTGTTTTGCCTCATTTCTACCAGCATGTCACATGTGCAACCAGAGGAAAAAAACTAGAGACCACCTTTACAGACAGACGCATACAAAGCTCTCCCTCGCCCTCTATTTTGGCAAATCTGACCATAATTATATACTCCTGATTTCAGCTTACAAGCAAAAACTAAAGCAGGAAGTACCAGTGACTCACCCAATACGGAATTGGTCAGATGACACGGATGTTACGCTACAGGACTGTTTTGCTAGCACAGACTGGAATATGTTCCGAGATTCATCCAATGGTATTGAGGAGTATACCAACTCAGTCATCGTCTTCATCAATAAGTGCATCGACACAGTGACTGTACGTATCCTAACCAAAAGCCATGGATGACAGGCAACATCCGCACCGAGCTAAAGGCTAGCGCTGCCGCTTTCAAGGAGCGGGACACTAATCCAGATGCTTATAAGAAATACTGCTATACCCTCAGACAAACCAAAAAACAGGCAAAGCGTGAATACAGGACTAAGATTGAATCCTACTACACCGGCTCTGACGCTAGTCAGATGTGGCAGGGCTTGAAAACTATTATGGACTACAAAGCGAAACCCAGCAGCGAGCTGCCCAGTGACGCGAGCCTACCAGATGAGCTAAATGCCTTTTATGCTCGCTTCGAGGCAAGCAACACTGAAGCATGCATGTGAGCACCAGCTGTTCCATACGACTGTGTGATCACGCTCTCCCGTAGCCCATGTGAGCAAGACCTTTAAAAAAGTCAAGATTCACAAAGCCGCGGGGCCAGACGGATTATCAGGAAGTGTACTCAAAGCATGCTCGGACCAACTGGCAAGTGTCTTCACTGACATTTTCAACCTTTCCCTGACCAAGTCTGTAATAACTACATTTTTCAAACAGACCACCATAGTCCCTGTGCCCAAGAAAACGAAGGTATACTGCCAAAATTATTACTGCCTGGTAGCACATCGGTAGCCATGAAGTGCTTTGAAAGGCGGGTCATGGCTCACATCAACACCATCATGCCGGAAACCCTAGACCCATTCCTATTCTCATACCGCCCCAAGAGATCCACAGATGACGCAATCTCAATCGCACTCCACACTGCCCTTTCCCACCTGGACAAAAGGAACACCGATGTGAGAATGCTGTTCATTGTTTCAGCTCAGCGTTCAACACCATAGTACCCACAAAGCTCATCACTAAGCTTAGGATCCTGGGACTGAACACCTCCCTCTGCAACTGGATCCTGGACCTCCTGACGGGCCACACCCAGGTGGTAAGGGTAGGCAACAACATATCAACCACTCTGATCTTCAACACTGGGGCCCCTCAGGGGTGCGTGCTTAGTCCCCTCCTGTACTCCCTGTTCACCCACGACTGCGTGGCCAAGCACGACTCCAACATCATTGTTACATTTGCTGATGCCACAACAGTGGTAGGCCTGATCACCGACAACGATGAGACAGCCTATAGGGAGGAGGTCAGAAACCAGGCAGGGTGGTGCCAGGACAACGACCGGTTCCTCAATGTGAGCAAGACAAAGGAACTGATCGTGGACTATAGGAAAAATGAGGGCCGAACAGGCCCCCATTAACATCGACAGGGCTGAAGTGGAGCGGGTCGAGAGTTTCAAGTTCCTTGGTGCCCACATCACC
Source organism: Oncorhynchus kisutch (assembly GCF_002021735.2). Lineage (NCBI taxonomy): Eukaryota > Metazoa > Chordata > Actinopteri > Salmoniformes > Salmonidae > Oncorhynchus > Oncorhynchus kisutch. Next base: position 51,931,445 of record NC_034177.2, read on the forward strand.
AACTAACTATCATGGTCCAAACACATCAAGACAGTTGTGAAGAGGGCACGACAACACCTTTTCCCCCTCAGGAGACTGAAAAGATTTGGCATGGGTCCACAGATCCACACAAAGTTCTATAGCTGCACCATCGAGAGCATCCTGACCGGTTGCATCACTGCCTGGTATGGCAACTACTTGGCATCTGACCGTAAGGCGCTACAGAGGGTAGTGCGTACGACCCAGTACATCACTGGAACCAAGGTTCCTGACATCCAGGACCTATATACTAGGTGGTGTCAGAGGAAGTCCCAAAAAGATGTCAAAGACTCTAGTCACCCAAGTCATAGACTGTTCTCTCTGCTACCTCACGGCAAGCAGTACCGGAGCGCCAAGTCTAGGACCAAAAGGCTCCTTTACAGTTTCTACCCCCAAGCCATAAGACTGCTGAACAATTAATCAAATGGCAACCAAGACTATTTACATTGACACCACCCCCATGCCCCCATATGTTTTTACATTGCTGTAACTTGCTGTTTATTATCTATTATTATGCATAGTCACTTTACAAATTACCTCGACTAACCTGTACCCCCGCACATTGACTCTGTACCAGTACCCCCTTTATATAGCCTCATTATTGTTAATTAATATTGTTGTTACATTTTGATTCATTTAAAAAAAAAAAAAAATCCCCCATAAACTATCAAAATTAAGAAAGTCGCACACCCCATGTATAATCTCCCAGCAATTTAATGGGTATTTACCAATGTTTAGGCACAGTGATACCGGAACGTTTAGGCACAGTGATTCCCGAAACGTTGGTAAATACCCATTAAATTGCTGGGAGATTATACATGGAATGTGCGACTTTCTTATTTTGATAGTTTACAGTTTATTCGCCAATTGGTCAGCATCTCCACACAAACTACTATTCTGGGTGTGCGCCAGCTCATGTTTTTATTTTTTTCCCAGCCTGTTGTGTCGACTTTATTGAATTTTTTACTTTAGTTTATTTAGTAAATATTTTCTTAACCAACAATGCAGTTCAAGAAATAGAGTTAAGGCCTTTAAGAATTTCACGGTAAGGTTCTACTTGTTGTATTCGGCGCATGTGACAAATAACATTTGATTTGATTAGATGCTTTTTTCATTAATTAGGCTATTTTCTCTTGAACCATATGGTCGATCTAATATATGGACACAGATCTAAAAAAAATATACACCATCTACGGATATATATATTTTTAAGTTATTCAACTATAAATCACCAAAGTTACAATAGATTACCATAGATCTTCAGTTAATTATGAAAATTACAGAAGATTCCTGTAACTTTGATAAATTACCAGTAGCTTTGCAACCCTTCCCAAGGATATTTTTATGAGTTGCTTATCTGAATATTTATCCAGCTGTGAGAGCTTTACAGAGCTTTATTTTATTAGATTTTTTTACCATTTAATGATATTGAATTGTATGGTTTTTCAGTTTCTCTGGAAGGAATGGGTTGGAGTCTGTATGAGCTGGCACCCAGTGAGGCTGAGGACACCTCTCTCTCTCAGCTCACACATGAGCTCAAGGAGAAAGACCTGGTGAGCGTTCATTGTTCTTAAAGTCGGCTGACAGGTTATTGGAAGACCGGAATGGAAAGGGGGATACCTAGTCAGTTGTACAATGCATTCATCTGAAAAGTGTCTTCCGCATTTAACCCAACCCCTCTGAATGCAGTTCATTGTTGTGTTGTCAGACCTTATTTTTCTTACCAACAGGCCCTCGTAATACAACTGAATGATAGTGGTTTCCTTATACTGTTACATTCATCTCACTTCCTCACATATGAAGGTAAGACAAAACCTGTATACGCAACATATTGCATTTAAATATATTATAGATAGAAGCTAAATATCTAACTTTACATTATAATTGTACATTTCAGATGCTGGGTCCAATAAGCCAGAGGTATTGCAGGGGATGTTTGTGTTTCCGGATTCCAGAGCTATACAACGAGGTGTGTATATGTATGTATGTATGTATATGTGTGTGTGTGTGTGTGTGTGTGTGTGTGTGTGTGTGTGTGTGTGTGTGTGTGTGTGTGTGTGTGTGTGTGTGTGTGTGTGTGTGTGTGTGTGGCCAACACCTATGCCCTTGTATACAGTAAGGTTTTTGTCTATTATTTTATCATTTATCCTTATGTAATGTCATTTTGTTTTACCACAGACACCAAGATCTGCTCGAAGAAGCCCTCCCTCTCACCAGAGGGCCTCCAGGTGGTGCCTGCACTGAACTACGCAGAGACAGAGGTGGAAAAGTGCCTCCCTGAACAGAGTGGGGAGCTACGTGGTTTACTAGAGCAGCATATCCAGAGCTACGCTGCCCTCATCCACCCTGGGCTTACTATCAGTCCATCCAGGGAAGCCAGCATCTTCCCAGATCAGTTTGATGTTCCTGACGCCCTCAAATATCTCTACTCCACCCCAAAGTGGACTGAAATGGGATGGAAATGTCTCAAGTCTTACTTCCACCAGCCGGGCTCCTTCGAGCTCTCTGTATCCAGGGCCACGGAGCTCCTGGCGGCTGGACGAGAGGAGCGAGGGGATGAGCCAGATGATGACGTCTACTACTGTCTGTCATCTCCAGAAGGCCCCCCCATGACTCCTGCTAGTCTGGGTGGCCCAGAGGAGGAGCAGTCAGGGGGACAGTCACCAGGAGACACAGCTGACACAGCCACATACATAAGTAATGCACTGGCAGTATCTACAGAGGACTTTGAGAAACCTGGTATGACCAAGGCAGACAGTAATGCACCAAATAAAAGAGTAGAGGAAGAGAAGACCTTGTCTTCAAAGGAGGTGCAAGACAAGGTGCAACATGTGCAACCCAAGGAGGTGCAGGAGGAAGTGCCCTGTGATCTTACCAAGCCTGCCGTCCCAGCAGGGGACTTTGCGAAACCTGTCTTGAAGAAGGCTGACAGTAATGCACCAGGGACATCTTTGATTCCAAAAGAGGTGCAGAAGGAGCTTCCCTATGATCTTTCCCAGCCTGTTGTGTTGGCAGATGTTTCTGGGAAGCCTGGGAAGAACAAGGCCGTACCAGGGGTAGGAGTAGAGGATGAAGGGACACATTTGAACGCAGAGGAAGTCCAAGTGGATAGGCAAAAGGAGGTGAAAGAGGATATGCTTTCTGATCTTTCACAGCCTGCAGAAAACTTGAGGAAAGCTGGCCGTGCAGTGTTGGGTAAGGCAGACTGTAAAGCACCAGAGGTAGGAGTAGCGAATGAAGGGACAAACTTGCACCTGAAAGAGGTGCAAAAGGATATGCCCTCTGGTCTTTCACAGCCTGCAGTCTCTCAAGAGGAATTGAAGAAACCTGGGCCGGCCCTGGCAACCAAGCCCAACATTAAAGCAGTAGAGACAGGAGTAGAGGATAAAGGGGGGGATTTGCCTAAGAAGGAGGTGCAGGAGGAGGTTCCGTGTGATCTTTCCCAGTTTGCAGTGTCGGCAAATGTTTTTGCAATAGCTGGTATGACAGTGATGACCAAGGCCACAGAGGTGACAGAGGTTTCAACCTCACCTGCATCAGGTGACCTCCCAACAGTGCTAGTCATCACTGCCACTGAAGGAACTGCAACCGTTGTACCTCATAATGAGAACTTTGGCTTGATCAATACAGAGTCGAACACAAAGAACTCCTCCAGTTTGCCACCAGCCAAAGTACAGGAGAGAGGTGGAAGTGCTCTCAATGGGCAACGTGGCAAGGCCAATGAGGTCAATAATTTATCTACATCAGATTGGAGGAAACGGCCAAGGAAACGGCGTAGATTTAGCGGGTTGGGTAAACGGGTCTTGAGGTCTTCGGCAGCTGACTTTGAAGAGGAAGAAACTGAGAAGGGATGTTTGGATTCAAGTAAAGTCTACTCATTGAAAAAGAGGAAGGAAATGACAGATTTAGTTCAACTTAACCCATGGAAAAAGAAGGAAAGGATGGATGTAACCCAGGTTCGTCCATTGAAAATGCAGAGGGAACTAATGAATTTGATCCAAGATCTGCCTTTAAAAAAGAAGAAGGAAAGCAAGGATTCAATTAACTTTTACCCATTCAAAAGAAAGGAAAGTGTGGATCTAATTCACGACGGCCACCCATTGAAAAAGAAGACAGATCGGTGGGACTTGAAGGCAATCATCTCTGAATGCGGTAGAATCTTTGTCCCTCATGGTTCCGCAGTTATCGCCAAGGATATAGAATCTTTGAAAGTTATGGGGAAAGTGATAGATCACAAACAATGTGCTGATGAGATGATGGTTGAAGCTTGTATCAAAGTACCCCAACCCATAGAAACAGGAGATGAACCTGGCCTAGAGTTGATAAAGTCAGATGAAAACAAAGATCCGCACATATGGAGTTCAGACAGTAAAGACCATCCACCAGAGGTCAAAATGGCTGATGTAGACAAGATGGCCTCTCAGAAATCCTCAGATCTGGTCCAGAACAAAGACATGGATTTTCCTTCCTTAGAAAAACACAAAAAGAATAGTCAATTTGTTGCAATATCCCTCAGTAAACTAAAGACAGTTTTTTCAAGAAGGGGAAAGAAGAAAACACCTCTCAAACCTGTTTCAGAAGATCAAATGTTACCATTGGACAAAAAAAGCAAGGCCGATGCTGGCATGAAAAGTGTTAATTTCAGTCATTCCTGCAAAGATACCCCGGACAGAACCACAGGTGCTGCTGAAGTTGCAAAGGAACAGACATTTGGCCTAGACCCAAAGTTTGCACTAGCATTAGGCTTGACTCCTAGGGAGTTGCATAATAATGCACCCAAATCTCCAGAAAAAAGTGATATTCCACTGAAGCAAGACATTCAGAGCAGACTGGACCTGGCTACACCTCAAGCCACATCTGACCAAATGTCTGAGGCTTTGCCTAGCTCCCCTTCAGCAACAATAACCTTAACGGATCGGGGGAGCCCATTAAAAATGAAATGCAAGCCTGCAGACTCCATAAGGAAAAAATGTAAGTTCTTCTTGGGAAGTCATGTAGTTGTTGTCAACCTCACACCATGCAAATAACAAAACATGCAGATTGTATTTGATTTTGTTCTCCTAAACCACACACTTAATTAGATATTGATATTTGTCATCTTGATAATTGAGTTGTGATTGCAGTTAATATGTGCTGAATTTTGAAATATGCCAAAATGTTAAAATAATCTCTTTGTCTTGAATTCCTGATGATTCTGTTTCTATATATCTATTTTTCTATCTGAACTGCAAAGCAACACTGTGAAGTTAAATGTTAATAGCTTCTTGCTATTCTGGTCCCAGGTCTGTTTGTGCTGTAGTTGACAAGACAGCACAAACTGATCTTGGACCAGGCTAGCCTCTTGCCACCTCCGTTGCCTCTGCTTTGTCTTGCTGTGTGTCGTGCTACTGTCCCCCATTTCAATCTAATACAAATCATAAAACAATTTGGTTCAATTTTGGCGAGGAGATTTGCATGCAGGCGACTGACTGCCTTACGACAATTTAATTTCAAAGTATTCATTATCACTATACGCTACTTTGTGTTTTTTGTTTTCATACTGTTTCTTCTGTCTCTTTTCTCTGTTCTCTTTTGTTTCTACAGGGTGGTTGCACTATCACACACCAACTTCTTTTGAAAAAGAGAAAGTAGCACAACCTATATCCTCCCAACTACTGACACTTAACCCTGATGTCAGGCGTGTTGTCAGTAGGGGTAGGCCTCGCACAGTGAAGAAAGATACCAGTGATGCATCATGCCCACCAGCAGATGCTCTGACCCTATTGGCCGATTTGGCCCTTAGTACCAGTAACGACAAAGTACTTGAACAGCAGCCAGACCACCTGGCACTTCAGCAACAAGAATGCTGTCCAAGTTTGCTTATAAGTGACAACAGTGTCAAAGATGGCGGCTCTCTTCATGAGTCAGATGGTGAACCAGAGTCTGTCCTTCATGCACTGCTGAAGCACCCTTCTGTTGCTAGGCTTAAACTTCCCCCTCAGTCTCCGTCACCCAAGGGGCTGGTGGTGGGGAGTGGGGAGCGGGTTGTGTTAGTCTCACAAGAGCATTCTTACTCACTACCGCCATCCTCCTCTCTACTATTGGGTTTGTCAGGTTCAACCCTCCAAGTCCCCATTTCGGAGGGACTTCAGCCGCATCGCAAGGATATGGTCTATGGTGACGGAACTCAAGCACTACGGGCCTTCCTGTGTCAGGAGCAGGACCAGAACAGGAAGGAACTCGGGAAGGAATCCGGGGTGGCTCCAGAATCCATGAGAAAAGGAATTGGGCGCAGGCAGAAGTTCCGTCGGTTACGGCGGTTCATCGAAAAAGACCGCTCAGTTCAAGTGACAAGGCTGTGGAAGGAAAACTATGACTTTAATTCAGACAGCAAGTTTACCAACGACCCTATGGATAAAACAGTTATTAGAGCCCTACATGGGTATGTACTTAGAATTTGTAATTTACACTGAACAAAAATATAAACACAACATGCAACAATTTCAAAGAGTTACAATTCATATAATGAAATCAATCAATTTAAATAAATAAATTGGGCCCTAATCTATGGATTTCACATGACTGGGAATACAGATATGAATCTGTTGGTCACAGATACCTTAAAAAAGGTAGGGGCATGGATCAGAACACCATTCAGTATCTGGTATGACCACTATTTGCCTCGTGCAGCGCGACATCTCCTTCACATAGAGTTAATCAGGCCTGTGGAATGTTGTCCCACTCCTCTTCAATGGCTGTGCGAAATTGCTGGATATTGGCGGGAACTGAAACATGCTGTCATACACGTCGATCCAGAGCATCCCAAACATGCTCAATGGGTGACATGTCTGTTGAGTATGCAGGCCATGGAAAAACAGGGTCCTTTTCAACTTCCAAGAATTGTGTACAGATCCTTGCATCATGGGACTGTGCATTATCATGCTGAAACATGAGGTGATGGAGGCAGGTGAATGACACAACAATGGGCTCAGGATCTCGTCACGGTATCTCTATGCATTCAAATTGCCATCGATAAAATTCAATTGTATTCATTGTCCGTAGCTTATGCCTGCCCATACCATAACCCCACCACCACCATGGGGCACTGTGTTCACACATCAGGAAACAGATCACCCACACGACACCGTACATGTGATCTGCCATCTATTCCTCCGTGAAGTTCACACTTCTCCAGCGTGCCAGTGGCCATCGGAGGTGAGCATTTGCCCACTGAAGTCGGTTATGATGCCGAACTGCAGTCAGGAAGACCCTGGTGAGGCCGATGAGCACGCAGATGAGCTTCCCTGAGATGGTTTCTGACAGTGGTCCGCGGTTGTGAGGCTGGTTGAACATACTACTAAATTCTCTAAAATGACATTGGAGGCGGTTTATGGTAGAGAAATTAACATGAAATGATCTGGCAACAGTTCTGGTGAACATTCCTCCAGTCAGCATGCCAATCTTTTATTTCAGCTCATGAAACATGGGACCAACACTACATGTTGCATTTATAATTTTGCTCAGTGTAAATAAAAATGTCTTTAGTTTTTTTGTTATAATTTTCTTTTAACTAATAGATGCATAAGTGAAGAGCTTGCTAGAGACAGAAAGCTTATTCTATATATTACTCCACAGACTAATTGTTTGACTGGATTTTGATTTCTCTGTGTCCCTTTCCTTCACCCCTATGCACCCTCTCTCTGTACAGCCCATGGGATTTCAACATTGAGGACACAAACGAACAGGTTCAGCTCATCATCCACATGTGGATAGGTCTTTTCTACAGCAGGTCCACTGCTAGGTTCTTCCAGGCAGACCCAAGTCTTCTATGTATGGAGGAAAAAGATTCTACAGAAGTGGATCATGGAATGGTACAAGCCCAGGTTACATCTGAGACCAAGACAAGTTCCCCTGCTTATATTGCCCTTTCCAGGATCCCAGAACCTGAAGTTTTGGACCGTAGTAATGTGGGTAAAAAAGAATCACAACCATTAAGCTTGGAACCTGAGGCATTGGACCTTTCAGTGAAAACAACCTCGCCTGTGTTAGATTTCACTGTAGACACAAAGGATTCCCCTGAGTCCAAGCAAAGAATAGATTTAAAAAGTCCTTCAGTATACCAACCAGAAAGTGGACTCCACAAGGAAATCATCTCTTTTCACAAACAAAGTTCTGGCCTTGAGTTAAAGGTTAGAAAATAAATGTATTTATATATGTAAAGCACAAATGTTTTCCAATAAATATTTTGTTGACATAATACACATAATTGTTTATTTTGCTTGTCTCTTTTCTCTACAGGTTTACAGAGACCGTGAGGACAGCATGACGTCAGACAAAACGAGTGAACTGGATGATGATGAAACTAACACCCATGACAATGACAGCAATGGTACCCTCCAAAATGATGTGTTCCCTAAAATAAGAAATTTGGAAAGTGATGGATCGTACATTCTCTTGTGTGAACAGGCAGCAAGTGTGTACATTAATCAAGAAAAGGTCCTGGAGACTCAAAGAATTGACCGGGGTTTGGAGGGCAAAGCCAAAAAGGAAATCCAAAAGGAAGAGAGGAGCCATGATGGAGAACAAAACACAGCACGTCTTAAAACCATGGAATCTAAAGATGTTGATGAGGCGCAACAAGTTCAAGATAACGATTCAGTCAAAACAATGTCATGCACAGAGGTGCTGGGGGATGGTGACCTTACCAATATGGCTGACAGAGTTGAGCGTAATGCAAGTGAACCCAGAGATGGGTCTTACGTTGCCATCTGTGATGGCAGTGAGTCAAAAATGCACAAAGCATATCCTAGCGTGGAGGATTCTGTTGAAGCAGCAAAACCAGAAGCAGTGCATGTTGGGAAAGACACCACAAACAAGGAAATCAATGCACAACCTGCTGGGAATGATTCCATTGGTAAGGCACTCAAAGCAATGCATGATGAAAAGATTCCCAAAGATGTGTCACGGGATGATGGGAACTCCAAAAATGAGGTGCAAACTGCATTGCAGGAAGGGAATGATAATGGTGATGAGGCACAAACGGCATTGCAGGAAGGGAATGATCATGGTGATGAGGCACAAACGGCATTGCAGGAAGGGAATGATAATGGTGATGAGGCACAAACGGCATTGCAGGAAGGAAATGATAATGGTGATGAGGCACAAACGTCATTGCAGGAAGGGAATGATAATGGTGATGAGGCGCAAACGGCATTGCAGGAAGGGAATGATAATGGTGATGAGGCGCAAACGGCATTGCAGGAAGGGAATGATAATGGTGATGAGGTGCAAACGGCATTGCATGAAGGGAATGATAATGGTGATGAGGCGCAAACGGCATTGCAGGAAGGGAATGATAATGGTGATGAGGCGCAAACGGCATTGCAGGAAGGGAATGATAATGGTGAGGCGCAAACGGCATTGCAGGAAGGGAATGATAATGGTGATGAGGCTCAAACGGCATTGCAGGAAGGGAATGATAATGGTGATGAGGCACAAACGGCATTGCAGGAAGGGAATGATAATGGTGAGGCGCAAACGGCATTGCAGGAAGGGAATGATAATGGTGATGAGGCACAAACGGCATTGCAGGAAGGGAATGATAATGGTGATGAGGCACAAACGGCATTGCAGGAAGGGAATGATAATGGTGATGAGGCACTACCAACGGTGAATTATGAAAAAGAGTCAGGAGATAAAGCAGCACCTGCAGTATGTGGTGGGAATAATTATGTGGCTGAAACACCACCAGAGATATCACATAATGAAAATGATTCCCAAAAAGAGACACCGTCAGTGGTGCATGGTGGGAATGATTCGACACTACCTGTGGAATTGTATAGCAAGCTGTATATAGACGAAGAACCCACTGATGAGGTACAACCGATGGAACTGGTTGGGAATGTTTCTGTTGGCACCACTCGAGTACTGCTAGAGATGCAGGTTGAGATTAAATCTAACGATGAGGTACTGACCACGAGAGTATTTCCACTGTGTGATGGGAACATGCCTTTTGTAGGTGAGTTCAACACACCCATTCAGTCCAAGGATGTTTCAGCAGAAGCTAAAACAACAGCAGTTGAGACCGATTTCAATGGGATTAGGGAGTCTAAAGATCAGAAACGGATATCAGTGCCGGGTCAGAGTAAATCTGATATTGGCACACAAGGGCCCCGACATTCTCAAGACGAGACATCAGAGGTACTGACAGGCCAGGTAGAAATACCACTGATTGGAGCAGGAATTCCCAGGGAAGATATCTCACACACAGATGTTCTACATTCACACAGTCAGACATCAGAGACAGTGCGTGCTCAGATAGAAATACCATTTATTGGAGTAGAATTACCATTCATTGGAGTAGAGACGGATAGCAAGGATATCATGCACACAGAGGTGCACGACACTCACTTGTGTCAGAAAGACACACCAATATCTTCAGTGTGTCATAGTGATAATTTGTTTTCAGGTGAAATGTTTAGAATAGTTTCAAAGGCAACTGAATCTGTCAGTAGATGCCCAACCCCTATCGTGGACGATGGTTACATCCCGATTCCTGACATCGACAGTGGCTGCTTGGTTAACTGCGATGCCAGTGGGGTAGGCAAACCCCTCAGCAGATGCCCAACACCTACACAAGATGAGCCACCTTTCGTTACAGAATTGTCTTATGACCATCACACACCGAAGACAGTTTTTTTGCCCGATTTGAAAGACAGTGGTTTTGCTCTTATTGAAAATGAAAAGGCTTATTGTGAACCACATGAACCAAGTCTTGGTAGCAGCCCTAGCTCTGTAGAGAATATGTTGCATGAGTTGCGTAAATCCAGCAACAACAATAGCAAACCAAATCATTTGGAAGCCATTGGTAATCAGTTCTCTCAATTATGGACTGAACCCCGCAAGAAGCCAATCGCCACTAGCACACCTCTCAACACCCCCTATACTTCTTCAAAGGAAAAAAACGATTACAGTCCTTATTCAAATATGGGACTTACCCCTGCTGAACAAGACCTGTATGCTCTTTCAAGTCACAATTCACTGGATAGGTTCCCTGCCTCCTATCCCAAAACCCATAGCACTGTAACACAGAAAGCAGCATTCTCTGTGCCATCAACCTACCTTGAAGTCCTGCCCAATGACACAACAGAAAGAATATTAACTCGGGACTTGAGTGAAATCGCTTTGGAGGGAGACACTAACTTGTGTCCTGCGTCAACAGAGATTATCATACAGTCCATCCGTCAGAATATCCCAGGAGTAAGTGGACCTACAGCAGCTTCTCAGAACCTTTCAGGGCCCTATTTTACTGAGCCCCATCCATACAGCCAACAACTTGCCATGGCTGTGAATCTCTCCAAGAGTGAAGGCAGCAGAGGAGAGTACAGCTGGAAAGAAGGACAAATGAATATTGACCCTATGTCTTCAGATGTTGTCAAAAGCAAACAAACCGCTGCCCCTGTCCACTCAAACACTAATCCTCACCCGTATAACACACCATATGTCACCGAAATGAGGAGGCAGATTGCAAGTTTGCAAGATTATGTTATGGATGAAAGTGAGGAGCCTGCCGTAGAGCAAGACAACATTGAATCTAGTCTAGAGACAAATTGGATATCAGATGACCAACACGCAAGTAATACATCCCAGTTGAATAAAACAAAACTTGACTTCATCAACTCTTTACGCGAGTATCAGCAATGGGATAAAAGGGAATTTGATGATGTTTTGGACTTCAGCAAGCAAGGCAATTCCTCTTCAGTCACCTTCCAGTCTGAAGAATCAGACAAAATATTTACCCGTATGGAAGAGAACAAACAGGACTGGTTAAAATATTGTAGGTCAGAGAGGAGTGGGAACACCTCCAAAAGCCAAATCGATTTGGACAATGAGCACGAGGAAGTTTCCTCATTTGCAAAGCCATGCCTAGTTACAGTTTTGGATCACAAAGGAAACAGAATCACCTATGAAAACTATCCCGTTCTGAAACCTTCAACAAGCACGCACACATGGACAGCTCCGAACTCAAACAGACAGGGCTCCAGCAGTTTTCTGGAGTTCTCCAAGAGGTGGGATGATACACATAACACTGATGAATCTGACCTCACTCAGTCTTCTGTGGATCTGGAGACCCTCATCTTCTCAGAGAGAATGAACCAGATGCTAAAACGTAAAAGGAAGAATAACAGCAGCAGGTACAACCGATCAAAACACCACAGGTCAACTGTAGAAGAAAGAGCTTCCTCCTGTAGCCCGGCTGTGACAGTGCACTTTTCCAGCCTGCAGGAACAGGAAAGCTCGGAAGAACACTGGGAGGGACTACCTTCACTCGCAGGGCAGAAGTTAAAAATAGATATGCCTGAAAGGAAGGGTATGCCTGAAGAAACAGACAGAGATATGCCACAGCATCTTCAAAAACTCTCCTATACAAAGGGCAGTGAGATGACGCATGTCAACGTTTCAGATCTGGTTGCGGAAAGTTTCAAGGCGTACCATGCCATGATGACTGAGGTCTGTGCAGGCAGAAAGTACCCACACAGAACTGAGAGACTCAAGAGAGAAGAAGCAAAGAGAAACAGTTTGCCAAAGTCTCGAACCCCAAGCAAAGACAAAGACTTCTGTGGTCAGATGAAGAAGGACATGTATGACAGCCTGCATGATAATCTGAACTCTGTTGTGAAACAGTCATGTAAGAACAAGTTCAGGTTCTACATACTGGTGACATCAGATGACCCATTCTTCAACGAGACAAAGGTAAGATGAACATAAGTGTTAGACAGGTCCTAGATCAGTTTGTGCTGTCTTGCCAACTTCTATGGTCAGTGTCAAATGACCATAGCCTATGCAGCGCAAACAGATCTGGGACCAGGGTACGAAACCGTATCATAAGCTGTACAACAATGAAAGCCAAAGTTCATTCTTGCACCATGTTCAAAAACAAGCTTGTTATTTTTGTAGGAGCTGTTAGAAGCAGAGGGACACATAACAGTAGAACAGTCTCAATTCTGCCTTGGAAAGGATAGTCCCTCATCCCCTCTATACATTATCTTGAGGAACGAAGATATTGCTGAACACATTTGTGAGGTAAGACTGTTGTAGACTTATAAAAGTATCTCAAACTCCTGGAAAATAATAAGTAATCCAGGTTCGAAATCCAGCCTTTTGAATCGGTTTCCGTTGTATTACATTGTCGTCATTTTGAGATTTCTGTTTCCCCCTCAGGTCCCTCACTTGCTTGAATTGAAGAAGTCTCAGAATGTGTTGTTTGCTGGTATTGACCGTCCTGATGACATTGTGAACCTGACCCACCAAGAACTCTTCAGCAAAGGCGGTTTTGTGGTGTTTGAGGGAGCAGCACTGGACACACTCAGCCTCAGTATGGACACTTCACTAATTTGCAAGAGACCAAAGTGCATTTGTTACATTTCATTATGTTTCCACAACTGTCAATCTCTATAAGCAACTATGATGTCCCTAGCCTGGTCCCAGATCAGTTTGTGTCATCTTGCCAACTGCTATGGCCGATGTTTGGCATAAAACAAATCTGGGGCCAGGCTATGATGTCCCCTCTCACATTGCATTGTATGTGAGTTACTCAATGTCTCTTTATTTCTCTCAGGCAACATTAAGAAAATGTCTGGTTTCCTTGAGGGGCTAAGTAAAAAGGGGAAGTGGAAATGGCTCTTGCATTACAAAGACAGCCGGAAGTTGAAAGAGAGCGCACGGTAAGCTTATTCTTGCGCTTGTAAATGTTCATCTCAATGCAGATAATCAAACACACTGTGTTTATTTGAATCCAGGCTAGAGTCATTTTTGTAATTCAAGGAAACTAAGATTCAAACTTAACTGCCAGAACTGATCATTCCTCCCTCTACAGGTCTAGTGCTGAGGCACAGGGTAAAAAGAGCTTCATGGACAACTGCCAGGAGGCTGGAATGGTGGAGGTCTTACCCTACCATGAATGTGACGTCATTTCAAGGACACGACCCAACTACCTCCACTGTCTAGTCCGCCTGCAGGTCCAGAACATATCAGCTCGTCTACCTGTATTTATAACTGGTGAGAGATCAGACTTTTCCCCTATACTGCATTCGTTAAGATTAGCTAAATGTATAGTATTTTGGGGTTGATTGGGGGTAATTAGTAGGACCTTTAACATTGAAATCATTTCAATTTTTGTAATATAGGGATTCTTAGTCGCAAGAATGCTAGTTTGACAATTATTTATTTATTTTGCAGACACAACGGCAGACAAAGCGTTTGCAAAACATGGGATATTCACAATGAATATTAACTCCTTCTTGCTGATTTCTCAGAGTGACACTTGCACTATTTCTTAAACTGACGGGGAAGCCTGACAGAAGTCTTCAGTACAGTCAATCAAATTTGATTTATAAAGCCCTTTTTATACTGAACAAAAACATAAAATGTAACATGCAACAATTTCAAAGATTTTACTCGGTTAGAGTTCATGTAAGGAAATAAATTGGGCCCTAATCTGGATTTCACATGACTGGGCAGGGGTGCAGCCATGGGTGGGCATAGGCCCAGCCGCTTGGAAGCCAGGCCCATCCACTTGGCAGTCAGGCCCACCTACTGGGGAGCCAGGCCCAGCCAATGAGAATTTGTTTTTCCCCACAAAAAGGATTTATTACAGACAGAAATTCAGTGTACATTATCAACAGCTGTCACAAAGTGATTTAAATGAACCTGACCCAGACTCCAACGAGCAAGCAGAAGAACCGTGGCAAGGGAAACGTTGTAACCTCGCGAAGAACCAGACTCAGAAGAGGATGCCCCTTCACTCCAAAATCTGCTTTTAGGGGGTCATTGGGAGTTAGACACACTGATCTAAATCATTGTGGTGTAAGAATAAAATAATTCTCAGTAAGTTATGTTTATAGCAAGGCTTTGTGTATTGCTGTTTGTCTTTTTTTTTTGGTTCCTTAGTGTAAATCAAATTGTGTAGATTTATTTATTCTTAATTTTCTATGACAGGTAGATTCTGTATGGATTAACGATGACATCTGCTTCAATGCAGAGCTCTGTGTTAGTGTATTTATTTGTACGTTTGTAAATACATTTATTGCACATTTGCGATAAAGAAATTGACTAAATGTTCCCCATCATTTTTTACATACACACACAGAAAAAGAGTGACCATGGTTCGTTTCTCTATTACAGATCAAATATTTATTTATTTCACTTTAACACAGAATATTACCTTATGTAAAAATACAATTTATATCACAATTATAGACTACATATAAACCCCTGAATAAAACTCTTTGGCGACATTCACATGTCAGAATTTGAAGAAACCTTCATGATGGTACACAATGTGATCATTGCATGTTCTTAACCAACTGTCAAATTCATTATAAAACGCAGCCACCCTCAATTGTCCGCATGCCAGTAAACACTTTTCTTTATTTTTTTTTCTACAAACATATTTCCATTGTTTTAAAGGGTCATAGATACAGCTTCCAACAATGCATTTGGATTATAAACCAGTTTGTTAAGATTTGGAGCTGTCTGGACACTAACATGATGCTGACACTATCACTGATCACCTGCGTCTCCAAAGATGTCATTCTTCGTGCGCTCCATCTCTGCAAAGTCAAACTCCGTGCCCATCACACGCTTGTAAATGTCCTTGATGTCATCACAGGTGGTCTCGAAGTGGGTTGTTGCATCATACGTACGGGAGATAAATATCTGCAGATATCCCAGATGCATAGAAGGGAAAGAGGGGAAAAATAAAAGAAGTCTAAACCAATGATGTATACAAATCATGTCTACAGGCCTATGACTGAATAGGCTATAGCTAGGTTTCCATCCAATTGGCGACAGATTTTCATGCGAATATTCAAAATATACATAGAAAATATCAGAATTTTCCCACCAGTGCTATGTTTTCACCAAATGGACGTGTAGCCGATAAAAATCAGTGCACACAATGTATTTTTTCACTTAAAATGTTCATGTAGCAAATACAAATCTAAAGTTCAATGCGTTTCCATCACATTTTCAACTCTACCTAAAAGAAATGTGCGTTATAAAGCAAAATGTGCCTACTCCTGGTCTTGGCACCTGCGCTCGAGCCAATATCTTGCAGATACTGTAATGCGGGTAGGCTGTGTGGGTTTGCTAGTCTACATTATTTGATTATTATGGATAAGAGTGAGAACATTTTTATTTGTCGAACAGCAGTCAAGCATCAATCATAATGTCACCAGAATAAGACCCTTGATTTTTATTGGAAAGCAGCATCAAACTTATCACCCCGCACTTTCACCACCCTGGGAAATTCATCATCATTTATAACTGCATGGTTTCCCAAGTCGTAGTGGGAGGACCACACACCATATCGAGGTAAATTTGGTGATATGCTGGTTTTTATATCAATATTTTCGCATAAAGTCAATACCACCGCCATTTCAGGCACAAAAAGATCCCACCATGTCGAACGAACAAATTATCTGTCGGCATTTATAAAATTACACCAAAAATTCCTGTTTCCATTACAGCTATTATTATAATATTTTTTTTTTAAATATGACTTTACTAGTATAAAAACTGGATGGAAACATGGTTAGTGTTCAGAAAATGTTTGCGCCTCCTGTTGATTTCAAAGTGCAGCACAACAAGAGGATTAGGAAATATACACTCACCTGGCTGTCTTTTCCCATGTCAGTTGGTGCATACTGATCGCTGATGCTCACAAACCTGAGGAGAGAAGTTTTCAACAGGGTAAGGAAACATGAATTTGGAACCAACCAAGTGCATTACACCTCAGTCACGTGAAAATAATATTACAGTATTGAATTCCAGTGATGTGAGCCCTAACATACCACAGTGCATTTGTAAATTATTCAGACCACCTTGACTTATTCCACATTTTGTTATGTTACAGCCTTATTCTAAAATTCATGAAAACAGTTTTTCCCCCCTTCATCTACACACAATACCCCATACTGACATGGGCATTTTTGCTAATGTATACAAAATTGACTTATATTTTAAAAAAAATCATAACAATTCAGACCCTTTACGCAGTACTTTGGCAGTGATTACAGCCTCAAGTCTTCTTGGGTATGACGTTACAAGCATGGCACACTTGTATTTGGGGAGTTTCTACCATTCTTCTTTGCAGATCCTCAAGCTCTGTCAGGTTGGATG
This sequence comes from Oncorhynchus kisutch, assembly GCF_002021735.2. NCBI lineage: Eukaryota > Metazoa > Chordata > Actinopteri > Salmoniformes > Salmonidae > Oncorhynchus > Oncorhynchus kisutch. The sequence goes on from NC_034177.2 coordinate 51,948,623, forward strand.
GGGAGCATCACTGCACAGCTATTTTAGGGTCTCTCAAGAGATGTTCGATCGGGTTCAAGACCGGGTTCTGGCTGGGCCACTCAAGGACATTCAGAGACTTGTCCCGAAGCCACTCCTGCGCTGTCTTGGCTGTGTGCTTAGGGTTGTTGTCCTGTTGGAAAGTGGGGTTGTTGTCCTGTTGGAAACATTAGCCCCAATCTGAGGTCCTGAGTGCCCTGGAACAGGTTTTCATCAAGGATCTCTGTACTTTGCTCCGTTCATCTTTCCCTCGACCCCGACTAGTCTCCCAGTCCCTGCTACTGAAGAACATCCCCACAGCATGATACTGCCACCACCATGCTTCACCGTAGGGATGATATCAGCTTTCCTCCAGACCAAAAAGTTCAATCTTGGTTTCATCAGAACAGAGAATCTTGTTTCTCATGGTCTGGAAGTCCTTTAGGTGCCTTTTGGCAAACTCCAAGCAGGCTGTCATGTACATTTTACTGAGGAGTGGCTTCCCTTTGGCCACTCTATCATAAAGGCCTGATTGGTGGAGTGCTGCAGAGATGGGAGAACCTTCCAGAAGAACAACCATCTCCACAGAGGAACTCTGGAGCTCTGTCAAAGTGACCATCGGGTTCTTGGTCACCTCCCTGACCAAGGCCCTTCTCCCCCGATTGCTCAGTTTGGCCGTGCGGCCACTTTAGGAAGAGTCTTGGTGGTTCCAAACTTCTTCCATTTAAGAATGGAGGCCACGGTGTTCCTGGGGACCTTCAATGCTGTACCTTTTTTGGTACCCTTCCCCAGATCGGTCTCGGAGCTCTACGACAATTCCCTCCACCTCATGGCTTGGTTTTTGCTCTGACATGCACTGTCAACTGTGGGACCTTAAATAGAAAAGGTGCGTGCCTTTCCAAATCATGTCCAATCAATTGAATTTACCACAGGTGGACTCCAATCAAGTTGTAGAAACATCTCAAGGATGAGCTCAATTTCAAGTTTCATAGCAAAGGGTCTGAATACTTAAGTAAATAAGGTACTTCGGTTTTTTATTTTGAATAAACATCTGAACCTGTTTTCGCTTTGTCATTATGGGGTAGTGTGTGTAGATTAACGAGGAAATGTTATTTATTCAATTTTAGAATAAGGCTGTAACGTAACAAAATGTGGAAAAGGGGAAGGGGTCTGAAAACTTTCCGAATGCTCTGTATAGTATCATAGAATCAAAGGCCTACTTCTGTTCAATGGGCTCCAATAGATCCAGGGCCGGTTTGAGCTCCTTCTCTGGGTCATTGGTCTCCACTACGCTGCTGGCGATGGCAATGTACTTGCCCTGCGCTGCCACGTTGTGGGCCGAGGAGATCATACAAACGTAGATGTCTAAAATGAAAACACAACATATCAGTGACATATCATTCACTAAGCTCTACTAGGTGGTGTTTCAGTAGGATATAAAAACTAGCAAAATGTTTTGAAACTGAAAATTAGCTTTTTTTCCAGGTCCCTCCCCATTTTTTAAATTCTATTTGGTGCCTAATGAACACAGTCATTACCATTCAAAAAGTCACAACATATTTCAGTGACAACTTAATTTCAACAAGGATTTATGAAACGCTTATCTACTGCTTATGAATGTGGTATGTACGGTTACGAATGTATTATTACGTATTTATGTAGGCTAGGTATCCAGGAGTCTCACCATGTTTCCTGTTGACCTGGATCTGAGGGATGATGATCTGGCAGGAGTTGACATCGCCGGTGTTCTTGATGGGGTGGCTCATGACACAGATGATACGGACCACTTGGCCGACCTTGCTGACTCTGTCCATGATGTAGCTGGGGTCACAGATCAGCTGCTTACAGCGGGCTATCTAGAGAGGGAAGGAGAGATGGTAGTGGTTAGGGTTATAGTTAAGGTTAGGATGGGTTAGAGTAAGGGTGAAGTTTACATTTTGGGTAAGGCATAGGGTTAGCCAACTTCCACTTGGAAACATTCAAAATCTGTTGGTTGTATACACCACCCTAATTAAATCGCCATTAAGAACTAATATCAAACAATATTTTATATATATATATACACATTTGACAAAATCTCACCTCTCCCTCTGACTTGACCCCCACTACCTTTCCATTCTCCATAACAATCTCCTCTATGGGCTTGTTCAGCATGTAGGTCCCACCATAGATAGCACTCAACCTAGAGGAAGAGAGATCAATTCAAAGACACTGGTGAATAGCGGAGCATGGGATGGGTTCATATGATTACTATTAGTGCCGCTGAGCAGATGCTTTTAGAGTCATGGTGCAGTGAGTGTAGAACATTTTCGGTGCGAGTATGTGATCCCTGCAGGAATTAAACCTTGGGTTCATCAACCAAAAGGCTTAAGACGGACAAATGATAATGGCAGGGAGGAGGTAAAGTGAATCTTACCTAGCAAAACCTTGTGGAAGCTCCCCCAGGCCGTAGAGAGGGTAGAGGTAAGGACTCTTGCCGTATCTGGCCAGAGACTCACTGTATAGCTTAATCCTGTTGATGGTGTCGATGCAGGGCTGGTCCAGGTAGCTGAGATCAAACAAAGAGATAACACTTCGTTATAAGTTGATCATCTGTGTCTGAAAAGGCAACCCTATTCAGTGCACTACTTTTTACCAGACCCCTATGGGCCCTGGTAAAACATTTGTGCCCTATATATTGTGAATAGGGTGCCATTTCAGATACAGCCACTTACTCGTCTGTCCTGTAGAGCGCGAGGGCGTGGCCAGTGAAGTCCATCACATCCTGGCCCAGGCTGAACTTCTTGTACAGGTCACGCATTGTCGCCTTGTTGGGGTCGAAACCCTCCATGGTTTTGGGATCGTTCACATCATAGTTGGCAACGAAGATCAAAAAGTTCCTGAAACGTCTCTTCTCGAAAATCCCCATCAAACCTGAGCGGGTGCAAAAAAGTCAATGAGACAGAAAATGAAAAACATTTTGAAATAAGACTAAGAATGTGGTCCTGTGTGGCTCAGTTGAAAGGTTGTGGGTTCATTTGTGGCTTAAATTCCTGCACTCACTCACCTTAAGTCACTTTGGATAAAAGCTTCTGCTAAGTGGTATACACAGTGTAAAAAACAATAAGGACACCTTCCGAATATTGAATTGCACCCCCCACTTTTGCCCTCAGAACAGTCTCAATTTGTCGGGGAATGGACTCTACAAGGTGTCGAAAGCATTCCACAGTGATGCTGGCCCATTTTGACTCCAATGCTTCCCACAGTTGTGTCAAGTTGGCTGGATGTCCTTTGGGTGGTGGAGCACACTTGATACACACAGGAAAATGTTCAGCGTGAAAAACCCAGCAGCATTGCAGTTCGACATACTCAAACCGGTGTGCCTGGCACTTAATATCATACCCTGTTCAAAAGGCACTTAAATATTTGTATGTTTTGTACACTCTGTATAGCATAAGTTAATAGAATACTTGATTTACCTGCCGGTCTCACAGTAATTGACCGTTAATTAACATACACATCTAGCATGTCCTGTCTTCCACGCAAAGCCTACAAACCACTGATGCAGACCTTTGGAACATCTACATTTTAAAAAGTCTGATAAATCCATGTAATATAGCCTACACCATCACAATAAATCCATTATTTAATTTTAGACAGGTCTAAAGAAAATGTAGTGTATTTCAGAAGAACAGAATAGCATACTGAGTTGTCCTCATGTTAGGCCCTGATCTGGCTATGCCATATGGCTGTGGGCTACTAGTTCATTTACCAGGCAAGATTTTCTTCGAATTCCATATAATTATTTTATAGTATGAAGAATACAATTGAACATTGCTGAATAAAATAGAAAGGATATTTTCTCCAAACAATGAGGGAGTGCGCCCATGCGGCTATTCTGTGTTTAACGGTTAACAAAGAAACAGTTCATTTCATATGCTTAATTTAGAGTTATTTATGTAACTTAAGTTGCGATACAAATGTTGGGCTATAAGTTCTGATTTTTAATACATTCTAAAGCTGCATAATGCGACTCTAATGATGATTTGGAAAAAGTTGCATGAAAGGCATGAGCTCTGCTTTGTTTTATGCAGCCAGTGGCCATTACGCCCTTGGGCTGAATATAATAATTATAATTCCCTTCTCCCCACAACGTGCCGAAACACCTCTCACTCACATGGCTCTCAGTCACGTGATCGGGTCTTTCTCACAGGCTACAAGTGAAGACCGACACATTGAGGACTAAACTGCATGCGTCCTTATCCAATTCCGTGGCACATATTGAAGAGATTGGATGAATTGTCCAGATTTATTTTTCATCAGCCAACAAGATGAGTTGGCCTAACGAACAGCAAAAGCACTAGCCTACGTCAATATACTATCCACCATAGTACAAAAAAGTTCACCTATTCTATTGTGCGAGAAATAAATATTCCAAACATAGTCTGGGATAGTTGTGGGATGCGATAGACCCAAAATGAATACAACCACTAACATAAAAAAAAAAAACTTGTAAGCAATGAGCTTGAAGCAAAAGATACCGTTTAGCTTAATGTTGATAAACTATTATCATGACGTGCCCTCAGGGGATTCTGACATGCAGAATTAAGGGGGAGAGTCTACCAGAACAAAGAGCTTCTCTTAGTTCAAAACCCCTAATCCACAAAATGGGAGAACTAAACAATATTTCTACTTTTGAGAATGTGGGAATGATCCGTGGACACCTAAGGGACAGTCATGTCGAGTGTGTTTCATTTGGTGATCTCATGAAGGACAGGAAACACACAACTGTATCTCTTAAAGCAGTGATTCGCAACTTGGGGGGAGATATTGGTTATCTAAATTCGCTCACTGTGACAAAGCAAGGGATGGGGCACAATTGATTTGAACAGAGGGACAAAGTGGATGCCTTCAAGATGAAGCTTACCTTTTGGGCAAATATTTCTAACGGGAGGATTGACATGTTTCCCAATGATGATTTCAAGATTCAGAATATGCTCAACAAAGCACACAGCAACACACTGAAAAAAAACTGTTAAACAGCATCTTGTCAAGCTGAAGGGAAAGTTTTGTGACTACTTCCTGGATGAGAACAGGAGACAAGACACCTTTTGAGTGGAGATGGGAAGCGTCATGTTACTAAGCAAAGAAGAGGATCAGCTGGTGGAGCGGTCATTTGATCGTGGACTGAGCATGCACATTCCGGAAATGACACTGCCACAGTTCTGGTGCAGCGTAGTGGGAGAGTATGCTGCTCTCGTCTGTCACGCAATCAGAATCATGTTACTGTTTAGCACTACCCATCTCTGAAAGTGGCTTCTCTGCTATGGCAGTTGAAAACTAAAAGCAGAAACAAACTGGACAGCCAGCATGACCTCCGAGATGCCCTGTCAAACATCAGCCCAGACATGAATAAACTTATCAAACTGAAGAATCACCCCCAGTTTTCCCACTGATGGGCCACACACACACTAAATAAACAGGTAAATTAGTTATTGTTCAGTACGTTCATTATTATTGTTAATTCATTCTAACATTCATATATACATTTCATTGAACTGGTTAAAAATGTATACCCTTTCAAGGTTGTGAAGCTATTCAGATGGTAATTGCTGATTACGAAATCCTAATGATTGTCGTTTTATATTTTAAAACACTGGTATGCGTTACTGTTCATTAACATTATTGAACTGGTTTCGATGGCATGTTCTGAATCTAATAATTTATCACACCCACTCCTGAACTGGTTGCCTTAAATGGCTTATTCTCTTGAATTGATAATAAATGTTTTCTCAGTTAATATGGCTGTGTATGACCGAATACAAACAGTGTAGCTATTCCCTCCGCAAGGCAATCAAACAAGCTAAGCGTCAGTATAGAGACAAAGTAGAATCTCAATTCAACGGCTCAGACACAAGAGGTATGTGGCAGGGTCTACAGTCAATCACGGATTACAAAAAGAAAACCAGCCCCGTCACGGACCAGGATGTCTTGCTCCCAGGCAGACTAAATAACTTTTTTGCCCACTTTGAGGACAATACAGTGCCACTGACACGGCCTGCAACCAAAACATGCGGCCTCTCCTTCACTGCAGCCGAGGTGAGTAAAACATTTAAACGTGTTAACCCTCGCAAGGCTGCAGGCCCAGACGGCATCCCCAGCCGCGCCATCAGAGCATGCGCAGACCAGCTGGCTGGTGTGTTTACGGACATATTCAATCAATCCCTATCCCAGTCTGTTGTTCCCACATGCTTCAAGAGGGCCACCATTGTTCCGGTTCCCAAGAAAGCTAAGGTAACTGAGCTAAACGACTACCGCCCCGTAGCACTCACTTCCGTCATCATGAAGTGCTTTGAGAGACTAGTCAAGGACCATATCACCTCCACCCTACCTGACACCCTAGACCCACTCCAATTTGCTTACCGCCCAAATAGGTCCACAGACAATGCAATCTCAACCACACTGCACACTGCCCTAACCCATCTGGACAAGAGGAATACCTATGTGAGAATGCTGTTCATCGACTACAGCTCGGCATTTAACACCATAGTGCCCTCCAAGCTCGAGACCCTGGGTCTCGACCCTGCCCTGTGCAACTGGGTACTGGACTTCCTGACGGGCCGCCCCCAGGTGGTGAGGGTAGGCAACAACATCTCCACCCCACTGATCCTCAACACTGCGGCCCCACAAGGGTGCGTTCTGAGCCCTCTCCTGTACTCCCTGTTCACCCACGACTGCGTGGCCACGCACGCCTCCAACTCAATCATCAAGTTTGCGGACGACACAACAGTGGTAGGCTTGATTACCAACAACGACGAGACGGCCTACAGGGAGGAGGTGAGGGCCCTCGAAGTGTGGTGTCAGGAAAATAACCTCACACTCAACGTCAACAAAACTAAGGAGATGATTGTGGACTTCAGGAAACAGAAGAGGGAACACCCCCCTATCCACATCGATGGAACAGTAGTGGAGAGGGTAGTAAGTTTTAAGTTCCTCGGCGTACACATCACAGACAAACTGAATTGGTCCACCCACACAGACAGCATCGTGAAGAAGGCGCAGCAGCGCCTCTTCAACCTCAGGAGGCTGAAGAAATTCGGCTTGTCACCAAAAGCACTCACAAACTTCTACAGATGCACAATCGAGAGCATCCTGTTGGGCTGTATCACCGCCTGGTACGGCAACTGCTCCGCCCACAACCGTAAGGCTCTCCAGAGGGTAGTGAGGTCTGCACAACGCATCACCGGGGGCAAACTACCTGCCCTCCAGGACACCTACACCACCCGATGTCACAGGAAGGCCATAAAGATCATCAAGGACAACAGCCACCCGAGCCACTTGCCTGTAGTTAAGAAGTCAGAAAACGCCAGGACGTCGTCCCCAAGTTGGAATGGCTACAATTCTATAGGCCACGGAGACCATACAGCTGTAGTTTTGCTACACGGCTGGAAATGGTTAAACGAGACTATTGATCACTACAGAATAAAAGCAAAATCTTAAGACACATAATTACTATTCTGCAGCTAGAAATGACATAAATCCAGATTGAGAATACCGACAACCGACGAAGCATTTATTCTATGAGAACATTACCCAATGGTAGTCTGAAGTATCCATTCTAACCACCGACAACCATGAAAGACATTGTTATTTCTGGGAAAGTTAAGCAGAGACTCTGATGAACTCTACTGGACGATTGAGTGTTTTCAACTGAGAGACATCAACGACATATGGGAGTAAATATATACATTGCAATTATTCTCGAATGAGCGGCCGTTCATGTGCAAAGGATTAGCATTTCAATGATTAGAATTATTCATCTAGTGTGCCCTGGCCACATCTGCAGTCCTCATGCCTCCTTGCAGCATGCCTAAGGCACGTTCACGCAGAGGAGCAGGGACCCTGGGCATCTTTCTTATGGTGTTTTTCAGAGTCAGTAGAAAGGCCTCTTTAGTGTCCTAAGATTTCATAACTGTGACCTTAATTGCCTACCGTCTGTAAGCTGTTAGTGTCTTAACGACCGTTCCACAGGTGCATGTTCATTAATTGTTTATGGTTCATTGAACAAGCCTTGTGTTTAAGCCCTTTACAATAAAGATCTGTGAAGTTATTTGGATTTTTACAAATGATCTTTTAAAGACATGGTCCTGAAAAAGGGACATTTCTTTTTTTGCTGAGTTTATTAGGAAAGTTGATAAACAAATATAGAAAGCTGATCCTCTTTTTAATAGGGGCTAATTGCATATCCTGTATCGCATAGCCTGTCAAAAGTATTGTGCAACATGAGCTCATGGGCTTTCATTAAGTGTTTGATTAGATTTGCATTGATGTCAGAGTGATTAGAGGGACAGAGTGCTGAGTAGCCTAATTGGAGAAGCCAAATTACCATGACTAAACAGTCACATGGAATTTGACTGACTTCGTGATCTTCGACTGCCGGTTTGGCGATAATACTGCACCTCAACGGCCCTAGGAGTGACACAAATCTTTTTTTCTTAACTTGACAAAAAAAATTATGCACTCACTGTACTGTAAGTCACTTTGGATAAAAGCATCTGGCATAGCCTATATTATAGAAATAGGCAAATGAAAATCCCATCGATATACTCACTGGAGGCCAGTGCCTCGGTCTCAGTAACCGGCACTTTATAGATCGCTCCCTTCTTGTAGACATAGCTGCCCTCGATTACCTTGAAGTCCAGGTAACGGGTCACCTGAGTGATCAGCAACATTCGCACAAGCTGACCTGGGTATAGAAGGAAAAAAATAGGTAACGTTTGTTAAGGGATGCAATGGAAAACATGTCAAAACAATCCTGATGTATACCAAGACGAAAGAAGCTGCTGAGGGAGAGGCCTTTGATAACATTCATAAAAAGTAGTTTACGTGGGTTGTATTCATTAGGGCATGCGGCGGAAATCCTTTTATAACATTTTGCAAAAGAAAATGAAAACGTCTTCTTGGACAAGTCCAAGTAGTCCCTTTCTGTACAGTCCCCTTTCTTCTGTGTCGTGGCTAACCATCAATGAGGATTATATCTGGAATACCATGGGTGTATTCATTAGACGATAACCGTAGCAAACAGTTACAAAACATTTTGCAACAGAAGTCCTTTACTCCAAATGTAAAATGTTTTGCAACAAAAAACATTTCTATTGGACAAATGCACGTTGGTTCCTCACAGTTTCATTCCGTTTGGGATCCTAGTGAATTGAATAGACCCGACATTGCTTTCCTACCATTGGCCATCAGAAACTTTGGGATGAGGTCCACGCTCCAGTCCCGACCTCTTCCCATGGACTCTGGAGGTTTGCCTGGAAGACTGAAGCGCTTGTACAACTGGAGGGGGACAAGAAGAAGACAAACAGAAATGATTAAACTTTGTATTATTACTTCATCAATTTCATTAATGACTTATTTTATTTAACAATAAAACATAAAGCTGTCAGATTTTGAGTATATGAAACTCAGGACGTGCCACAAAGTATTAATATAACACCGAGATGTGAGTGATAGCATACATAATATAACATATTACTATCTGTGTGATAGCACCACACAGTGGGGGCTGTGGAACCTAAGGTTAATCATCTAAAACCCTTTTGACACTACTGAGCCAAGTTAAACCAATTACTGGGCTGGCCTAGTTAAGGATCCACCATAGTTGCCGGAAGGGAATATGTGTAAAGAAAATATCCCAGTGAGCTAAGTATGGTTCGGCATTATAGTATGAAAAGGGTCATATTCATCTTGTGTGTCTTTGCTTACATCTTCCAGTGGCGTGATGGACGCACTCTCTGCTCCATAGTAAGAGTTCCTGTCCATATGAAGCACCTTCTTCCCCTTCACTGACATAATGCCAGACAGAATGCATTCCTATGGAAGAAAAAGATAAGTCAGATAGCTCGGTAGCTACACAAAAAGATATGTAAAAATGGTCATTTATGTTTTAAATGTGTAAACAATTTAAACAACAGAGTAAAGACAAATTTAAGCCCAGCGAGCTAACAACACAACTAGCGAACTGATACAGTAACTACTTAGCATAGCTAATTAGCTCCATTTTACTATAGGGAAAATAAATGGAAATACTGTTGTATGGGAGTTGTCCCTTGTTGCTGAGCGGGGAAAGTATCACCACACTCGGATAACACTAATGAGAATCACAGTAGACACCGATTTCCTGAGAAACAAAATCTGAAATTTGAGATCTAACAAACGAGCAAGCAAGCTAATTTAGCACTAACGTGAGTTAGCGGCTTGTTGGCCATGACATTAGCCTAAAGATTAGCCTACACATCTAGGTTAGTAGCTGTGACCATTGTTGGACGGTTGTACTATATTGCTTTTGTCAGTTCTCACCGTTAGGCCGGTCCCGAGAACAATAACATCGTATTCTTCATCCATACTGAGTGTCCTTCTGTACTTTATCCCTAAATATATAATTTTTGTTAGTGGAAATGGAACGGCTGTTTGATAGTTTAAGAAGTTGTTCGGCTGCACAGCGCAGGTAATGATACCCGTGAACGTACCCTTCCCTGTGGGTTGGCGGATGTTTTTGCGCATGTCTAATCGACGTTTTCTGGGATGGGTTTTTTATCGGTGGAAACAAGATGGCGGCTCTGGCAAGAGCGCCAACATATATACTCGAATAGATGTCAGAAGTATCCCTCATCGAGCGTTTTGTTCACAACCTGCACGTCTTTCATGCATCATGAAGACCAGGAGCATGTTTTATAGCCGGGATTGAATAAACTAGGACCGTTATTAAAGTCAGCAAGATGTGCGAGAGCTATGCTCGCTCGCTGCTGCGTGTGTCGGTGGCGCAGATCTGCCAAGCGCTGGGCTGGGATGCAGTGCAGCTCACAGCCTGCGACCTGCTCTCCGATGTTCTTCACAGATATATCCAGCAGTTAGCCAGGGGTTGTCATCGATACTCGGAGCTATGTAAGTACTGTGTTTCAGACATGTCCACTGTAAATTAAATTCATCTGTCTAGGTATTGGGTCGCGTTGTTTATTCCACGCTCTGTGACTAGCGCCCCCTCCAATCAAGGCCTAGCGCTAATGTCAGAGACATGTACAGTAAAGTTAGCCTAACTCTTAGTCATGTAAACAATGACTAGGTTGGTTTGCAAAAGTAATTTCTCAAGCATTACATGTATTTAATGTTTAGCTAACTACAGTCATGATATACATTTAGTCGCTTATGACCATGTTTGTTTCTCAATTTGAAACGGGTCATACTGTGGTGTGTGTGCTAACTAGCTAGCTCAGATGTCAACATGGGGGAGTGTTCTAACATACTGTAGTTCCAATGAAAACAGTGTGGCATCTTGTTTAGAAATGGGCTTAAAAAAAGACTAGGTAACGTTAGCTGTAAATGCCACTGTCTTTCCCGGGTTGAATTTAATCAATTGTTTGCTGAAGGCATAATTTATGGTCTAAAAAATAACTTCTGTCTGATTTTTGAAAATCTCTTACGTCATACAATGGTGTAAAAGACTTCACTCAGTTAGTTTGTTGTAGTGTGTATACTGAAGACGGGTTGGTTGTTTAGCAACAACCGACTCATGCACAACTATGGGGCAAAACAGACCGTGTTGGCTTAGATTGTTGACAACATGTCAACTTGATTTCGTCTCCAATGTTTATGTAAATTTACATAATGTCATGAGCACTTGTCTTTCAAATATGTACTTACAGCTGTTGGTTTTCTAGCTTGCTAATTTGAGCTATATTGCATAGGCGTGACACCTCAAAACAAAACATGGTATCAAGAACAAGATAAAACTAACTGAAACAAGCCACCTACGATCCCCCACATAGAAGCTTCTAGTCATTGTTGCCAACTATTTGGCCATCCAGAACCAAAATAACACAGACTTCTGCCCCATTGATGTGTGCGTATCGTTTTTTACGCTATCAGCTAACCCATCTATAGTACATGTATCATATATGCATTCATAGAAGGGGAAGGAAACATAAAGGTTTGATCACGTCTCATGCATGCACTTTTCCTCTCGTCCTAGATGGGCGAACAGACCCAGTACTGGAGGACGTGGGCCAGGCCTTCAGACTGCTGGGTGTGAGCCTGTCTGAGCTGGAGGACTATGTCCATAACCTGGAGCCTGTGGGGTTCTCCCAGCAGACGCCTCTCTTCCCCCTCAGCAAAAATAACATGCTGCAGTTCCCTCAGCCTGGAGTGGGGGTACGGGGGGATGCCGAGGAGAGGAGGGAATACATTCCAGATTATATGCCACCCTTGGTCTCTTTGCAAGAAGGTGAGGACTTTAACTATATTAATTGTGTCTGAGGGAACTGTGTGTGTGAGACTAGGGCTGTGGCGGTCATGAAACTTCCTCAGCCGGTTATTGTCATGTAAATGACTGTCGGCCTCGCGGTAATTGAGCGTCAATTAACATAAGACCATTAACATCTCCAGGCCTCCACACATACAAGCCGCTGATGCTCGCCTTTGGAACATCTACATTTAAAGTCTAGTCATTCATTTAATATGCATCATCACAATAAATACATTATTTATTTTAGGCAGGTCTAAAGAATCATGATATTAAGAAAATGTATTTCAGAAGAACAGAATGTAAGTTATATGCTTAGCCTATTTCACTACACGTATCAACCACTGTTTGAGGAGCATGCAGCCTCTTGCTGTGCGACAGGTTATATTTCGCCTGCTACCCAGTGCTTAATTTGGGAAACCAAGTGAAATCTGTTCTGGAACGTTGATAGCAGTGTTTTCACAATGAAACATATTGCATTAAACTGTTGACAGCCCCTCTCTCTGTGCACGCTTGAGAAACAAATGAAGGAGAGAGAGGCGGAGATGGAAACGTACAGTGGTGAGGTATTCTATTGCCAAAGGTAATGTCAGCCTATTAATTATGAAAATATAAAAAATGCCTTTATTACTAGGCTATTCAAAATCAAATACAAATGCACTATAATTGTAGGCTAACTCGAAGCTGCCCTGCACAATCAATGAGCCAACAGCATCACCTAGACCTATATGTTCTCTCCCAGTCTCATGGATAGAAAGTTTGGAGCGTAGCATAAGGTAACCAGCCCATCCAGTATTTATAATACAGTCCATTACTATAATTAGTTTAATTTTGGAGTATAGGCTAGACCAATTATGTATCAAAGACCTCTTAAATTGTTTACATTTTTATATATATATATATATATACATATATATATATATATATATACATATACATACATGCGTGTGTGTGTTTTTCTGCCATGCGTATTAGGCTATAAAGGCATAATCATTATTTTAATTATTTTTTTCTGGCTTGGGCTCATATAGGCCTATGCATAAGCTCTAATACAGTGCCTTCAGAAAGTATTCACACACTTTTTCCACATTTTGTTTGTAAAAATAATTTTTAAAATAATAATAAATGGATTAAATTGACTTTTGTTTCCCACTGGCCTACACACAATACCCCATAATGTCAAAGTGGAATTATGTTTTTCTGAATGTTTATAAATGTTTAAAAGCCACCCTGACAAATCCATCTACATTAATCTACATCTACATTTGGGGCAGCAGTTCGCCTAGTGGTTAGAGCATTGGACTAGTAACCGAAAGGTTGCAAGATTGAATCCCCGAACTGACAAGGTAAAAATATGTCGTTCTGCCCCTGAACAAGAAAGTTAAAAAGTCACATAAGTTGCATGGACTCAATCGGTGTGCAATAATAGTGTTTAACATGATTTTTGAATGACTACCTCATCTCTGTACCCCACACATACAATTTTCTGTAAGGTCAGTCCGTCTAGCAGTGAATTTCAAACACAGATTCAACCACAAAGACCAGGGGAAAAGAAAAGAAGGGCACCTATTGGTAGATCGGTTAAAAAAAAAACGGAATATCCCTTTGAACATGGTGGAGTTATTAATTACACTTTGGATGGTTTATCAAAACACCCAGTCACTACAAAGATACAGGCGTCCTTCCTAACTCAGTTACCACTCAGGGATTTCACAATGTGGCCAATGGTGACTTTAAACAGTTTCAGAGTTTATTGAATGTGATAGGAGAAAACTGAGGATGGATCAACAACATTGTCGTAACACCTTAATACTAACCTAATTGACAGAGTGAAAAGAAGGAAGTACAGAATAGTAATATTCCATTTGACAGAGCTTGAAGAATTTTGAAAAGAATAATGGGCACATATTGTTCAATCCAATTGTGCAAAGCCCATAGAGACTTGCCCAGAAAGACTCGCAACTGTAATCACTGCCAAAGGTGATTCCTTAACGTATTGACTCAGGGGTATTTCAGTATTCATTTTGAATACATTTACAAAAGTTTCTGAAAACAGGTTTTCACTTTGTCATTATGGGGTATAGTGTGTAAATTCAGGCTGTAACACAACACAATTTGGAATGTCAAGGGGTATGAATACTTTCTGAAGGCACTGTATGCTTATAGTGTTTTGATTTAATCTTAGAAAGCATTGCCCATTTAGTTGTGTTAGGCTTTGAAACAACATCCACAATGACCATGTTTTCCACTCAGTTTCAACCTGTTGTTTAACTTCTTTCTTCAAATTGATCATCACAGTGAGGTCAGTTTTAAAAGCATGATACTGTTATGATGAGTGTTTGATGGGATTTTCGATTGCATTTGCTTTGATGTCGGAGTGGTCAGAGGGACAATAGAGCGCTGAGTACCAGGCCATTAGCACCTGTCAGTTGTTAACGAGTTGGGTACTGAATGCATGTCCAGAGTGCCTAAGAGGAGATTACCGTGACCGTTTGACGGCGGTTATGACTCATGACTATTGGAGTAGCGGTAATATGTTCACCGCAACAGCCCTACGTGAGACACGTGTGCGTGCATTTGTGTGTTAATGGGTTACGATGGACAGATAATCCATGCTTTTTTTATTTTCTTTGTCCTTTAATACAATACTAATCAGAGGGTGAGATTGATTGAATGACAGTGATGAACCTTTGACTTTCTCTCTCACTCTCCCTCTGCTTCTCTTTGCTGTGTCTCATCCTCTCTCCCTCTCTCTCTTCTCCCATCTATAGAAGAGGAGGAGGAAGAAGCCCTGGCTGACATGGGCACCTCTGCCGAGGCCATGCAGGTCCCGCTGGACGATACAGACGAGGACATGGATGACGACGAGGTGGTGAACGATGAGAACCACCCTGTGAAGAGACACCTGGACAGCCCCGACGCCGCCATGGGTATGATGCCCACCTCCAAGAGGCCTCGCATGCACCCCGGCTTCAGCCCCGACTGGAGCATGGAGCCCAGGGAGCCCCTCACCTCCCTCAACCCTCAGCGTGTCCCTCCAGGCATGATGGCCTCCCATTCCCATGACAGCATGGGTTCAATGTCTCTGTCCCCAGAGACACCTGGGCCTCCGACATTGTTCAGACCCCAGCCGGTGACCCCAGGGAGACACTCTGATCATAAGTCTCATGGTGGTCAAGGCCGCAAAGGGCTCAAAGGCTCATCCCCTGGTAGGCCACGGACTAAGTCCCCAAAGGGGGTCAATGCTGGTGGGGCTATGTCAGGCAGCCCCATCCGCTCTCCCAAATCTTCCAAGGAGCGGAAAAAGTCCCCGGGTCGGACCAAGAGCCCTAAAAGTCCCAAAAGCCCCAAGATGGGTTCTGGAGTCAAGTCTGGTTCTCACTCCCAGGGAAAAGCAGATGCTCAGGCCCTGGCCCTACAGAGACTTCCCTTGTCGGCCCTCAGCGAGAGGATGGGGAAGGAAAACATCCACGTGCGGCAAAGCCTGGAGGAATGCGAGCTGGCGGGTTTTGTCTCTGATAAACTCTGCGAACCTGGCGGCGACAACGCTGATATTGACGATTCTATCGACGCTGTGATTGCCAGGGCATGCGCTGAGCGAGAGCCTGATCCGTTTGCCTTCTCATCAGGCTCAGAGTCGGAGAGTGATGGCTTCTCCTCTCCACGGAGGCTTACTATCATGGAGCCAGGCGGAACGCCTAAGCTCTCACTGGGTGCCAACAGCCTGGGTAAAGACACTTCTACGCCGCTTCAACTCAATGCAGACGGTGGCCCCGGGAACTGGACCATGGACGACTCCATCAATGAGGTCCTACGTAAAGTAAACCAGGGAGGTCCCAATGCGGGACACCCCCAAGGCGAATCATACCTGTCCTCAGCATCCGCCTCGCCCCCGACCCCTGAGCCCCTCCTGAAGATGTACGAGGAGAAGAACAAGCTTGTCTCCTCGGCTGACATCAAGAAGAAACTCAAGAAGGAGCTGAAGACAAAGATGAAGAAGAAGGAGAAAGGAGAGAAGCCAAAAGATAAAGAGAGGGATAAGGACAAGGGGAAGATGAAAGAGAAGAACAAGGATAAGAACAGGGATAAGAGCAAAGATTCTTTCTCCAAGGAGGCCAAGATGCCGTGGAAGGACTTCGGTAACAAGGACGATGACCTCAGGGAACACTTCCTGGGTCAGAGGCCAGGGTTCGGCGGACCAGAGGGCTCCATGATCAAGATCAAGTCGCGAGATGGAGGGGATGGCAGTGGTAAGAAGGAGAAGGACAAACACAAAGACAAAAAAAAGGACAAGGAGAAGAGCAAGAAAGGCAAAGACAAGCGGGACAAGGGTAAGGACCGGCAGAAGATATCCTCCCTCACCCCGTTCGGTTTGGGTGACATCCCTGCCCTGTTCAGCCCATCGACGTGTCTCCGCATCCCCTCCATGCTGCCGCCTCTTCCGCCTATCCTCCAGGAAAAGGATGTGAAGAGCAAGGAGAAGGACAAGAAGAAAGACAAGAAGGAGAAGAAGAAGAAGAAAGATAAAGACAAGGAGAAGGAAAAGGAGAGGGAAAAGTCCAAGGAGAAGGAGAGGGAGAAAGAGGAGAAGAGGAAAGAGAAGGAGAAAGACAAGGAAAAACGGGAGAAGGAGAAAGAGAAGGAAAAAGAGAGGATTAGGCTGGAAAAGGTAAGCTGTGTTTTTCCAGTAATTGATTTATAGTGTAGCGTTTGTAACAGTGACTAACTGGTTGCTCTCCTTTCTTCTGTCACAGGTGAGGGTGGAGACTCCAGTTGCTGTCCCATCACCAGTCATCCCCAGGCTGACCCTAAGGGTTGGGGCTGGCCAGGACAAAATGTATGTTTCTCAATTCAATTAAACTTTCTGTCCATATATATGTCCCTTCATTTAACTTACAGAGCATTCGGAAAGTTTTCAGACCCCTTCACCTTTTCCACATTTTGTTACATTACATCCTTATTCTAAAATTGATTAAATAAGAGATACCTTATTTACGTAAGTATTCAGACCCTTTTGCTATGAGACCTGAAATTGAGTTCAGGTGCATCCTGTTTCCATTGATCATCCTTGAGATGTTTCTACAAGTTGGAGTCGAGCTGTGGTAAATTCAATTAATTGGACATGATTTGTAAAGGCTCACTCACACCTGTCTATATAAGGTCCCAATGCTGACCGTGCATGTCGGAGCAAAAACCAAGCCATGAGATCGATTAAATTGTCTGTAGAGCTCCGAGACAGGATTGTGTCGAGGCACAGATCTGGGGAAGGGTACCAAAAAATGTTGGCAGCATTGAAGCTCTCCAAGAACACAGTGGCCTCCATCAGCCTTAATTGGAAGAAGTTTGGAACCACCAAGACTCTTCCTAGAGCCAGCCAAACTGAGCAATCGGGGGAGAAGGGCCTTGGTCAGGGAGGTGACCAAAAACCCGATGGTCACTTTGACAGAGCTCCAGAGTTCCTCTGTGGTGATGGGAGAAACTTTGCAGAAGGACAACCATCTCTGCAGCACTCTACCAATCAGGCCTTTATGGTAGAGTGACCAGACTGAAGCCACTCCAAGATAAAAGGCACATGACAATCCGCTTGGAGTTTGCCAAAAGGCATCTAAAGGACTCTGACCCTGAGAAGCAAGATTCTCTGGTCTGAGGAAACCAAGATTGAAGTTGTTAGCCTGAATGCCAAGTGTCACGTCTAGAGGGAACCAGTCACCGCTCATCACCTGGCCAATACCATCCCTATGGTGCAGCATGGTGGTGGCAGCATCATGCTGTTGGGATGTTTTTCAGCAGCAGGGACACAGGGTGATTAGTCAGGTTCGAGGGAAAGATAAACAGAGCAAAGTACAGAGAGATCCTTGATGAAAACCTGCTCCAGAGCACTCAGGACCTCTGACTGGGGCGAAGGTTCACCTTCCAACAGGACACCGACCCTAAGCACACAGCCAAGACAATGCAGGAGTGACTTCAGGACAAGTCTCTGAATGTCCTTGAGTGGCCCAGCCAGAGCCAGAACTTGAACCCAATGGAAACTATGGAGAGATTTGAAAATAGCTGTGCAGCGATGCTCTCCATCCAACTTGACAGAACTTGAGAGAATCTGCAGAGAAGAATGGGAGAAACTCCCCAAATACAGGTGTGCCAAGTTTGTAGCTTAATACCCAAGAAGACTCAAGACTCTAATTGCTGCCAAAGGTGCTTCAACAAAGTACTGAGTAAAGGGTCTGAACACTTATGTAAATGTGATATTTGTTGTTGTTTTTTTTAAATACATTTGTTCTTTAAAAAAAACTGTTTTTGCTTTGTCTTTATGGGGTATTGTGTGCTGATTGATGAGGGGGGGGAAAACAATTTAATCAATTTTAGAATAAGGCTGGAATGTACATTCCGAATGCACTCTAATTTGTCCACATCATACAGTTACATCAAGCACATACAAAACACAGACGCATATGAAACCATACATAGAAATACTGTACCTGACAAATTTGGTTGGCTCTGTGCTGCAAGGCAGCTATATTGTTGATCTGCATGCAGTAATGTGTCATAGGCTCTGGTTTGATCCCCCCTCCCCCTCTGTTTCTCTTTATATCCATCTCCAGAGTTATCAGTAAGGTGGTTCCCAATTCCGAGCCACCGCTGCCGCCACCCAAGATGCCAGCACCCAAGATCACCGCCACTAAATCAGGACCTGGCAGTCGCCTTCAGCCCCCACCACCTCCACCACTATTGTCCCCAGTTGTACCCTCGTTGCTCTCCCCCGCCTCCATTCTGTCCTCCAGTAAACTGCCTGTACGCAGTGTGATCACTGAAACTGTCAGAACATACGTGGTGAGTCCCGGTCAGACCCTCTACCTCAACCATATACAAAATGATGTATCTGTCATGCCTATCCTCTATCTCAGGGGTTCTCAAACCTTTTGTGATAGCAAATTCATCAGGGAATAGCCTACAAGGAGTTTTACTATGATGTCTGCAGTGCATGGCTGGACTAGTGTTGTTACGACACCAGAATTTTGACTTCGATACCAGGTTTAGTATCACAATACTCGATACCAAGGCAAAAAAAAAGCAGGCATATTAGACAAAGTCACAGAATGGCCCTTGATCCAGACAGAGAAACTCAGCTATTGCTCTGTTCAGTTGCTGGGCATCTTTTGAGTTCAACATCATTACATTTAACATTTTTTAAGTCAAATTGTTCAGAGACGGACATGTATGCTTTAATGAATAATTTATACAATCAATGTGACTTTGGTAAAAACAATCTAACTACATAACAAAATAATGGCAATTTATTTGAATGGTAAATCTCTATTGATGAACTGGGTAAATCCAGATGTAGCTTCGGCTGAGTCACAATTCAGGTGAATACATATTCAATAGGAGTGTGTGTTGCATTGAGTTAATGAGCATGTTTTGGATGATATCATCGGGCTAAAGATTACAAACAAGCTGTTTCACTTCCAATCGGGACTTATATTATTGTACTGATCATCAACATTTGCATATTTGGACATTTACTTTAACCAGTAATGACTCATTCACAAGGCAAGAGGGGGGCGGGCGGTGGTCGGAGCCCTACTCACACACAATCAGTTCGCTGAGGCAATAGGTCATCTTTGGGAGAGACACGTGAGAGAGAACGATTTTAAGTGAATTAATAAACTAGTTGCAATCAGCTTTAAAATCAGTATATTTTTCGCATTATAGTTTGCATATTATCACAAACAAAGTACTAGAGTAGTGAATTGATGTTAGCTTCAGCTGTAAGCTAGCAAGGAAAGTTAGCCTACAAATCTGGAAGCTACCAGTATTTTCTTGCATTGTAAAGTGTTCAGGGGACATCGGCTACACTAATACAGACACATTTGACAGAATTACCAAAATATGTCTCTTTTTTTTTTACCAAACCGTTTTTCATGTTCTAACATTGAAAAAGTACCGAAGTTTCGGTATACCATGCAACACTAGGCTAGATGTGTGATGTACAGTTGAAGTCGGAAGTTTACATTACACTTAGGTTGGAGTAATTAAAACTAGTTTTTCAACCACTCCACAAATTTCTTGTTAACAAACCATAGTTTTGGCAAGACGGTTAGGACATCCACTTTGTGCAAGGGATTTTTCCAACAATTGTTTACAGACAGATTATTTCACTTATAATTTACTGTATCACAATTCCTGTGGGTCAGAGGTTTATGTACAAGTTGACTGTGCCTTTAAACAGCTTGGAAAATTCCAGAAAATTATGTCATGGCTTTAGAAGGTTCTGATAGGCTAATTGACATAATTTGAGTCAATTGGGGATGTACCTGTGGATGTATTTCAAGGTCTACCTTCAAACTCAGTGCCTCGTTGCTTGACATCATGGGAAAATCAAAAGAAATCAGCCAAGACTTCAGGAAACCTTCGCAAGTCTAGTTCATCCTTGGGATAAATTTCCAAATGCCTGAAGGTACCACGTTCATCTGTACAAACAATAGTATGCCAGTATAAACACCATGGGACCACGCAGCCGTCATACCGCTCAGGAAGGAGACTGGTTCTGTCTCCTAGTCATGAATGTACTTTGGTACGAAAAGTGCAAATCAATACCAGAACAACAGCAAAGGACCGTGTGAAGATGCTGGAGGAACAGGTACAAAAGTATATATATCCACAGTAAAACGAGTCCTATATCGACATAACCTGAAAGGCCGCTCAGCAAGGAAGAAGCCACTGCTCCGAAACCGCCATAAAAAAGCCAGACTACGGTTTGCAACTGCACATGGGGACAAAGATCGTACTTTTTGGAGAAATGTCCTCTGGTCTGATGGAACAAAAATATAACTTTTTGGCCATAATGACCATCATTATGTTTGGAAGAAAAGGGGGAAGGCTATCAAGCCGAAGAACACCATCTCAACCTTGTAGCACGGGGGTGGCAGCATCATGTTGTGGGGGTGCTTTGCTGCAGGAGGGACTGGTGCGTTTCACAAAATAGATGGCATCATGAGGAGGGGAAATGATGTGGATATATTAAAGCAACATCTCAAGATATCAGTCAGGAAGTTAAAGCTTGGTCGCAAATGGGTCTTCCATATGGACAATGACCCCAAGCATACATCCAAAGTTGTGGCAAAATGGCTTAAGGACAACAAAGTCAAAGTATTGGAGTGGCCATCACAAAGCCCTGACCTCAAATCCCATAGAAAATTTGTGGGCAGAACTGAAAGCGTGTGTGAGCAAGGAGGCCTACAAACCAGGAGGAATGGGCCAAGATTCACCCAACTTATTGTGGGAAGCTTGTGGAAGACCCAAGTTAAAAATTTATAGGCAATGCTACCAAATACTATTTGAGCGTATGTAAACTTCTGACCTACTGGGAATGTGAAATAAATCTGAAATAAATCATTCTCTCCACTATTATTTTGACATTTCACATTCTTAAAATAAAGTGGCGTTCCTAAGACAGGCAATGTTTACTAGGATTAAATATCTGGAATTGTGAAAAACCGAATTTAAATGTAGTTGGCTAAGGTGTATGTAAACTTCCAACTTCAACTGTATATTCTTATTTTAGTCCTGAGTCCCTTGTTGCTTACAATTTCTCTCCGTAGATTCGTGATGAGTTGGGGAACCAGATCTGGATCTGTCCTGGTTGCAACAAGCCTGATGACGGCAGTCCCATGATCGGCTGTGATGACTGCGATGACTGGTACCATTGGTAAGAAAGGCTTTGCTTCATTCATTAATTTATCTACTGTGGTTCAGTCCAGCTGATATGACTAGTTATTGCTGCAGAAGTGAGGAACATTTACTAGGATACTAGTTGTTGAACCTAAAAAATATACTTATGCTGCGCTGTGGAAAGCTGATATCCACTTTTACTATGTATATCCCTTTTATATCCCTCCAACTTCCCTCCTTTCTTCACTCACTCACCGATGTTTGTCCTTCTCTCCTCAGGCCATGTGTTGGGATGGTCTCGGCCCCTCCCGAGGACCAGCAGTGGTTCTGTGTGAAGTGTGCTGGCAAGAAGAAGGACAAAAAACACAAGAAGCGGAAACACAAAGTGCATTGAGACTTACGCAAAACAAAGCACACTTTGGACTTTTCATTAGCTGGACTGACTGCTTCTTCAAGCCATACTGGAACACTTTTGGCACTGCTGTAAAAAAAAAGAAAAGAAAGAAATTAAAAACATGACAGATAAGACATTCACACATCCTGATGATTTTAGTGAATGACATGAGCCTAACAGACTCTTTAACCAGCACATATCCAACCTCAGCTTTTAAGGCTATGTCCTAGTTCTGTACCCTTCTCCCAAAGTGTACAGTGGCTTGCACACTAAAAGCATTGGATTGATGTAAGCATTGGCTGGAGAGAGTTTCCACCATTGTTTAAATCGGGAGAATTAGGACGCAGTCTTTGTTGTGCGAGCCCTTGGCCCAGCGTTCTGTAGGTGTGATGTCGTCGCAGAGATCATGCCTTTCCATCATCGTGGTTCCAAACCGATCACTGTTGAGTTCAATGTTGTCAAAGATAGCATTGGCATGGTATAGAGAGAAATCTACATGCATCCATCTTCATATTTTTCTTGTTGTTTTGTTAGTATTTCCATAGCCTGGTCCGTTATCTGTTTGTGCGGTCTTGCCAACTCCTATGGCCTTTGGCTTTGAGTTGCAGATGGCAAGACAACACAAAAATATTTGGGAACAAGGCTAGTATTTCCACAAAAAGGTCAATAACATCAAACTGAATGACAGATTCAGATCCCCCCGGTTTTCTGCAGTATCATTTAAATATGTCATGTATATAAAGGTAACTGCATTTGTGTGTATTATAAAATGCGTAAATACCAACTTCCAACCAAGCCAAGTGCGTTCTGTTCTTAGGAGTCTTCTGACTTGTGAAATCCATTTCCAAATTATTGTTCTTTTTTTAAATGATTTTCTGTATATTTTTTTTAATAACTTTTTTTTTTTCCTTATGAATTGTCCCCCAATCAGTTATACTGTAGCTGTGCTCGTTGTACACGTATCTAATTTTGCTGATATTTACAATATTAAAGCCTAACAGTCTCATTGCCATCAATTTTTTTTCAAAAGAAGTCACTCATTTGTACCTAACTTTTCTGTACGCAACTTTACTTTGATATCATTTGAGGGCATACGCACTTCTATCTTCCTTCATGCATTTACATCGATTGTTCTGTGCAATTCTGAACCTTTCCCTATACATTTTTTTCCCTTTGTTTTGATGCATTTAATTCATGAAAATACAGTGGAAATATTTTAACAAAACAGTGAATTTGAATTTGTTAAATTAATCAGAAGATGTTTTGATGAAGAAGTAGTATGTCATTTTTGCCTTCTTTGGATTTCTGTCTGAGAAGCAGGGAGTCATACTGCTCAAAACATATCCGTGTCACCAGCTGGAGGTGAACCACTAGCCGTCTGAGCTGTAGCAACCAAGAAGAGCCTAGTGCAGAGTGTTCGAGTAAATGTTTCTGCTCCCTTGCCAACTCCTTATGCATTTCCAAATACCATAAGGAGTTGGCAAGAGAGCAGAAATGGACTGGCACCCAAAAGTCTAGTGTATAGTCTAATAGAATGTTCAAGTACTAAAACCTAGTGCTGAATGTTCGAGTAGGCCTAAAGCCTAGTGTAGAATGTTCGAGTAGGCCTAAAGCCTAGTGTAGAATGTTCGAGTAGGCCTAAAGCCTAGTGTAGAATGTTCGAGTAGACCTAAAGCCTAGTGTATAATGTTCGAGTAGGCCTAAAGCCTAGTGTAGAATGTTCGAGTAGGCCTAAAGCCTAGTGTAGAATGTTCGAGTAGGCCTAAAGCCTAGTGTAGAATGTTCGAGTAGGCCTAAAGCCTAGTGTAGAATGTTCGAGTAGGCCTAAAGCCTAGTGTAGAATGTTCGAGTAGGCCTAAAGCCTAGTGTAGAATGTTTGAGTAGGCCTAAAACCTAGTGTAGAATGTTCGAGTAGGCCTTAAACCTAGTGTAGAATGTTTGAGTAGGCCTAAAACCTAGTGTAGAATGTTCGAGTAGGCCTAAAACCTAGTGTAGAATGTTCGAGTAGGCCTTAAACCTAGTGTAGAATGTTTGAGTAGGCCTAAAACCTAGTGTAGAATGTTTGAGTAGGCCTAAAACCTAGTGTAGAATGTTTGAGTAGGCCTAAAACCTAGTGTAGAATGTTCGAGTAGGCCTTAAACCTAGTGTAGAATGTTTGAGTAGGCCTAAAACCTAGTGTAGAATGTTTGAGTAGGCCTAAAACCTAGTGTAGAGTGTTCGAGTAGGCCTAAAACCTAGTGTAGAATGTTTGAGTAGGCCTAAAACCTAGTGTAGAATGTTCGAGTAGGCCTTAAACCTAGTGTAGAATGTTTGAGTAGGCCTAAAACCTAGTGCAGAATGTTCGAGTAGGCCTTAAACCTAGTGTAGAATGTTTGAGTATACACTCCGGTAACATTTTACTTTACTTAAAGCAAACTGGTGTAATGCTTTATCTCTTGTTATAAACCTGTATGAACCTTTATAATTTCTTATTATAATGCTTAAAAAGCCTAAGGTAGGTAGGATGTTATAGTAAAGCTTAGTTCAGAATGTTTAAGTAGTAATGTCTTCCTGGTGTGGTAATACACAAAATGAAATAGAATTGAATTCATCACATGCGCCGAATACAACAGGGAAATGCTTAATGCTTACTTAGAAGCTCTTTCCCAATGATGCAGAGTTAAACAAGAAGGAAGTTATATACAGCAGTACCATACAGTATCAAGTTGCAGGGATACGTGGTAATTGAGGTATGTACATGTAGGCAGGGGAGAAGTGACTAGGCATCAGGATAGATAAGAGTAAAAAGTATAAGAGCAGGGTATATGATGGGTGTATGTGAACATTTTGCCCATTTCATGGTTTTCCTGTCAGGCAATATGCAGCACAGTTATGTACCGTTACACAGCAATTCTTTAGATTTTGCATTTCTCCATATGACCACATGGTGTCATTCTTAATGCAGGAACTAGCAGGTATCTTCACATGCCAAGAAGACATGAGAGAGAAGCTCTTATACAATGTTTTGGATTCTGGTGCATGACGAAGTGGAATTCATTTAGCTCACAGCATGCTCATCAAAAAGCATATACCCCCAAATACTGAATGTAGAAACTGGAAGGAATACCTCTCTGGTGTATAGTTTGGCCCATTTGGAGAACTCCATTTACTGCCTTTGAACTGTAATCATGACAGTCCACTTGCTTTTGAAGTGTCTGTCTTGTTCCCCCATGACCCAACAAACCACAGGTGCAATGGGATTGATAATAGACTAGTAAATTGATTTCTGATTGGTTTATAATGAGGCCTACATCATGCAGAGGAATATTTTGTTGCTTTTCTACCTGTAGGTAAAATGCTGAGCGCAATGTTTGATTGAACAGCAATAAAGAAAACCAAACACTTCCAGAGATCACAAAATAATTTGCTCACACCCAGGGATTGGTGTTATTAAAAACAGAATTTAGGTTTCTGTTTTGCAGTCTGTATAGGAAGAAAGCATGTTGCTGTTTGTTTTTGAGCTCCAGATCACTTATCACTCACTTATGTACAGTGTATAAGAGTATCTGTGCAAATAATAAGAATAGCAACAGCATGGGAACTCATCTCCATAGTAACAGGCAATATTTTAATTTTCTGTCACTCCATGAGTTGGGAGGCACTTAGTTTGTAACTTGCATCGTGATGGTATTTAAAGCTACAATCTGTACTCCAATGGGTATATAATATATCATTAATTTAAATAACCATTGAACAGCGGGAACTATCACTGATTGCACCTTCAAGAAGCTACAATATTAGTTTCTGCTGTCTGTTACATCTTGAAGGTATTTGAAGCCACAATCTGTATTCCAAATGGGCATACATTTCATTCATTATTAAAGGTGTAATCTGCAATAGTTACAGCTGTTCAATGAAATAACCATTGAACAGATAACTATTGCAGATTAATTTACACCTTTAAGGAGAAAACTCGCTACAGTATATGTTTCTGCTGCCTGTCACAGCTTGGTACATCTCACGCTGGGCGTTTCATCTTGGTCTATTTTAGACCAGTTGAGTCAGATGATGTGGGCTCTTCATCTTGATGAAATCTTCACAGTAAACTGACTATTTTGGCCAGGCCCGAAAGCAGAACTGATGCATTATACTGTCATGCTTGGGCTGTGTTGTGTTGTGTGGGTGGCTGGGTGGGTAGTGAAGGTGAGAGCTAATAATGGAATGCTGCACATAGGGCTTTAGAGAACATTATGAGATAGAGAAAGTGTGTGTGAGACACAGCTGGCCCTCAATGGAGAAGAGACACACGAGGTTGTCTGATGTGAAGAAATCAAGGAGGAAGTGAAAGGGGACTGGCCTTGGAAAAAGAGAAGTAAAAAGTGTCCTATTGCACATGCAAAATAAGCTCATTAATGACCTAAGGTGGCTTGTACAGATAAATAAAAATGTGCTTTCATGGCTCTCTGCTAGCTTTATCAGGTTATGCAACACAATGCATTCATTCAACATTACACAAATATTTCAATATGTAACAAAGTTTATACAACAGCCTTTGTAAGAAAGTGTGGTAGGCTCATACATACTCATAAAAGGCCATGCAGCATTATATGTACAGAGTTAAGTGCAAGCAAACATTTTGTGCACAAGTTTGGCATTTGAAATTAAACTGGACTTATACAAGCTCTTCCCTGCTAATGTAGTAATAATGTAGATGTCGTGCAAATCCTTTTTTACAAGCAAACTGTATCCTCTCTGGTGTGATATATGAGACAGTAGACCGGTACATGATCTCCTCCTCTCGTGATGACCATGACTGCCTAGTCCTGTTGATAATCTTAGCCAAATTTCTCTTATGGTGCTGGGTGGTTAAGATTTCTCCCACCCCCCCTCTCCTCTCTCTCTCTCTCCTCTTCAATCCCAGGAGGCTGAAGAAATTTGGCTTGGCTCTTAAAACCCTCACAAATTTCTACAGATGCACAATTGAGAGCATCCTACCGCCTGGTACGGCAACTGCACCGCCCGCAACCGCAGGGCTCTCCAGAGGGTGGTGCGGTCTGCCTAATGCATCACCGGGGGCAAACTATCTGCCCTCCAGGACACCTACAGCAGGACACCTATGTCTCAGGAAGGATCATCAAGGACATCAACCACCCGAGCAACAGCCTGTTCATCATGCTATCAACCAGATGGCGAGGTCAGTACAGGTGTATCAAAGCTGGGACCGAGAGACTGAAAAACAGCTTCTATCTTAAGGCCATCAGACTGGTAAATAGCCATAACTAGTCGGCTTCCACCCGGTTACCCAACCCTGCACCTTAGTCTGCTGCCCTATATAGATAGACTTGAAATCACTGGCCACTTTAATAATGGAACACTAGTCACTTTAAATATGTTTACAAACTACTTTACTCAACTCATATGTATATACTGTATTCTATTCTACTGTATTTTAGTCAATGCCACTCCGACATTGCTTGATCCAATATGCAAATATTTCTCATCAAATCAAATTTATATAACCCTTCTCACATCAGCTGATATATCAAAGTGCTGTACAGAAACCCAGCCTAAAACCCCAAACAGCAAGCAATGCAGGTGTAAAAGCATGGTGGCTAGGAAAAACAACCTAGAAAGGCCAAAACCTAGGAAGAAACCTAGAGAGGAACCAGGCTATGAGGGGTGGCCAATCCTCTTCTGGCTGTGCCGGGTGGAGATTATAACAGAACATGGCCAAGATGTTCAAATGTTCATAAATGACCAGCATGGTCAAATAATAATAATCACAGTAGTTGTCGAGGGTGCAACAAGTCAGCACCTCAGGAGTAAATGTCAGTTGGCTTTTCATAGCCGATCATTGAGAGTATCTCTACCACTCCTGCTGTCTCTAGAGAGTTGAAAACAGCAGGTCTGAGACAGGTAGCACGTCCGGTGAACAGGTCAGTGTTCCATAGCCGCAGGCAGAACAGTTGAAACTGGAGCAGCAGCACAGCCAGGTGGACTGGGGACAGCAAGGAGCCATCATGTCAGGTAGTCCTGAGGCATGGTCCTAGGACTCAGGTCCTCCGAGAAAGAAAGAGATTAGAGAATTAGAGAGAGCATACTTAAATTCACACAGGACACCGGATAGGACAGGAGAAATACTCCAGATATAACAGACTAACCCTAGCCCCCAACACAAACTACTGCAGCATAAATACTGGAGGCTGAGACAGGAGACACTGTGGCCCCATCCGATGATACCCCCGGACAGGGCCAAACAGGCAGGATATAATCCTGAGACAAGGCAGAGTATAGCCCACAAAGATCTCCGCCACGGCACAACCCAAGGGGGGGCGCCAACCCATTTCCATTCTTTTAGATGTGTGTGTATTGTGAATAATTTTTTGATTCTACTGCACTATTAGATACTACTGCACTGTTGGAGCTAGGAACACAAGCATTTCGCTACACCAGCAATAACATCTGCTAAATATGTTTATGTGACCAATGCAATTTGATTTGAGATTACACAATGAAAGCTATCAGACACCTCCAACACCCAGAACCAAAGCCTATGGATGGAGGTTTCATTTTCACAAAAGAATGCATGGAGGTTTCAACAAAACAAGACAGACAGACAGCAGTTTCACATTCTGACCGTAGAAAGATGCTGGTAGTTGTTTTCCGGTTTCATAAAAGTCTTTCTGCAGTGCTAGTGAACATTGAGTCACCAGACAAACCGACTGTCACTTTGGGTCATGGGCAGCACGTGAGTGAGAACGAAAGAGTGAGAGAGAGACTGACAGACAAGAGGTCTCAAACCCTTTCACGTGTCTTTCAGTAGCCTAGCACATGTGGTTGGTTTACAGATGTGTAGTCTTCCCTTTCAGATTCTATTCACCTTCTGGAAAGTGTTTTGTTTGAAATGGATGTTAGTTCCTGAATAATTTAACTTCAATGTTTCTGTAATAGATACAGCTTCACTTTCAAAATCAATTTTCGTCCATTAGAATCAAGCCTACTGTTGAATGTATCACTTGGATCAGAGGTATTTCAGGAGATACTGTAAGTTCACTTAGTGCAAGAACACAATAACTTTAGTTGCTCTCTGCTTTATATGGTGCAGCAACACATCACAAAGACTAGCTAGGGTTTCAACATCAGCGTTAAAATATTTATGTCAGCGGAAACTAAGTGTGCAAGAAAGAGCAAGGCTGAAACCAGAGGGATTTACGCTCAGATCAGAGGATCCCATTCACCATGTCAGTCTTATCCCCTATGATACCCGCTCGGCACACATGCAGCACACACACCCACATATACTGCACAGCATACATGACCCTGTTTCAAATGACTTTCCTACTTAAAGTCAGAGAGAGAGAATGAGAAAGAGAGAGAGAGCAAGAGAGAACGCCTATGGGGGTCGGAGGCCTAGATTTATTTTCTCCTGGGCTCTCAGAGTCCGAGAAGGGTATTACAGAGCAAATCTCATCTTAAAGTTGTAAGACTGAAACACTAGGTTGTTTCTTTATGTACCTGGAATAAAAAGAGGAACTATACGCATCAACAGGAAGTCATATGGCAGCATGCCATAGTGAAATATTTTCTAGTTTATTTCCTCTGCCTACTGTACTCCTGCCATACTCTTCACTTTGACAGCACTGTGGTGTAGTTTGGATGGACTATGATGAGTTGCCATGCAAATTATGGTACTAAAGCAGTAGTTTTAAACTACATAAAGTTATAAACAGGAAATTATCTCACTGCATGCCATACTTTTAATTTTGGTAACTCTATTGTAGGTGTATAAGCTATGCAAATTAGGGCAGTAATTTGAAACGACATAAGGGTATGCCTCTTCATGTTTTGGTTCCTGTTGTCAGTTGATGGTGGCCAATGGCTCCAGGGTCTGTGACAACACTTTATGTAAAACTGCCCTTCAAGTGTGTGTGTGTGTGTGTGTCTTATGTGAAGTAGTTGAGAATGCATTTGACTGGCCTAGTTACCAGAACTGTTTGTGCTATAGCCAACGTCTCTACCGTGTGTTGTCATGCCAAACAAGACAATAGACGCACGTTAGAAGAACCGTTGGCTATACTACAAACAGATATGACAACTGACCACACTAGTATTTGACATGGTCAAACAACTAATATGCTACACTGCCATGGGATATGATAATGAGTTTATCCCAAATGGCACCCTATTCCATTTCTAGTGCACTACTTTTGACCAGGGCCTATAGGGCTCTGATCAAAAGTAGTGCACTATATGGGAAGAGGGTGCCATTTGGAACGTAAAATGGGGCTATATTTCATATAGCAAAGTGTTGCAGAGAGATTTCTGTTCATGTTAGGCTCAACATGCAAACAAAATGCCATCAGAGAGGAGACTAGCGTAATCCTTCCTTTATTAAAAGATAGCCATGCTTACCAGAATTTCTTCTTACTGACTAAACATACAGCAAGCTATGCTATCCACCTCTGCACCAGTGTAATAATGACAACATACTGTACTGTAGTTGGAGGGAGGGTACAGAGGTAGACAGGGTTGGCTCTGTCTCCCCCTCTCACAAAGGTCTCCATCACCCCCTCTCTGTGTCTCTCCTCTGTCGCTCCCTGTACCCCTCTCCCCTCCCTCTTCTCATCCTCTGGTTTATCATCAGTCAGTCCAGGGAATGTGAAGAATGTGACATATGCGCATCCTCCTGTCCAAAAGAAGATTATTCAGAAAGTGATGGTATGACTGGACTGGATAAGGGTTTTGGATAAAAGCCGTGCCCCAATAAATGTTTCCTAGTGTTAAATATTTGGCGTTTTCAGGGATGAAATCTCGACCAAAAGATCTGCATGTAACTGCAGAGTTAGTAGATGGAGTTGTTAGAACATTTAAATAATTTCAACATTTGAAATTTGACACTTCAGAATCCAGTTTTTTACATACAAATTCATGCATCTGTTCTAAAAAGGGCGTGGTGCTTTGCTTGTTGGATTGATTCC
The DNA here is from genome assembly GCF_002021735.2 of Oncorhynchus kisutch. NCBI lineage: Eukaryota > Metazoa > Chordata > Actinopteri > Salmoniformes > Salmonidae > Oncorhynchus > Oncorhynchus kisutch. The sequence goes on from NC_034177.2 coordinate 51,979,920, forward strand.
CCTGCTTGACACAGACTTTGGTTGGAACACACTATGATTCCTGCCACAAGTGCAGTACCTGAGGTTTAGCCTGTATGTACAGTATTTCCTTTGTAACAACAACACCTGGTATCGACCTACATTTGGCCTGTATTTCTCCTGTATCCAAGCATTCAAATACATGCAAAACATTGAAACAGGGATCATACCACAACCCACTCAATCCCAGGACCTGAGAAAGAAACAGATCCAGAGATCCACTGGCAAACTTTGCAGACGTTTCCCCATGCATCCCAGTCTGCCCAGTCTGACAGTAGGAATAAATCACCCGTGTCCAATTTCCTGGACTCTTCCTAATATGGGTGTCAATTAGAGGAAGAGTACTACTGTGGCCGCAGCTTTGCAGCCTGCGAACCGGTCTGCCGCGGGCTGCACAATGCATTAGCCCACGATGAGCTGTCAAAAAGGATTATTTCAGCTACGCCAGTCAGCAAAAGGGGTGTGTGCCGCTCGACTGCACTAAATCTGAGGAGAGAAAGAGAGGGGCGGGAGTAAAAAACAGAGAGAACTAGAGAGAGAGAAATAGAGAGAGAGAAAAAAGCTACCCAGATAGAGAGGCGAGAGGGAGAAATAGTGAGAAGAAGAGAAGTGTCCATTTAACACACATAAGAAGGTGGATTTTTCTGGAAGAGTACCGTGCGATGTTGGAACACTCGTCGGAGCTAGCCCTGGTGCAGAGCATATACGTCAACGGCATGCGCTGTCCCCCCTCTGCCTCCGCCGCCGGTGTCCCCGTCAGGAATGAGGACCTAGGATCTCTGAGGTACATTGTCCTTGATGTTGGGTTGGCCCCTCATTCAGAATGAATGAGTCAGATCTAGCCTGGCTGGCTTTTGTTGTGGTTGGGGTTGGGGCTTTAGCCAGTGTTTATAATGATTATTTGTCCCTGTGGTGGTGAATAACGGATATTGTTATAGGACCAATTCATTGTTTTCAGTTGAACTATTCATTCTCATGCCATGGTGGGTTAGAGTAGATTTGTGATGTGTATGTTTTTCACTGAAAGGAAAAGAGATACAAGCTATCTTGTGATCTGGGGGAAAATCTCCCCCTGCCCAAAATCCACCCCCTTCAGTCATCTTCAAAAACTTGCATATTGATCCTGTTGATTGAAGTTATCATCAAATCAAATGTGAATAAATACATTTACATTCTTATATTACATGACTCAAAACCAATGTATTGTGAATACACAATACTGATGTATTGGTCCACAGGGATCGGGAAAGTTGCATCTCCCTGAAATGAAAAGAAGTTGAAGAAATACATTTAAAATAGGCGTGACCTTCCCTCACAATTAAAAGATGAAGAAATGGGTCTCTGTCAGTCTGTCAGTCAGTGATGCAGGGACAGGGATCTACCACTGTATGAAAGAGAGGCCACTGAAGAGGACAGTGGTGCGAACAAGTCTATCCATCCAGGCCTTGCCCTAACACCTTCAGACAAAACCAATATAAACTGCAAATCTACTGCAGGGCACAGAAACATTTACATCATCCAATTAGACATTTGCATAAACCAGTATTACCAGCACCAAAAACCTAACTCAAACTAATCTGATAAGGTTAGTGTTAACCAACATAGCAGCCAGCCGAGCTATAATAAAAAATCTGCATTTATTTTCAGATTAGAACATTGAGTCATACACAGATCTTCTCCCACTCCATCTCCATTTTGAGAGCACCAGCTTCAGTTGGTCGCCATTCTGCAAGTGCTTTCAGAGCTGGGAGAAATGATGTCAGCCAGGCAGATAGGCAGGCAGCAAGTTCATGACGATACATATACAAACATAGATGATGTAACCCATTTGGGTTGCTCTGTACAGTTGGCCTATTTTTACTTGACCCGCTTCACCATTGGTTAAGAAGGGGTGCAAGTCAAATGCTAGATGAATTGATTTAAAGGGGGCAGGGATCGTCCAGATAGTCCCACGTTGCAAAAGAATACCACAGAACAGGAAGATGTAAACAAAAGAAGGCATGGTACGTGTAGAGATTACCATAGGATTACGATAGTAATAATCTGAGGTTAAACATGTGAGGCTAACGTCATGAGGCGGCAACCAATAACTAACTATACAATCCATTCCAAGAAACATGGTTCCATTGCAACAATAAAATAGTATTTATTTTTTAATATTCCAGCACAATATGTTTTATACTTTCTTCCATAAATAGATGGGTCATTTAGTGTACAATGGGGAACTGTGATGTACTGTAGGCTACCCAACTAATCTCATATGCCAGACTAGATGTAATATTCAGAGACTTACTTGTCTGGTTCCACAAGACTAATAACCACCACAAGACAAGGGGGCTGTCATTTAAAATGGCCAGACAAGGGGGCTGTCATGTCCCTCTTGCAATGTATCTTCTTAGAGAGATTTTCAGAGATCTAAAATGATTAAACACAATTATAGCCTAGTCTAAAGCTCACACATACTTTGATGTTGTGTGAGATAGTAATATCAGATTAGAGTCCAAATGCGTAACATTCCAACATAATATCTGAACCAAGAGATGCTTTGATAAGATGCTTTTTATAGCAGCCCAGCCCCTAAATCCTAATGGGTGTTCATAATAGACTATGTGCCTGTCTGAATGTAGCCTATATGGTAAAATAGGTCACAGTCATATTGTATGTATGTCGGCTACGCATAGGGTATAACACTTTGAAACACTAAAATCAACACAATCTGCACTGTAGACTGCCTTGAAAATTGCTTTGGATACAAGGATTAACCGGGATTTCACAAATAGGATATTTCTTATCAGTGAGTCTGCAGAAGGAACCTGCAAGTAATAATTTTGTTGGACGACGTATACCATGTGTATCCCGTATGACTAATAAAACTTGAAATTTGAAACTTGGTGAGACACTCCCAATAATTTTTTAGGGGGTTATGAATGTGCAGCTGCTGTGAGTGCTAGAATGAACCATTCCAGTCCAGTTTATTAGGCCATCAACCCCTCTCTGCTACGGGTTGTATTCATTAGGACACAACGTAGCAAAATGTTTTGCAACGGAAAGCTAAAACAAGCATTTCTTATTAAACAATTCAGCTAGTCCTTCCCTCTCTGTTTCAGTCTGTTTACTTCCATTTGGTGCCTGTTCTGCTCTGCTGTGGTACAAACAGTACTTGACAATTGTGATCTGTCCCCCCCCTCAATGGGGGTTTGTATAGGGAAACCTCGCCCAGCAAGTCGAGTTCAACAAAGAAAGACAGCCCCCTCCCCAAGAAAACAACAGCAATACCACAAAAGGGGAACATGACCTGTGACCCGTATAGAAGCATGGGTTATGTCCCAAATGGCAAGCTGGACTCTGGCCAAAAGAAGTGCACTACATAGGGAATAGGGTGCCATTTGGGACACATACAAAACTCAGGATGACTGGAGGGAAAAAAAACAGTATTTGAATGATCTTTTCTTCTTGGCCAACATTCACAAAGAGTCTCGGTGTAGTAGCAGTAGATACAAATTAATATAATTTGGACAGAGGCGACCTGATCCTAGACCAGCACTCCAACTCTGACAAGCTTTTTGAATACTGGCCCAGACACTAATAGGGTGGGACTCGGATTTGAGTGCCGTAACAAAACATTTGGAGTATTTCATTTGAATTATTGGAGAGAGGTATTATAGAAAGGGGATTTCCTATTACTACTTGACTGGTTCAATAATAGCCAAGTGCTTGAGCTAAGGACTCGTGGAATGGGGTTGCCATAGCCTATCATTTTCCTTTCTCTGATAATCTCTTACCTCTCTAGCAAATGGTATTGGCCTATTGGGTCTGTAGTCAAGGTTCAAGAAATGGGGTTGGGTAAGGCTCGCTATATAATTTTCCTTTCTCTGATAATCTCTTACCTCTCACAAAATGTCCATCTCTTGCCCCCCCCCCTTTTTTGTTAACCCAGCCACCCTCTTCAGGGTACAAAAATAGCTGTTTTTGTTTTGACAGCTTTTTTGTTACATATAAACATCCATCTCTTTCTGTTTTTGTCTGTCTTGGTTCTGTTGTAGTCTTGCCAGGGGATTATTGGGATCTCATTTTCCTTCCATCAACACCTGCCATATTTCACAAGCATATCGTTTAGGTCAGATTGAGCCATGGGTGGTTAAAGTACCAATCAATACACTTGTGTAAACTGCTGCCTACTTCAAATAGACTGACAATAAATAGTCAAATAAAGTATGGATTATATGGACGTGGAAACAAAAATAACTGGAACCCCAGCCTAGTCAAAAATGTTTTTACATACTTGACAGGGAACAGAAGTAGTCACGCCTCTCTCTCTTGCTCACCCTGCAGTTGACAGCTCGCCTGTAGTTTCTTTTTCAATTTGGCGATTGGAGGAGAAATTAGCTGGGGGATGCAGAAGACGAATGTCAATCGCTTCTGATGACTTAGTACTCGCATTCTGCTGCTTAGAGTAGAAGGCCCCCCCTCTCCCTGGCTCCGTTTTGTGGTCGCGCAGCAGTTGAATCTCAAAGCCGTTACTTTCATTGTTGAAAGACGACGGCGTGTTGGCTTGTACCGTAGCTCGTTAACATGACTTCGGCATACAGTGGTCTGGATTTTCTTCCGGATAGGACGGTCGAAAGCCGGTTGATGATGAGCTCGGAAGACACAAAGTAAGTAGCAAATACCTGGTTTTAAAGACTAATCATAACCGACAAGTATTTGTCAACATTTTTTATGAATCTGCAGATAAAATGTATAACGCCCCGCACACGAAGTCGCGTCCAACGCGCCACACATATCGACACGGTTTTGAGTTAGAAGGCAAAAAAAAGGGGGGGGGGGGATTATAAGCTCGCTAACGTTATACGGTAGTTCACTGAGATGTGTTTACGGTTTAACTAAGGAAATGCTAGTCAAGTGACATTTGCTTCCGGAGTTAAGACGTTGCAGACATTATCGGGCTCGTCATTGTAAAGTTTATACAAGCTGGGGTTGCTTGTGTGTTTACTGTGCGAGCGGGAGAAACGTGCACACGAGGCAGCCGCCCTTTGTTTTTTTAAATGCTGCTTGCTTGAGCAGAACAGCAACGGAGTCTTCGGTTCGGGTAGGTCATGACATAAAATTACTTCCAACTAACAATGTTACTACCCGTTGCCACGCTTTCGATGGCAAGCGTTGCACATCAGTCGCTATGTAATGTAAAACGTTTTTTTTTTTCTCGGGGGGGGGGGGGGTGGGCGAGGTATTTCTTGCGTTTGTACTCGGCGTGTTTTACGACGAGACAGTTTGCTACGTCTTTGTAGCTAGTTTCCCCGTTAACAAATCGATTTCCCGTAATGGAGGTTCGTGTAGGGTGGCTTGCAGGAACACGTGGTACATTTTTTTGTTGTTGAGCAATTTTAATGAAAATCGTGTGACCGCCACATAGATTTGTTAGCAAAGGAAGCCAGTCAACACAGGCGTGTTGTTTTCAGAAATGCCCCCTACGCTAATTCGGCTTACCATGAGTGGATTTCAACTCACACCCATAGATAGGGTATGAAGCTCAATGCTCTACGTTGCTAGTCACAGTTAACTCTGAAATCCCCCTAGTTATATCTAGATATGGGCTTGGCTCTGTAGTTAAGTTCCCGAAACATACGGGGCCATAGGCTACAAACGTAAACCTTTTACAACAAATCCTTTGCCCAGATAGTGATTATAAAATGGGCTGATCAATGGATTTGCATTAAAACACGGTGACTGACAAATAATATGCTTTCCTACTAAATAAGGACAGACGGGAAGCATTCTCACCAGTTTCCCTTTTCCATGCAAGACGGAATACATTTTTTTTGTAGTGGCAACAAATACGTTTGTCATAATGCTCATGGGAAATCTTTCGACCCCTGACCTGTCCAACTCGCAGCTGTTGTTGGATGATGGATTTATGCATGTTCATGTGAGAGGAAGAGGTGAAGCGAGAGGTTTTACTCCGCCCCAGGTCTGTCCACGAAAATGTATGTATGAAGGTCAACGAGCTTGTCGAATACGGTCAACAAAATTGCTACATGAAGCTTCTTTGATCGAATATTAGTTTATTAATGGTTAAGTTGTTACGAATGGATTTATATACGTGGACGCACGTGGCATTAAATTCGTTTTGGGGTAAATTGCTTTATTTCATAGTTGTGCCTGTTGTCATAGAGATAGCTAGAGGGCTCATCATTGATATACCTGTTTTAGCATGAACATTGCCATTGAGGGATCCACCATTTTAAACTTGTCAACTGTGTGGGGATTCCTGAGTTGGACCAATCAGTGAATGAAGAAGTTAAGAAAAACCCTTAACTGAAAACAATGTTTTTTTTGTGTCTCCACAAATTTAAAATCACCGTACAGTTATCACAAAACATATTATTTTCCTTGTTATAGCCTAACTAGCCGTCATGCTATAAAGGCCTGGGGAAAGTTGTGTAATTGTAAATAAAACCAGAGAGGAAGAGGCAAACTTTAGGCTACTTGAGTGAATTTGCGAGGCATGCAAGAACAAGCAAGTGTTTAAACCCTTTACAAGAAGATCTGTGAAGTTATTTGGATTTTTCAAATTATCTTTGAAAGACGGGGTCCTGAAAAAGGGATGTTTCTTTTTTTGCTGAGTTTACATATAAATGTATAGATGAGCAATGACAGAGCGGCAGTAGATGGTATAAAATACAGTATATACATATGAGATGAGTATGATATGTAAGTTATTAAAGTAAACATTCTTCAAGTGGCATTATTAAAGTGACTAGTGATTTGTGTCTATGTTGGCAGCAGCCTCTCTATGTTAGTGATGGCTGTTTAACAGTCTGATGGCCTTGAGATAGAAGCTGTTTTTCCAGTCTCTCGGTTCCAGCTTTGATGCACCTGTTCTGACTTTGCCTTCTGGATGGTAGAGGGGTGAACAGGCAGTGTTTTGGGTGGTTGTCGTCCTTGATGATCTTTTTGGCCTTCCTGTGCCATCGGGTGCTGTACGTGTCCTGGAGGGCAGGTAGTTTGCCCCCGGTGACGCGTTGTGCATACCGCACTGCACCACCCTCTGGAGAGCCTTGCGGTTGTGGGCGGTGCAGTTGCTGTACCAGGCCGTGATACAGCCTGACAGGGTGCTCTTAATTGTGCATCTGTGAAAGTTTTAGGTGACAATCCTAAAATAATTCAGTCTCTTGAGGTTGAAGAGCCGCTTTAGCGTTTTCTTCACCACACTGTCTGTGTGGGTGGACCACCATTTCAGTCTGTCCGTGATGTGTACGCAAGGAACTTAAAATGTCCCACCTTGTCCACTGCTGTTCCGTCTATGGATAGGGGGGTGCTCCCTCTGCTGTTTCCTGGAGTCCATGATCATCTCCTTTGTCTTGTTGATATTGAGTGAGAGGTTGTTTTCCTGGCAACACACCACGAGTGCCCTCACCTCCTCCCAGTAGGCTGTCACGTCGTTGTTGGTAATCAAGCGTACCACTGTTGTGTCGTCTGCAAACTTGATGATTGAGTTGGAGGCGTGCATTGCCACGCAGTCATGGGTGAACAGGGAGTATGGTAGTAGGGGCCTGAGCACGTGCCCTTGTAGGCCCCCAGTGTTGAGGATCTGCGAAGTGGAGATGTTGTTTCCTACCGTCACCACCTGGGGGTGACCCATCCAGGAAGGCCAGGGCCTAATTTCACAGGGTGGGGTAGAGACCCAAGGCCTCAAGATTAATGATGAGCTTGGAGGGTACTATGGTAGTGAATTTTGAACTGTAGTCAATGAACAGCATTCTTCCATACCCCTCTTGTCCAGATGGGATAGGGCACTGTGCAGTGCGATGGTGATTACATTGTCTGTGGATCTATTGGGGCGGTAAGCAAATTGAAATGGGTCTAGGGTGTAAGGTCATATGATCCTTGACTAGTCTCTCAAAGCACTTCATGATGACAGAAGTGAGTGCTGCAGGGCGATGGTCATTTAGGTCAGTTACCTTTGCCTTCTTGGGTACAGGAATAATGGAACAATACATAAAAAAAACTAAATACTGCATAGTTTCTTAGGGTAAGCCCTCTCTGTTGGCGTCATTTTGCCAGATGCAAGTGTTTTGTGTTCTCGGGAGTTCGGAGTTGATTCCTAGCAGAATCAAATCTTGAAAATAGGAAATGGAAGTTGACACCAGGGGAATCAAGGCATAAATGATTGGAGTCGAGAATTTATATTTTGAGTAGACTCCACCACTATGTCATCGTCTTAAACAGTTGGAAAAATGGCATAGAAAGGCAAGCGACAGCAGCAAAGTCCTTTATGGCAATACTTTGAGAAGTTAAATGAGAAGGAAATGCAAACTTTCTAAGGTGGAATTGTTGTACAGTAATAGTAGTACATGTGCAATGCTTAACCATCTGAAAGGGATGGTGCTGCTGCAGGCAGCTGCATTGTGAATTCGCATGGAATTTTGTCATTTTCTAATTTGAATGGAACACCGATCATATATATATATATATTAAAAAGTATAAATAAATTGCCGTTTAAATGGGCAATTTCTCACATCTGTACTTTAAAATTGAGATGGCCTAAATGTTGCTGCCCATGCTGTCACAGACGCTATAATGGCACATATACAAAGATGAGTCCTCTACCTATCTCTATGGCCTGTTGTTCACATGCGTATCTGCCCTCTCACTGGCTAGAATGGCCCCACCAATGGTCCCTCCTCCATCCTGCCTTCCAGGCATTTATATTTCCATTGTTAGAGCGGTCACTTGAATATCTTGTAAATATAATAAACAATCTTTTTGTTAATGTGATTCCAGCATTTCAATTCAATTGACTTTATTGACATATCACTCACCACTCATCTTAGTTGAGTTCAACAGCAAGTATCCTGTAGCAGCTTCATCCATTTGATATGCATTTCCCACCATCACGTACACATATTGAAAAGCCAACAGTGAACTTACTGGTAATATCAACAAGGGCTAATATCAACAAGAGATGATTGACCGAGGGAAAATGTGATCATGGCTGTCTGGAAATTGAATTGTGATTAGTCTAAAGCAAGGGTGTCAAGCTCATCTTGACCTAGTGGCAGCATTTGGTCTTCAACGAGGTCCGGAGGGCCACACTGAAAACTGGTTATATTTTCTCGCCGTCAAAATTTGCAAAAGATCATTGCAAAAATGATGGATGGGGAACTTACTCCCTGACCGTCTAGCTTTAATTTAGGTGATTTTTGGCAAGGTGGGCACAATCAAGAAACTGTTTTAATGCAGCTCCATTATTTTCCATGGACCATATTTGACACTCCTGGTCTAAAGGCTTGGGGTGGTTTGGGACTGGAAGGATTCCTTGCATTCATCATATCTTTTGGCTTTGGACGCGCATGCACACAAAGGTGACAATTTCTACCTAACTAGTGTGTGTGTGTGTGTGTGTGTGTGTGTGTGTGTGTGTGTGTTCTGTGATTGATTGAGCCTCTGATAGAAGATAGTGAATATCTGGGCTTAAGTTTGATCCTTTGGCAACGAACACTGAGATGAGGAGTCTCCCAAATGGCACCCTAGTGCACTACTTTTGCCCGGGTACTACTTTTGCTCAGCACTTCTTCTTTTACCCTATGGGCACTGGCCAAAAGTAGTGCACTATATAGGGAACAGGGTGCTATTTGAAACGCACACATGGTGTTATCTGGGCTACGCTGTGATGATGATGTGTTCCTTTTGTTGTGGACACTGACAGGGGTCGGGTGGCTGTCTGATCTGGGCAAAGTGTGGCCTCTGCACTGACTCTTGGGGCTGAGAGAGGGCCAGCTGTTCGCATAGTGTGTGGGGATCAAACCCATTTTTTTTGTCACATGTGCCGAATACAACAGGTGTTGCTTACTTACGAGCCCCTAACCAACATTGCAGTAAAAAAAAATGTATGAACAAGTAATTAAAGAGCAGCAGTAAAATATCAACAGCGAGACCCGAGACTATATACAGGGGGGTACCGGTACAAAGTGCGGGGGCACCGCTTAGTCGAGATAATTGAGGTAATATGTAGGTAGAGTTATTAAAGTGATTATGCATAGATGACAACAACAGAGTGTAGCAGTGGTGTAGAAGCCTATTGGACCTAGACTTGGCTCTCCGGTACCCCTTGCCGTGCGGTAGCAGAGAGAACAGTCTGACTAGGGTGGCTGGAGTCTTTAACAATTTTTAGGGCCTTACACCCTAGACCCATTTCAATTTGCTTACCGCCCCAATAGATCCACAGATCCACAGGCCTGACAACACCTGGTATAGAGGTCCTTGATGACAGGAAGCTTTGCCCCAGTGATATACTGGGCCGTACGTGCTACCCTCTGTAGTGCCTTGCGGTCGGAGGCTGATTAGTTGCCATACCAGGCAGTGAGGCAACCAGTCAGGAGGATGCTCTCGATGGTGCAGCTGTACAACCTTTTGAGGATCTTAGAGCCCATGCCAAATCTTTTCAGTCTCCCGAGGGGGAATCGTTTTTATAATGCTCTCTTCACGACAGTCTTGTTGTGCTTGGACTGTGTTAGTTTGTTGGTGATGTGGACACCAAGGAACTTTAAGCTCTCAAAGTTGCTCCACTACAGCCCTGTCGATGAGAAGGGGAATGTGTTCGGTCCTCTTTTTCCTGTAGTCCACAATCATCTCCTGCGTGAGCCATGTAGACTGATGTTGAAGACTGGGAGGGGTTTGTCACCTGTTCTACCACTTCCTGCTGCTGGTGTGGCAATGCGCCATGGAACTATGTTTAATTAAATAAGAATCTGTTCCCCTCCCTTCAGACACTGTCTAGTATGGTGGCCTGGCATTCACAGGGCATACAGCACTGTGGCTCTCTCATCCTTGACCTTTTGACTTGTAAGAGAGCTGACAATTTGTCCAACACATGCAAAGGATTTAAAATAAGAAACTTGGGTCTGAACTACATGGGCCTAGGTCTACATCTTCACTCCTCTCCTTTCCTCCTACTCTACCAAGTTTGTCCAAGTGTGGTTTGAGGTTTCTACAAAATAATAGGCTCATGTCTACGTCTTTCTTCACACCGTCTCCTTTCTTCCTAGTTCCCCAAGTTTGGTTTGAGTAGAGGTCGCAACAAACTACATAGGCCTAATGTACATATCCACCGCTCTCTCATTTGTGCTCCCCAAGTTGTGTGGTGTGGTTTGAGGCAAACTACATGGGCATTCATCTTCTTCAACCCTCTTTCTCACAGTTTTTTTCCTCTTCCAAAGCCGCCTCCAAGTTTTGTTTGTGTGGTTAGAGGTCGCAACAAAGTATTCAGTAATTGTAGTCGACTTTCACGCTCAGCTGGCCTCATGGCGTGTTTATTTAGCAAAGATCAGATGCATTCGCCGGGGTGTTTCTGTAATTGACACAGTGGGATAGCTAGTTATTTACCCATATCCAGCACGCCTGGTTGGCTGGTATACTACAGAGCACAGGATATACAGTGTAATATCAATGTGCATGACTTTAGGCTATATTTTGAGGGCTGAAAGTTTGAAAAATGTAAACCACCACGACTGAAACTTCGAGTATGAAGGCAGTGGCACATGCTATAGGCCTTGCTAATAAAATGTTGAAGATTGAATGCATATGCTCTACAACACACGGGATGAGTTAGAAGGGTATACTGGCCAAGTTAAGTGGAATCAGCTTGGTATTGTTGCAATACAATCTTTTTTTTAATTTTATTTTTTTACTTCGATACCATCACGATACTCGATACCAAAGTGAAAAAGAAGGCGTATTAGCCAAAGTCACAGAATGGCAGTTGATCCAGACAGATCTTTTGAGTTCAATATCATTACATTTTTTTTTTTTTTGATAAATCAATTATCCAATCAATTTGACTTTGGTATAAAAAAAAAAAATATATATATCTAACGACCTTAACACAATGTCATCATTTATTTTGTATGTTAAATCTCTAGTCTATTGATAAACTGTTTATATCAAGATGTAGCCCGGGCCTATTTACAATACAGGTGAATGAATATTCAATTGGATTGTGTGCAGGCATTGAGTTTGGTTTTCATCTATAGCCCCATGAATTCAGCCAGAAAATGCTAATCTGTTCCCCTTTCATTTGGACTTATTGTACTGATTAACAATATTTGCATTGAAGAAGAAATCTCTTTTATAAAAGTGCACGTGGTCTCTCTTTAAGACCCATGATGTCATTCACACACACACAGTTCGAGGCTCGAGCAAAGATTATCTAGAATAGGAGTGAACAATAAGTTTCAACATTTCCACATGCCGTGTTGAATTATTCAATTGTGTTAACTTCTGTGTAGCATAAGTGGTGACGCGGCCCAGACTGAGTGCAGTTGTTCCTCAGGACATGCTAGAGCTCGCAAGGAGTAAGTGCAGCAGGCACGGTCGGTGCTCTCGCACTATAAGGGGACATCGGCTGCGCTGATACAGATCCTCAATCAGTAGACAACGTGACACACATTTGACAGAAGTACTGAAAGTAATACATTCTAGTACCGAACTGTTTTTCATGTTCTAGTATCCAAAAAGTACCAAAGTTTTGGTATACCGTGCAACACTAAATCAGCGGCCAGTCCAGGGTTGTGTTACTGATTAGGGCACGCAACGGAAAATGAAATCCTGCTACTAGTGAGTTCCGGCCGCCCAACGACCTGCCTGCTCAATCCCATCCCCTCCTCCCTTCGCCATACAATCTCTGGAAACATTCTTCACTCAACTGAGACTGATTTCCTCTGTGGCACTGCACTGCCAAAGCGGACTCTCTGTCCTTTGCTCTCATCCATCAGATCGTCCTCTCAGAGCTGGGTGTCTCAGGCTCTGAACAATCTTGGATTGCATCCTACCTGGCAGGTGATGTGGAGCGGATCTGTGTCTGCACTACGTACTCACTACTGTTGTCCCTCAGGGCTCAGTTCTAGGCCCTCTTCTCTCTATACACCGTCACTCGACTCATCATATCCTCACATGGTCTCTCCTATCATTGATATGCGGATGACACTCAACTACTTTTCTCCTTCTCACCTTCTAAGACCCAGATGGCGACATGCATCTCTGCATGCCTGACAGATATGTTGACCCACCACCTCAAGCTCTGTCTTGTTGATGTGGAGCTTATCTTCCTTTCTGGGAAGGCCTGATTGCTCCAAGACCTCTCCATCCATCACAGTTGACAACTCCACGGTGCCCCCCTCCCAGAGAGCAAAGACACTTGGCATAACTCCGGACAACACCCTGTCATTCTCTGCAAACATCAAAGTAGTGACTCGCTTGGGTAGGTTCATGCTCTACAACATCCGTAGAGTATGACCCTACCTCACTCAGGAAGCGGCATAGTTCCTAATCCGGGCACTTGTCATCTCCCATCTGGACTACTGCAACACGCTGTTGGCTGGGCTCCCTGCTTGTGCCTTTGAACCCTTTTAACTTATCCAGAACACTGCAGCCCGCCTGGTGTTCAACCTTCCCAAGTTCTCCCATGTCACCCTGCGACTCGACTGGCTTCCAGTTGAAGCTCGCATTCACTACAAGACCATGATACTTGCCTATGGAGAAGCAAGAGGAACTGCCCCTCCCTACGTTCAGGCTGCGATCAAACCCTACATCCCAACCTGAGAACATAGTTCTGCCACCTCTGGTCACCCCTACAGGAGGGCAGCTCCCGCTCAGCCCAGTCAAAGCCCTTCTCTGTCCTGGCACCCCAATGGTGGAATCAGCTTCCCGCTGAAGTTGGACAGCAGAGTCCCTGCCCATCTTCTGAAAACATCTGAAACTCTACCTCTTCAAAGAGTACCCCCCCCCCCCCCCAAAAAAAAGTTTTTAAAAGTAATTTGTGTGCTCGCACTTGACACTATCCCCCTTTTACTAGCACTGACTTTCCCGATAGCTACTTTATTGAGGAAAAATGTACTTACTATGACTGAGATGTGGTTGTCCTACCTGGCTATTTTAAGATTAATGCACTACGGGATGCACTATGTAAGTCGTTCTGGAGTGTCTGCTAAATGACTAAAATATAAAACATTTTGCAATGGAAAGTTACAATTAGCATTTATTATTGGACAAGTTGAGGTAGTCCCAGTCCATCCCTGTTTCAGTTTTTTTTTCTTCTGTTGGTGCCTTATGAGCAGGACACTACACGTGCACACTACAGGGTCAATTACACATTATTGGGACTCAGAACCAGTATACAAGCAGTAACATTCAGGTGGCCATGTATGTATTAGATGTAAGTAGAAGCACATTGATTGTTGTCCATTTATTTTAATCCATTTATGGTAGGATTAGGGTAAAAAAATATACAGACATTTTTGTGTGTGTGTATATGGGGGGAGATTGGAAATTGATAGACAATTACAGTTGAAGTCGGGAGGTTTTAAAACTAGTTTTTCAACCACTCCACAAATTTCTTGTTAACAAACTATAGTTTTGGCAAGATGGTTAGGACGTCTACTTTGTGCGTTTCCAACAATTGTTTACAGACAGATTATTTCACTTATAATTCACTGTATCAAAATTCCAGTAGTTCAGAAGTTTACATACACGAAGTTGACTGTGCCTTTTAAACAGCTTGGAAAATTCCAGAAAATGGGGCTTTAGAAGCTTCTGATAGGCTAATTTACATAATTTGAGTCAATTGGGGTGTACCTGTGGATGTATTTCAAGGCCCACCTTCAAACTCAGTGTCTCTTTGCTTGTCATCATGGGAAAAGGAAATGAAATCAGCCAAGACCCCAGAAAAAAAACACTGTAGACCTTCAAGTCTGGTTCATCCTTAGGAGCAATTTCTAAATGCCTGAAGGTACCACGTTCATCTGTGCAAACAATAGTACGCAAGTATACACACAATGGGACCATGCAGCCATCATACCGCTCAGGAAAGAGACGTTCTGTCTCCTAGAGATGAATGTACTTCGGTGCGAAAAGTCCAAATCAATCCCAGAACAACAGCAAAGGACCATGTGAAGATGCTGGAGGAACAGGTACAAAACTATATATATATATATCCACAGTAAAACAAGTCCTATAATCGACATAACCTGAAAGGCCGCTCAGCAAGGAAGAAGCCAATGCTCCAAAACTGCCATTTTAAAAAATCCAGACAGTGGTTGCAACTGCACATGGGGACAAAGATCGTACTTTTTGGAGAAATGTCCTCTGGTCTGATGAAACAAACAAAAATAGAACTGTTTGGACATAATGACCATCATCGTTATGTTTGGAGGAAAAAGGGGGAGGCTTGCAAGCTGAAGAACACCATCCCAACCGTGAAGCACGGGGGTGGCAGCATCATGTTGTGGGGGTGCTTTGCTGCAGTTGTGTACTTCACAAAATAGATGGCATCACGAGGAGGGAAATTATGTGGATATATTGAAGCAACTACAGACATCAGTCAGGAAGCTAAAGCTTTGTCGCAAATGGGTCTTCCAAATGGACATGGACCCCAAGCATACTTCCAAAGTTGTGGCAAAATGGTTTAAGGACAACAAAGTCAAGGTATTGGAGTGTCCATCACAAAGCCCTGATCTCAATCCTATAGAAAATGTGTGGGCAGAACTGAAAGTGTGTGTGAGCAAGGAGGCCTCCAAACCTGACTCAGTTACACCAGCTCTGTCAGGAGGAAGGGGCCAAAATTCACCCAACGTATTGTGGGAAGCTTGTGGAAGACCACCCAAAACTTTTGACCCAAGTTAAACAATTTAAAGGCAATGCTACCAAATACTATTGAGTGTATGTAAACCTCTGACCGACTAGGAATGTGAAGAAAGAAATAAAAGCTGAAATAAATAATTCTCTCTATTATTCTGACATTTAACATTCTTGAAATAAAGTGGTGATCCTAACTGGCCTAAAACAGGGCATTTTTACCAGGATTAAATGTCTGGAATTGTGAAACTGATTTTAAATGTATTTGCCTAAGGTGTATGTAAACTTCTGACTTCAATTGTACATTGATACTACCCACACTCTATCTGCAATATTAAAACTGATTGAACCCTAAAATAAAATAACATCAGAAAAAACATCCAGGCCAGGTCAGAGAATGTGGGCAGCAGCTTTGGATGGGCAGCAGGAGCCAGGAGGGCATGTGGGTTGGGTAACCTTTCCCTCTTGGACAGAGGCCTAAGTCGAGCAGAAATCGGCTCGCCAGTTGTTGACTGACCGTCTTAAGACGCATTGGAGTGACGCCATCTAAGCAGAAGACTGTAAACAAAAATAACTGGACTTGAGTGGGGTTCTGTGACGTTGCTTATTTTTAATTTTAGAAGACTTATTTGTTAAGGGCCCTTTTCAAACAGCAGTTTACTCTGGTTTTAACAACTACCGTAGTAGCTTATTTTCTTTATTTGGAGGGCTTTTCTAAGCCATAAATACACCAGACTAGGAACCTTTTTTGTTTTATCTGGGTCTGCCTTCAGTGTTTCTTGGTCTTTAGTAGCTGGTTGTAGTCTAGTCTT
Organism: Oncorhynchus kisutch; assembly: GCF_002021735.2. Classification (NCBI taxonomy): domain Eukaryota; kingdom Metazoa; phylum Chordata; class Actinopteri; order Salmoniformes; family Salmonidae; genus Oncorhynchus; species Oncorhynchus kisutch. Next base: position 51,996,380 of record NC_034177.2, read on the forward strand.
TCTATATCCCTGCAACAGTCTTCTTCACCTGATGCTAGATTTGCATTCTACCTCCAGCCAGACCAGAGTTGACTTGCTTCAGCCTAAACCAGGTTCCTATTTGCCTATCTTCATTAATCCATTCACTAGAGTGTCCAATCAAAGACGCATCTTTTGACCAATACGTAAGATAAATGGTCTATTATCCTCTAAGAAACCCATCGGTTCAAACCTCGCGTCTCCTATCATAATCCGTTCTTAAGTTACTTTTGTTTTTTTGTTGCCTTTTTGTAGGATGGCCAATATTTAGGTGACTAAGTCAATGGAGGCCAGAGGAAAAAAATGGAAAAGCTGTGCAAGAATTAAGGCTAACTGACAGGCTCACCGTTGAACTTGTTATCTCTATCTATATTATGTGATATTTTCATATTCATGAAGAATTCCTGTTCTTTTAAAAAAAGTTTCTCACAAAAACAAGTATAACTCTGTGAAATGTCATCAGAGCACTGAGCGTATGGCAAGCTTTTTTTTATTTTCACAGCTTTTAACATTTTAACAACTTTTTGCGACTTGAAGAAAACTACTTTGTAGACCACCACAACATGCAAAATCCTTAAGATGCTTACTCGATGCGGCACCGCTCTGTCAACAGAGCTCGGATGTGTTTGGTTACGAAATCCGACTGTTTTTTTTAAAGATGCTGAATGTTAATGATATGTTTAGAGAAAGACCCCACTGAACGATTCAAAACATGAAGAAATTATATTTGTCTTGGTAAAATGTGTTTTATAACATAAGGAAGTGAAATTTCATTACCAAAAACGTGTTTTCATCCACTCTGGGCCGAGTGGGTGGGCACGCTACGTTCACACCCTGACTCAGCCTAATTTGCATCCCTCCTCATCCATAACCACCGTCACCAGGGACACTCCATATGATTATGGAGCTAATGGGGCGGGTCTTGTCATCAGGCCCTGGCTGCCTCTTGTCCACATGGAGCCCTATTCACAGCATGATTGGACACGTCTGTCTTCATCAGGGGAAATGCAACAATGAAAATTAGGCCATATTGAGGCAGAATTGGAGTTCATGCTGGGATGGAAACATCTTAATGGGGCCTTCATCAGAGCACTGATGTACTGATTATAGACAACTGTGATGGTCCTCCAGCAGGCAGCAGCACCTTGTATGGAAATTAGATGAGATATCACAGAGCTGTGTGTGTGCTCGTAGCCGGAGTGACTCGAGGTGCAGCCTGCCCTGCCTATGGAAATTGGTCAGATATCACAGAACATAGGCCAGACAGACATGCAGACATCACACCAGAAACCGACATGGCTATTTCCTTGGTGCCTGTTGTCAGGTCCTTTTCTGGAGTGAGAGTGATGTAGAGACTGCTATGCCTGTGATCTGACTGCCTCTGCTCCGAGGCTAGAATACACAGCCCTGTGGCTTCTGCATCTCTGGTTGAGTGGTATTTCTATTCTGAGATGGTAATTATTCATCCACTCTGACAACCAATACCTGGCTGGGTCCTTCCCGTCTGACTTGTCAGGTTGGAAAGAGAATCAGAAGCGAGATGGAGACCCTTTATACACTTGACAGCGGTCTGATGTTAGGGGGGGATAAAGAAGAGCTTTTCTCTGTGTTTGAGAGTGACAAGGCTACATTGCAGTTGGACTGGGCAGAATCACTGATCTACAAATCATCTTGCATCCCAAATCTAACTACTCATGGATCAAGATAAGTGATTTCTGTGCCTTGCCCTGCTCAAACTGATCCCTTCCAACATGTTTTTTTCTCTTGGTCATGTCGAAGCAGCACTCAGTGGAATTTTAAATTACTATGGCTTTCTTGAAGAACAAGTAACACTATTCAGGATAGTCTGGGTATTCTCAAAATGTCTGTTTCGCTTTTTCGTCTGCCCTTCCTCAGAAATGTTAAGCGCTCGTCCACGACTCCACAATGTAAACTGCGACTTTTCATCCCCAAATAAAACGAGAGCGCAAGAGCCCTCCTGGGGAAAGGAGCATGAACTATAACTAAGTTTGGCTGGTATCCAGATAGTCATACCTGCTAGGTAAAGCCCCGCCTTATCTCAGCTCACTGGTCACCATCGCAGCACACGCTACAGCAGGTATATCTCACTGGTCACACCCAAACCCAATTCTTCCTTTGGCGGCCTTTCCTTCCAGTTCTCTGCTGCCAATGACTGGAACGAACTGCAAAAATCACTGAAGCTGGAGCCTCATATCTCCCTCACTAGCTTTAAGCACCAGCTGTCAGAGCAGCTCACAGATCACTGGACCTGTACATAGCCCATCTGTAAATAGCCCAACCAACTACCTCATCCCCATAATTTTATTTATTTTGCTCCTTTGCACCCCAGTATCTCTACATGCACACTCATCTTCTGCACATCTATCACTCCAGTGTTTAATTGCTATACTGTAATTATTTTGCTACTATGGCCTATTTATTGCCTTACCTCCCTTATCCTACTTCATTTGCATACACTGTATATAGACTTTTTCTATTGTTTTATTGACTGTATGTTTGTTTATTCCATGTGTAACTCTGCATTGTTGTTTGTCGCACTGATTTGCTTTATCTTGGCCAGGTCGCAGTTGTAAATAAGAACTTGTTCTCCACTAGCCTTTACCTTAAATAAAGATAAAAAAATACTGTTCCTATACCATAGGGGATTGATTGTCTCTGCTGTAACGAAGCTTTCTCTTGCAACCTAGCCATTTAGCTAGCAGGTTAGCAAACAAAATGCATAGCTGGCACCTTGAGCTGGAGATAATTTATTTGGCACGTCTTACATAGTCTATGCCACTGCTTAGAACTAATTGAACTATTATTTTCAATACCAAAAAATGTATATTTTAAACTCCCCGGTATATGGGAGGTACGGGATACCTCCCAAGCCTAATTATTACCCAAAGATGGAGAGCCTTTCCTGACTAACATTGGTAATCTTTCTTTACCACAACCTATGAATTGAACCAACACATAAAGCAGCACTGGATTTTATCACATGGTGTGGGCCTATGAATGTTGACATTTTTTTAATAGGTAGAGCGTCGAGTGATTCCTGAAATGATCCCAATCAAGCTAAGTAAAAGCCATATATTCCAAGTCGAAGGTGTTCACTGGCCGTTAATTTAGGATGCATACAGAATCCAACAAACGTGTGACGCTTTGAGAAGGTGGCTGACGACATGTATACTCGTATATGATATCGATGGCTCAGTGCTGCCTCAGTGACAGTCTCTATAATGGGAGCAACTAGGAAAAGTGTAGCAGTGCAGCTGACATGCTTCTGCTCTCAGACGACAGCAAATCTCCAGGCATATGGTCCCGGTAAATCATGTTATTTTGTGGGAAGAGCAACAGCAGTTATGCTAATGTCAACTTGAACCTGTCAGCTGCTCCAGGACCTGTCAGCTGCTCCGAGGTGTCTTGGAGCCAGGTCACTCGCCATATCACAGCGACAGGCCCTCCTGGCCTAACTGACTTTCTCTGGTCTGGGTCATAATTATTGGGGCACACTAGCAAAAACAGTTGCAACTTGAAAACGAGTGTTTCTTATTGGACAAACAGGAGCCAGTTTAATTTGAAATAATCCCCACTGGAGTGAGCTCCCCAGTGACGGTTTATGGCTTAAACATGTGGGACCCCTTTCCAACCAAGGGGAGTAAAGAAAGGAAGAAGTTTGAGTCATTTGGATTGGAACTTGCATTTGGTGTGGTGGCTGGGCAAATGACCACTGGCACTGACTGTTTGATTCTCGGGACCACCCATACGTCTAGCTTGGGTAGTGTTGAAGTGTTTATTCAGCATTGGGATCACTATATTTCAGCAATTCACACCACATGCATCTAGTTAAAGAGAATTGTATTATGTATTGGGCTGACGCCAATTATTTGACTGGGCGACTTTTTTGTTCTTGTCGAGCAGTAGCAGATATCTGTATTTTGTTATGGCACACGAGACACCTGTCTTATTTGCGCCCATCCCGGTGAACTAATCCATTGCGGAGGCTACGGGGATGGCACAGTCCAAGAAGGAGAGTGCGGCTGCACAATGCACGTCTCGCTCCAGAATGCGCGCTCTCCCGCAAATCTGTGCACATTAATTGTTAAATAACTTCATTGTGTGAATTGTTTGCGTTTTGATTAGAGGTCGACCGATTTAATCAGCATGGCCAATTAATTGGGGCTGATTTCAAGTTTTTATAACAATCGGTAATTGCCATTTTTGGACGCCGATTATGGCCGATTACATTGCACTCCACGAGGAGACTGTGTGGCTGGCTGACTACCTGCTCCGCGAGTGCAGCAAGGAGTCAAGGTAAGTTGCTAGCTAGCATTAAACTTATCTTAGAAAAAACAATCTTAACATAATCACTAGTTAACTACACATGGTTGATGATATTGCTAGTTTATATAGCTTGTCCTGCGTTGCATATAATCAATGCGGGGCTTGTTAATTTATCATCGAATCACAGCTTACTTCGCCAAACGGGTGATGATTTAACAAGCACATTTGTGAAAAAAGCACTGTCGTTGCACCAATGTGTCCCTAACCATGAACATCAATGCCTCTTAAAATCAATACACATGTATATTTTTTTTTAAACCTGCATATTTAGTTACTATTGCCTGCTAACATGAATTTCTTTTAACTAGGGAAATTGTCACTTCTCTTGCGTTCTGTGCTAGCAGAGTCGGGGTATATGCAGCAGTTTGGTCCGCCTGGCTCATTGCGAACTGTGTGAAGACCATTTCTTCCTAGCAAAAACCGTAATTAATTTGCCAGAATTGTACATAATTATGGCTTAACATTTTAAGGTTGTGCAATGTAACATCAATATTAGACTTAGAGATTAGACGCCGATACTGATTATTGGAGGACCAAAAAGAGCTGATGCAGATTTTTTAAATATTTGTATTTATTTGTAATAATGACAATTGCAACAATACTGAATGTACACTTATTTTAACTTAATACATCAATAAAATCAATTTAGACTCAAATAAATAATGAAACATGTTCAATTTGGTTTAAATAATGCAAAAGCAAAGTGTTGGAGAAGAAAGTAAAAGTGCAATATGTGCCATGTAAAAAAGCTAACGTTTCTAAGTTCCTTTCTCAGAACATGAGAACATGAAAGATGGTGGTTCAATATTCCCAGGTAATAAGTTTTAGGTTGTAGTTAATATAGGAATTATAGGACTATTTCTATCTATACCATTTGCATTTCATATACCTTTGACTATTGGATGTTCTTATAGGCACTTTAGTATTGCCAGTGTAACAGTATAGCTTCTGTCCCTCTCCTCGCCCCTACCTGGGCTCAAACCAGGAACACCTCGACAACAGCCACCCTCGAAGCATCGTTACCCATTGCCCCACAAAAGCCGCGGGGAACAAGGGGAACAACTACTCCAAGTCTCAAGAGAGAATGACGTCACTGATTTGAAACGCTATTAGCGCGCACCCTGCTAACTAGCTAGCCATTTCACATCGGTTACACCATTCTAATCTCGGGAGTTGATAGGCTTGAAGTCATAAACAGCTCAATGCTTGAAGCATTGCGAAGAGCTGCTGGCAAAACGCACGAAAGTGCTGTTTGAATTAATACGTACGAGCCTGGCATGCGAGCCTGGCACATCAAGGCATGTTGTGTAAATCAATTCACCCTCCCAATTCCAGGTTGAAAGGCAACAAAATAGGAAAAATGCCAAGGGGGATGAACATTTTCACAAGCCCCTGTACATGTCCCATTCATGTTTAATCTTCAATGTTTGTTTGGTTACTGTAATGTCTGTTAATGCATTCAATATATCATTATTCCAGTCTTTTTACCATTCTCAATGTAGGAGTGAGTGGACACATTGTGCAGCTTAGTTTGAGCGCACAAACTAAGCTACACTTGTGGGAATTTTTGTTTTTATTTATTTAATTCCATTTACGAGATTTGTCTATTTTTTCATTGTCATTTGTTTGGAGAGCTCCTGTCGATGTTGAGTAAGGACGTGCACCTGATTATGCATAGAAGCAGGCCTATAGCCTAATCTGGCCTGCTTGCAAGTTAAGGTATATAAACCTGCCCATTTGGGGATCTAATAGTATTTCTGATTGGCTTAATGTACCACCACTAATGAGCTGTGAAGCTTCTCAGAGTAATGTTTTCTTCAAAATAAACAGCAAGCAGCGTGTTTTTACATCTATTGAGAATGACAATTCCAATTTATTTGAGAAATCTTTCCAGCTCTCTCCCTTTCATAACCACTCAGCGTGAAAGGGAAAAATATATCATGCTCTGATCCAGTGGAAACATCATAAAATAGGCCTACCTGATTACTTCATATCCCCTGTGCAAATAGCCTACAGCTGTAGCGGGAAACGGAGGGCTCAGAATATTTTATATCCCCAAATGGGCAATGTTGCAAGGAGCTTCAGGCAGGACCCAAGTTAATTGTTGATCAAATGTTTCAAGTTGGTTGCAGACAGGCCATGCGTAGCCAATGTGATTTATAGGATATATATTTTCATCTGGATATTTTTTTACCTGCAGGCTGTAATGTTTTTATTTGTTTGCTATTTTTACATAGATGGCAATAGAAGTTACTTTTTAGGTTTTTCATTTTAGATTTGGATAGCATTTTGATTAACTACATGACAATGATTTTGAGATATGGAGAAGTTATTCTAAATTAAATGAAACTGTTCCACAAAAATAAATTGGCATTCCACATGAAAGTTGGCTGACTCCTTGTGTAGCCTATTACAAGGCAACTTCAGGAGCGTAACGGCAGAAACTATGAAAGCCAGTAGGAGCTCTCTCACTCACTCACTCACTCACTCACTCACTCACACACATGTATAAATAATATGGAAAAATACTAGTTTTAAAATTTCAACCAATCGGTTGGTAAAAAGAACAGACTACTTTCGGTCAACCACGTTTTGTTTTGTTTTAGTCAGGGACAGACCTAATTATGTGACAGGCAGCTGTGTCTGAGATTTTAGATGTATGAGAAGGCAGGCAAAGCACTCAGCAAAATGGCGTCAGAGAAAGGCTGCCTGGATCTGGCAACTAGATAAATGGTGTCACACACCACAATTCCCGTTGCGGTGGTTTAGTGAGACGTAGCATTGGATGGGAGGATTACAAAGTGTCCCTCTGACTCACCACAGGCCCATTGTTACTGTATAGGGGATCTATCGGTGAATAGTGTTCTCTCCAGCATCCGAACAATATGCAATTGTTTCCGCTGTTGCTGCGCTCAGGATAGCATAGAGAGAATTCATAGATTGGGCACCATCACAGTAGGATTACTGTATAAAGGGGTTAGCCTATTCTAGTGATTGTATTTCTAAGTGCTGATGGTGGAAGCTGGTAGGTTACTCCCTGTTCCATCGCCAAGCTAGACCAGCGCCTGAGGAGGGTGATGGGCTACAATCCTCTCTCTGCCAACTCCCAGCGTTTTAGAGCGGTGTTAAGAGGGTAAAACATTTTGCAACAACAATAGAAAGGGAGCTTTTCTTATTGGACAATTTCAGATAGTACAGTACCTCCCTGCTTCACTGTGTTTAGGATTGCTATCTTCTGGTTAGTGCTGACTGACCACTACACTGCTGTGCCGAGGCCTTGCTGCTGAGTGGATCCTGTACAGATATCTGTCGGGGTTGTTGGTGAGGGGCAGTGAAGTCGCCCCATGGCTTTGTGAGCTTTAAATTGTCGTTTTGGAAGTATTGGCTCCAGTAGTAAAGTTTTTTTTTTTTTTCTTCCATTTTTCCCCCCGAAGAGTTATTTGTGAAGTGTGTAGGATCTGGGTCTTTTTAAGAGTTGGCTTTCGAGAGGACCGACAGTGAGGAGTCAGAATGTCGTTTAGGTCGTCACTTGGTGTCTCGGCCGAGCGTTTGGGCTCTATGTGTAAGAGATGGATGGCTCGTGTCCAAAGGTCTGTATACTTGTAACGCTCTCTGTCCCTTTATTTAACCTAGTCACTCTTTCCCTGTTTTTGTCTCCCTCAGTCCCTCTGCTTACTATCCCATTAACTAATCACCAGGTCTGTGTGCCAGTTGCCAGCTTTCTCACACCAGGAGTCCCTTGGGTCCTCAATTGGATGTACACACACACACTAGAGCTGGCCGGTATACCTTATTTTACTATATACCGGTATTGATGCACGGACCGGACCGGGTTGGGTTTTTATTTTACCTTCTATAATGTTATTTTTCTGTTTGGTTTGTTAAATGTGATATGCCGTGTGTAAAGTACTAGAGGTCGACCGAATTTATGAATTATGATAACGCCGATAACGACTATTGGATGACCAAAAAAAGCCGATACCGATTAATCGGACGACAAAAAAAACATATATATATATATTTGTAATAATGACAATTACAACATTACTGAATGAACACTTTTTTATTTTTAACTTAATATAATTCATCAATAAAATCTAACACATCAATAAAGTCTCAAATACATAATGAAACATGTTCAACTTGGTTTAAATAATGCAAAAACAAAGGGTTGGAGAAGAAAGTAAAAGTGCCAAATGTGCCATGTAAAAAAGGTAACGTTTAAGTTCCTTGCTCAGAACATGAGAACGTATGACAGCTGGTGGTTCCTTTTTAACATGAGTCTTCAATATTCCCAAGTAAGGAGTTTTAGGTTGTAGGAATTATAGGACTATTTCTCTCTATACCATTTGTATTTCATATACCTTTGACTATTGGATGTTCTTATAGGCACTATAGTACTGCCAGCCTAATCTCGGGAGTTGATAGGCTTGAAGTCATAAACAGCTCAATGCTTGAAGCACAGCGAAGAGCTGCTGGCAAATGCAGGAAAGTGATGTTTGAATGAATGCTTACGAGCCTGCTGCTGCCTACCACCACCCAGTCAGACTGCTCTATCAAATATCAAATCATAGTCTTAATTATAATATAATAACACATAGAAGTACGATGATAGTTTACGGATTTGCCCTATCATTTTGAAAACAAAACGTTTATTCTTTCAGTGAAATACGGAACCGTTCCATATTTTACCTAATGGGTGGCATCCCTAAGTCTAAATATTGCTGTTACATTGCACAACCTTCAATGTTTTGTCATATTTATGTACAATTCTGGCAAATGAATTACTGTCTTTGTTAGGAAGAAATGGTCTTCACACAGTTCGCAACGAGCCAGGAGGATCAAACTACTGCATATACCCTGACTCTGCTTGCAGAGAACGCAATAGAAGTGACACAATTTCCCTAGTTAAAATAAATTCATGTTAGCAGGCAATATTAACTAAATATGCAGGTTTAAAAATATATACTTGTGTATTTTTTTAAAGAAAGGCGTTGATGTTTATGGTTAGGTACACATTGGTGCAACGACAGTGTTTTTTCCCCCGCGAATACGCTTGTTAAATCACCCGTTTGGCGAAGTAGGCTGTGATTCGATGTTAAATTAACAGGCGCCGCATCGATTATATGCAACGCAGGACAAGCTAGATAAACTGGTAATATCATCAACCATGTGTAGTTAACTAGTGATTATGTTAAGATAGTTTTTTCTAAGATAAGTTTAATGCTAGCTAGCAACTTACTCCTTGCTGCACTCACGTAACAGGTAGGCAGCCTTCCACGCAGTCTCCTCGTGGAATGCAATGTAGTTGGCCATAATCGGTATCCAAAAATGCAGATTACCGATTGTTATGAGAACTTGAAATTGGCCCCAATTAATCGGTCGAACTCTAACGTACATTTACATAGTTTTCTCCACTACTTCAGTCATCTCTCTCCATGCCACTTTCCAGACAGACCTAGCCACGCCCCCTGTCACTCAAGGATCGTGTTTGTTGTTGCTCGACCACGATACACTTGCGTTCAGTCTACATGATCATGCAAAAATGTTGACGACGACAATGCTTTTTCCCGCTTTGCTTCTTAACCTCTAGCATCGAGCAATCCCGTATCCGGGAGCGTAATTATAGCCTCAAGCTCATTACCATAACGCAACGTTAACTATTCATGAAAATCGCAAATGAAATGAAAGAAATATATTCACTCACAAGCTTAGCCTTTTGTTAACAACACTGTCATCTCAGATTTTCAAAATATGCTTTTCAACCATAGCTACACAAGCATTTGTGTAAGAGTATTGATAGCTAGCATAGCATTAAGCCTAGCATTCAGCAGGCAACATTTTCACAAAAACAAGAAAAGCATTCAAATAAAATAATTTACCTTTGGAGAACTTCAGATGTTTTCAATGAGGAGATTCTCAGTTAGATAGCAAATGTTCATTTTTTTCCAAAAATATTATTTGTGTTGAAGAAATCGCTCCGTTTTGTTCATCACGTTTGACTAAGAAAAAAATCAGAAAATGCAGTCTCTACAACGCCAAACTTTTTACCAAATTAACTCCATAATATCGACAGAAACATGGCAAACGTTGTTTAGAATCAATCCTCAAGGTGTTTTTCACATATCTATTCGATGATAAATCATTCGTGGCAGCTGTGTTTCTCCTCGAAGCAAACGAAAAATACACGCAGCTGGAGATTACGCAATAATTGCAACGGAGGACACCAACTGGCCACCTGGTAGATGTAGTCTCTTAAGGTCAATCTTCCAATGATTTGCCTACAAATACGTCACAATGCTGTCGACACCTTGGGGAAACGACAGAAAGTCTAAGCTCATTCGTGACCCATACACAGCCATATAGGGAGACATTGGAACACAGTGCATTCAAAATCTGGGGCACTTCCTGTATGAAATTTCATCTTGGTTTCGCCTGTAGCATTAGTTCTGTGGCACTCACAGACTAGCTTTGCAGTTTTGGAAACGTCAGTGTTTTCTTTCCAAAGCTGTCAATTATATGCATAGTCAAGCATCTTTTCGTGACCAAATATCTTGTTTAAAACGGGAACGTTTTTTATCCATAAATTAAAAGAGCGCCCCCTATATCCAAGAAGTTAATATAAATCCACAAGTGTTCTATTATTACACTTTGTTTTTCTTATCTGCAACCTGCTAGTTTGTCTTTTCTTAGCAAGTTGTGGCTAAATCGTGTTAGCTGCTAATGCTAATCGCTAGCTAGCTAATAAATGTACCTAGTCGGAGCAAACGTAGCTAGCTATACAGCCTCATACCAATTATGGTGTAGACCTAAATCAGCATGCTGTTTGTGCAACAGTATATTCTAAATCAAAGAGGAATAGATGAAGCATGAGTATGTTGGCTACATGAAGTACCTAAAGAGAAAACATTTAATGTAGCCAAAGATTATAGGGTACCCTGGAAACACTGACCAACACTTTGGGGTGGCAGGTAGCTTAGTGGGTAGAGCGTTGGGCCAGTAGAAGTTGCTGGATCGAATCCCTGAGCTGACAAGGTAAAAAATATGTTGTTCTGCCCCTGAGCAAGGCAGTTAACCCACTGTTCCCCAGGCACCGATGACGTGGATGTCGATTTTAAGGCAGCCCTCCTCCGCACCTCTCTGATTCAGTTGAATGCATTCAGTTGTACAACTGACTAGGTATTCCCCTTTTTCCTACCCTGTCAAAATAACTCCTCCGTGGCATTTACATTCGTTGTCAAACAACACTGTATTCAAAGTGCCCACTCTTATATAGAATTTGAATAATCATTGTATTTCCATGATTCCAACAGTTTATCCAAATGTTTTGCTCTAAATCACAATTGCAACATTTGGTTAAAAAATATGGCCTAGATTTGTTTTTGCCCATATCGTGCAGCCGTACTTGACAGTGTATAAAGGATCTCAAATGAGTGCAGGAAATGCAGAGATTTATGAAAGTGTAGACATTTTTTGGTGGGGTTGAAGTTTGAACAGTATAGAACAATTAATCAGAATGGAGAAAGACTCATTGAAATCACTTATGTATGGGGGGGGGGGGGGTGTGTGTGTATGTATGGTCAGCGCTTGTAAGAGGCTGCCCCTTCAGCCTCAGTGTGGACATGTGCTGACAGAGGCTTCTAGTGTGTAGTGGTCTAGGCAGTGGGCACAGTGTGATACTTACGCTATGCTGCCTGCCTGGTCTGGCCTGCTGCATATTTGCTTTTCTGGCTCAGTGGGCGTCTGAGAGAGGCTTCTGATGGTCTGTGTGGTAGACTTTGTGGTACGTTGCCTGGCCTCAGTGGTCTGGCCTGCGGACACTCCATCAGTCCCTTTTTAAGGCTGGCCCTAACTTAATCACCCTGAGAATGCTGATCCCCTCTCAGAGCCTGGCCATGCAGCATGGCGCTGACCCACTGAGGGGTAGAGAGAGAGCTGTATGTGTGGCTCTTGTGTTACTGTCTCTCTAAATTGTTTGTTTTAAAACAGCGGTAGTCAAAGTACTATTGCATTGTTTGTTGGCTGGTGAATGAAATACAAAAAAAAGACTCATCAGGCACAAAACAAATCCCCTGAAAGGCTAAAACATGGATTAAACGTACACAACCAGGGCTTATTCTGGATCAAAAATGGGCTTGGGTGGTGGGCGTGGCAATGAGCACTGTCGGCTTGTTTGAGAATTTTATTGGACCCCATATTGGCGGTGACTTTAAAATATATATATATATCGTTTTTTACGCTGTTTGTACTTTGGGGGACCCGAAGAGAAAAAAATTCGGCAGCCTGCCCAAGGATCACAATTGGAAAAAATCCCTGACTACTGTTGAAACAATACAAACGCATCTCATCCTTGTCTAACTAGCCACTGCCTCTCTCCCACTCACATTAATACACCTGGTACTAATCAACTCCAATTTTTGTGAGGAGCCAATGACCTAACTCAATTCACACTGACTGAAAACGGGACACTTTTACAAACACTAGCACATTTAGCCTTGATTCAATTATATAAATGGGGGTTGGGCGGTATCCAGAGTTTCATATCGTCATACCATCCTTCTCGCATGCTGGGATTTATGGTAATACTAGCTTAGTACACGAGGGCTCCAAAAAAAATCAAAAAAGCCCATTGGTCATCTATTACCAGACCAGACTGCTAACAAAATTAGCACAAGTAATAGTGAATTTTCATGGAGGCTGCTAGCTAAATATGCTAACAAGTGCAAACAAAATATACAAATTGCAAAGACAGGCGACACAGCTCATAAAGTTATACATGTAAAGGTATGAGCAACCGAATAACATTTTTGGTGTGTTTTTCACACATTAAAAAAAGATAAAGCACTTAAGAAATATCTTGCTGCGTTTTGTAAACGCAGATCTAAAATGTTTCTTAATATTTCTGCTCGGCATCAGACTAATTTTGTGCTTCTGTTACACTTCTCCACTCTGAAAAATCACAAGTGGGCATTCTATCATCAGACAGCGCAAGATGTTCTTCGAAGCAAAACATAAGGAATGTAGCTGGCTATATTCTTTCTATGATAAACATTAGAAATATGATGGCCATGCATCGTTTTTGCCAAGAAGGCTTTGCTCTTTCATTGTACGCTCGTTTACTTGTGTTGCTGCCAGCCAAATAGCTTTGCTCATCTGTTGTCATCTGATGAAAATGAAACTGTTTTCTGTCGAATGTGTTGCATTAATGTATTTTCGGCGAAGGAAAACTAGTTGCATGTCCCTGATCACTCTATTGAAGCAAAAAAACACTTGACTTTTAAATCTAAAACGTGACCCTGACAATACACTGCTGGACTCACCTGCTCCCACTTTCTCCCGTTGTGCTATTTACAAACACACACGTGACTGGCTACACTGTTCCTGGGAACTATCGTAAGCTTCATAATGTGAAAAACGCTATCTGCTTTATCTCCGAAAGTATTGTACAAGTTGACTGCAGATATTTATTTAAAAAGTAACTACAAATATGAAAAATGTATTTAAAAATGTAAAATAATTTCAACAGTATTGGAAAAACCATCCCGCGGCTATTTCCAAATACCCCGGTATACGGTATATACCAGTGGCAGTTGGTGCCATTTTAAGATTAGGGAGGACCATTTTTCTTTCTTTATTTTAAAGCATATTGGATAAGGTATTCAAATTCAATTCACCCAGCTGTTCTAAATTCATTCTCAGATTTCTTTTGGATTGGGTGGACAACACGTTAGTTCATGCTGCAAGATCTCTGATAAGTTCGACGACATCCTCTGGAAGTTGTCATAATTACTGTAAGTCTATGGAAGGGTTTGAGAACCATGAGCCTAGGTTTTGTATTGAAGTCAATGTACCCAGAGGAGAATGAAAACTATAGCTGTCCTTGGGCTACACCATGGTATTACCCTAGAGAGAGCTGTTGAGGCTTCATTGCAGAACAGTGTGTCATCCGTCAGCCAAGATTGGCTACAGTTGTGTTCTATGGTAGTTCTATGGTACAGGTTTTTGTGAAAAACTAGCCCATCGCTAGGAGATGTTAGTGCCATGTTGCAAATGCTTTGCAGAACATTTTCTACCAATACCACGGTGCAACCAGAGTTTTGTTTTTTTGTACGTGTAACTGCCAACACGCTGCTGCTCAACAGTATAGCTTCCTTGCTCACCTGCTCGCACTGAAACTGTTTCTTGCGTCCTCTGTCTTGCAAACACACGTGACCGCCCTCTTGAAACACCTTAGCCAGCTGCGCCACCAAAAAGCTAGCAATAAGATGGTAGGCCCTGGTACTAAATTATCCTAAACAAAATATTGTACTAAATCCTTCTTCCCTCTCCACCTCTCCCCCACAGCAACGGCAGCAACAGCAGCAGGATGAATGGTTCTATGGAGAACCTGGATACCCCTGACCATGACTCCATCAAGATGTTCGTTGGCCAGATCCCCCGCTCCTGGACGGAAACCGAGCTCAAGGAGCTGTTTGAGCCCTACGGGGCCGTGCACCAGATCAACATCCTCCGAGATCGCACTGCCACACCCCCCCAAAGCAAAGGTAAATCAATTTTAAATGTCTTTAATAAAACCCTTTCTATAGCAGCAGAAATAACATTACAATAGCCTAGGCCCTAGAAGCCAAAGAGAAGATGGAAACAGAGGTGTAGGGGCTGTCATAACTCACACGCTCATGCAAACTCACTTTGCTTTATGACAGCAATAAAGAATAGCCAAGAGGTCACTTCAATACAACACACAGCATGTGGCTCACCACACACACACACACACACACACACACACACACACACACACACACACACACAGTGCTGTCACTCAATGTCGGTGTTAACAGGCGTAGCAGGCTGTTTGTGTGTGCGCGCTATATTCCTGAGTCTATTACTTTGAACATAAAATACATTTCTGTAATGTTTTCAGGGTTATACCAAATAGCAACCCTTCTTACTCCTGTCCATTATGAAAAACATATTTGATTTCCTCGGATGGTTAAGAGATGTGTAAAGAAGTGAGTGAGCAAGGGAAAGACGGGAGGAAGGAGTTTTATTTGCCTGCAATTTTCCATTAAGACGTCCATCGACACACTCCCCTTCGAGTGCTCGAGTCGAGCGGTTCTGTTTAGGCTCGCAATTAGCCGAGACGGCCAAGTAGAAGCCTGCAGTTCTGAAAGCTTCTGCGACTGTGTGGGGTGCGTGTGCATGCCACTGAAAGTGCCCAGCCCTCTGGAATTAACCACATGTAAATATGGTCTTTGTGAAGTGAAAATATGTTTTATGGCGGCCAGGCGTATTCCCATTATTTAATTCACTGTCTCAAACCAGATGTGAGGGATTCAATAAGGTTTGAAAGCCTTAATCCTCCAACTGGTGGTTTTGATGTGGATTGTGGAACCCTCTCTTTGATGTTGGTACTTTGTGTCTGGTCTATCTGTTACTGCCAGTGCTCAGAGCTGGGAGGGAGGGAGGAAGGGATGAATGGAGGGGGGAGCTAGGCCTAATCTCACAGTTGCAGGCTGGAGAGTTGTCATTGGAATTTGCTCAGGTATGTTCCCAACTTTGTACCTCTGAGCTGTGGTGATATTACACTGCACTGTTCTAAGCAAGAGACTGCATTGAAATTGAACCTCCCCCTACCCCCCATTGAAATGAGAATTCATCTGCTTATTAGACCACTGTATAAACTTGTAAGTACATGTATACCCAGGCGTCTGTCAAAAACAGTCTTCTGTGTACTTAGACCAGTGTCTCCTGAGTGCTGTTTAATATAGAGTAGGGTTGAGGCGGTATCCACATTTTCATATCACCATACTGTCCTTCTCTCATACGGGATATACCGTACTACCGGCTTAGTACACAAGGCAATGCCAAAAACCTAAAAAACAAGCCAATTGTGTAGTGTCTACCTGAATGATAACAAAATTAGCACAAGTGATAGCTAATTTCAATGTAGGCTGCTAGCTAAGTATGCTAACAAGCGCCAATGAAAATAAATGAATTTTAAAGACAGGCAATCCAGCTCATAAAGGTGTAGGTGCTACCGAATGTAATTTTTGGTGAGTTTGGACATTTACAAGCAAATTTGAATGAGAGACATTGTGTAAATGAACAAAGTTTTGACGCATGCTTCTCTGAAGGAAGAACAGTACTGGCTCTCGGATATTATCTACCCGCATGCTACGGCATCCACACTTAAACCGCTGGATGCTACTTATCATTGCGCACTTAGGTTTATTACGGGTGCTAGCTACATAACTCACCACTGTTTTTATATCAACATGTGGGTTGGACTTTGCTGTCCATGAGACAAGAACAACATGCTCTCGTGTTTGTCTACAAAGCATGTCTGAATAATCTACCTTATTTATCATCACTCATCAACATTAGAATTAGAATTCCTAAAACCAGGTCTCAAGCATGGATTACACCTGAGGCCCATGCGATCTCCAGAGAGTTGGGTATGGCTGCCTTTTCCTGTTACGCTCGTTGCTTATGGAATGTCGTCTGGAACAGCTGGTTCTTTCATGCACGTTTCAGTGTTACTTGCCTCAAAGCAAGCATAGAAATAATTTAGCTCGTGGTGTCACTGGGCAGCTCTCGGCTGTGCTTCCCTTTGTAGTCTGTAATAGTTTGCAAGTCTTGACACATCATACGAGCGTCGGAGCTGGTGTAGTACGTTTCAATCTTAGTCCTGTATTGACGGTTTGCCTGTTTGATGGTTTGTCGGAGGGCATAGCAGGATTTCTTATAAGCTTCCGGGTTCGTGTCCTGCTCCTTAATTAAAAGTGGCGGCTCTACCCTTTTATCTCTGTGCGGATGTTGCCTGTAAACCATGGCTTCTGATTGGGGTATGTACTAGAGGTCGACCGATTTATGATTTTTCAACACCAATACAGATTAGTGGAGGACCCAAAAAGCCAATGCCGATAAAAAAAAAAAAAGTGTTTTATTTATTTTAATTTTATTTTTTTATACATTTATTTGTAATAATGACAATTACAACAATACTGAATGAACACTTATTTTAACTTAATATAATACATCAATAAAATCAATGTAGCCTCAAGTAAATAATGAAACATGTTCAATTTGGTTTAAATAATGCAAAAACAAAGTATTGGAGAAGAAAGTAAAAGTGCAATATGTGCTATGTAAGAAATCTAACGTTTCAGTTCCTTGCTCAGAACATGAGAACATATGAAAGCTTGAGTCTTCAATATTCCCAGGTAAAAAGTTATTATAGGAATTATAGGACTATTTCCCTCTATGCCATTTGTATTTCATTAACCTTTGACTATTGGATGTTCTTATAGGCACTTTAGTATTGCCAGTGTAACAGTATAGCTTCCGTCCCTCTCCTCGCTCCTCCCTGGGCTCGAACCAGCAACACAACGACAACAGCCACCATCGAAGCAGCATTTCCCATGCAGAGCAAGGGGAACAACTACTAGAAGGCTCAGAGCAAGTGTTGAAAAGCTATTAGCGCTCGCTAACTAGCTAGCCATTTCACTTCGGTTACACCAGCCTAATCTCGGGAGTTGATAGGCTTGAAGTCATAAACAGCGCAATGCTTGACGCACAACGAAAAGCTGCTGGCAAAACGCACGAAAGTGCCTACCACCGCTCAGTCAGATACTTAGATACTTGTATGCTTGTATGCTCATTCAGATTATATGCAACGCAGGACACGCTAGATAATATCTAGTAATATCATCAACCATGTGTAGTTAACTAGTGATTATGATTGATAGTTTTTTGTAAGATAAGTTTAATGCTAGCTAGCAACTTACCTTGGCTTACTGCTTTCGCGTAACAGGCAGTCTCCTGGAGTGCAACGAGAGAGGCAGGTCGTTATTGCGTTGGACTAGTTAACTGTAAGGTTGCAAGATTGGATCCCCCGAGCTGACAAGGTGAAAATCTGTCGTTCTGCCCCTGAACGATGCAGTTAACCCACTGTTCCTAGGCCGTCATTGAAAATAAGAATGTGTTCTGAACTGACTTGCCTAGTTAAATAAAGGTATACACTTATTTCTTTTTTAATCGGTGCCCAAAAATACAGATTTCCGATTGTTATGAAAACTTGAAAATCGGCCATTCCGATTTAATCGGTCGACCTCTAGTATGTACGTACGGTCACTGTGGGGATGGCGTCATCGATGCACTTATTGATGAAGCCAGTGACTGGTATGGTGTACTCCTCAATGGCATTGGAAGAATCCCAGAACATATTCCAGTCTGTGCTAGCAAAACAGTCCTGTCGTTTAGCATCTGCTTCATCTGACTACTTTTTTTATTGATCTAGTCACTGGTGCGAGGATAGAATTATGGCCATATTTGCCAAATGGAGGGCGAGGGAGAGAGAGCTTTGTACGTGTCTATGTGTGTGAAGTAAAGGTAGTCTACAGTTGTTGTTTTTTCCCCCCTCTGGTTGCACATTTACCATGCTGGAAGAAATTTGGTAAAACTGATTTTAATTTCCCTTCATTAAAGTCCCTGGCCACTAGGAGCGCCGCCTCTGGATGAGCGTTTCCCTGTTTGCTTATGGTGATATACAGCTCATTGAGTGTAGTCTTAGTGCCGGCATCAATATGTATGTAGATATGTTATGTAGACAGCTACGAAAAATACAGAAATTCTCTAGGTAGATAGTGTGGTCTACAGCTTGTCATGAGATTCTCTACCTCAGGCAAGCAAAACCTTCGAGACTTCCTTAGATATCGTGCACCAGCTGTTTACAAATACACATAGACATCCCCTTGTCTTACCAGAAGCTGCTGTTCTATCCTGCCGATACAGTGTATAACCCAATAGTACCGATGGCAACGGCAGATTAGCCACTCGTCGGCGGATCCTCACAAGGCACCCCGATCTCCTTCTGCGATATCCCTGTCATTCGCAGGAGAAAGAGAATGAAAAGATGAGGGCCTGTTCGGCTGTCAGGAGTAAATCCCTCTAGTCCCACTCATTAAAGATAAATTCTTCGTCCAGGTGAGTAATCGCTGTTCTGATTTCCAGACGCTAATTTCGGTCATAAGAGATGGTAGCAGCAACATTATGTGCAAAATAAGTAACAAACAAAGTGAAAAAACTAACTAAATAGAAAGGTTGGTTAAGAGCACATAAAATGATGTGTAACTACTTTTCTCGCTGTAGCCAGCCAAAGCAAAACATAAGGAAATGTAGCCAGCTACATTTTTTTCTATGATAAACATTAGAAATATGATGGCCATGCATTGTTTTTGCCAAGAAGGCTTTGCTCTTTCATTGTACGCTCATTAACTTGTGTTGCTGCCAGCCAAATAGCTTTGCTCTTTCATTGTACGCTCGTTTACTTGTGTTGCTGCCAGCCAAATAGCTTTGCTCTTCTGTTGTCATCTAATGAAAATGAAGCTATTTTCTGCCGAATGTGTTTCATTAATGTATTTTCTGTGAAGGAAAACTAGTTGCATGTCCCTGATCACTCTATTGAAGCAAAAAAACACTTGAATCTAAAACGTGACCCTGACAATACACTGCTGGACTCACCTGCTCCCACTTTCTCCCGTTGTGCTATTTACAAACAAACACATTACTGGCTACACTGTTCTGGGGAACTACGGTAAGCTTCATAATGTAAAATAATGTGACAGGAGAAAATTAAGAACGCAATCTTTATCCCCTTACGTTTTTCACAAGTTGACTGCAGGTATTTACTTAAAAAGTAACTAACTACCAATATGAAAATGTATTGAAAAACCACCCTGTGGCTATTTCCAAATATCCCGGTATACGGTATATACGATATACTGCTTAAGCCTAATATACAGCACCGTGTGTAAGTCGATAATACACCCCTCAATACCGTTTCCCCCTCCTCTTTGTGTCATCCATCTTGCTTTTGTATGAGTCCTCCTGATTCTGTTGGAATCAATCCATTTTAAATCCCCACTTCAATTTGGGTCTGTTTGTTCTCGCCCCTATCTATTTTGAGAATGGTCAAATTTGTAGCGTTGTTTTTTTAGGTCATGATGATGCCAGGGTATCTGACTGCAGGGTATAAATACACGATAACCATCATGCTTAGCTCTTAGCCCTATGGATTATTTAGCCTCTATGCAGCAGGGAGGGGAAGCACAGTGAGAGAGCGGAGGGAAGACTGTGAAAGAGCGAGAAAGATTCATGGTTTATTTAGCGTCAGCAGAGTGCTAGAGGGTAGCACTGAACAGCGGAGAGGGAGAGAGAGCGACACAGAGAGGAAAGGTGGTGCAACTCTGCAGTGGTGGCAAAGTTAGCGTGGGGGGGTGGCCCATGACAAAATGTAGCTGAAATTCTACACATTTTGCCATGTATTTTGCCATCTCAGTGACTCAACCATGATAACGAAATCAATGGGAGCCCCATGCCATTTAATTTATGGAATTTTTTATTCTCCCTGTCTAGTTTTTAATTTGGGCAATTGTTAGTTCTCAACGTGCCATTGGAACACAGGAGTGATGTTTGCTGATAATGGGCCTCTGTACGCCTATGTAGATATTCCGTTAAAAATCAGCCGTTTCCAGCTAAAATAGTCATTCACAACATTAACAATGTCTACACTGTATCAATTTGATGTTAATGAACAAAAATGTCCCTTTTTCTTTCAAAAACAAGGAAATGTCTAACTGACCCTAAACTTTTGAATGGTAGTGTATATACAGGCACACACTCACACACTACCGGTCAAAAGTTTTAGAGCACCTACTCGTTTCAGGGTTTTTCTTTATTTTTTACTATTTTCTACAATGTAGAATAATAGTGGACATCAACTATGAAATAACACATATGGAATCATGCAGTAACCAAATGGTGTTAAACAAATCAAAAATATTTTATATTTGAGATTCTTCAAATAGTCACCCTTTGCCTTGACAGCTTTGCACACTCTACCGGTCTAATGTCAATTGGCCATGTTTCTTGGCCCTTCTTATTGGTGTCCTTTTAGTAGTGGTTTCTTTGCAGCAATTTGACCATGAAGGCCTGATTCACACAGTCTCCTCTGAACAGTTGATGTTGAAGTGTCTGTTACTTGAACTCTGTGAAGCATTTATTTGGGCTGCAATTTCTGTGGCTGGTAACTTTAATGAACTTCCAGTGCAGGTAACTCTGGGTCTTCCAGAGGCGGTCCTCATGAGAGCCAGTTTCATCATAGCGCTTGATGCATTTCTTGAAATTGTCTGTGTTGACTGACCTTCATATCTTAAAGTAATGATGGACTGTCCTTTCTCTTTGCTTATTTGAGCTGTTCTTGCCATAATATGGACTCGGTCTTTTACCAAATAGGACTATCTTCTGTATACCAATCCTAACATGTCACAACACAACTTACTGGCTCAAATGCATTAAGAAGGAAAGACATTCCACAAATTAACTTTTAACAAGGAACACCTGTTAATTGAAATCCATTCCATGTGACTACCTCATGAAGCTGGTTGAGAGAATTGCAAGAGTGTGCAAAGCTGTCATCAAGGCAAAGGGTGGTTACTTTGAAGAATCTCAAATATAATACATATTTTGATTTGTGTAGCAGTTTGTTGGTTACTACATGATTCCATATATGTGGTATTTCATAGATTCGATGTCTCACTATTATTCTACAATGTAGTAAAAATCAAGAAAAATCCTGGAATGAGTAGGTGTCCAGACTTTTGACTGGTACTGTATATAAAACGTATCTTCATATGCCACCGCTGCTAAATAAATATAGGGGAAACACTGAAGCAGCCTCTTAGAGATGAGAACGGAGCAGCTCGATGCATATTTCCATATCGCAGCTCCCACTTGAGGCTTGAGAGAGAGGGGGAGCTCCACTCCCCTCCACAGTAGCATTATAACTCACGCGCACGGCACGGCACAGCCTGAGAGGGAGTTCTACAGTAAGCAGCAGCAATACAACACTATGTAGGTCAGAGACGCTGCAGTACTCTACTTCCGTGTGTGTGTGTGTGTGTGTGTGTGTGTGTGTGTGTGTGTGTGTGTGTGTGTGTGTGTGTGTGTGTGTGTGTGTGTGTGTGCGCTCTCCACTTCTGTGTGTGTTTTGTGTTCTCTGCCAGCCTAGAGAAACTGACAGGCTGGAACGCCACTGGCGGTCTGCTGGGACTGAAGGATGAGAGTATTTTTTTCTTATTTTTTTTGTCTCCTCTCTTACCCCTCCACATCGCCCTCTCTTGTTCTATTGCTTGCTTGCTCTCTCCTTCCCTCTCCCATTCTTATCGTGTCTGTGGATGTATTGCCTATGTGTGTATGCACACTTATGTAACAGAGAACCATTCAATAGTTTTGTCAGTACAGTGGCTGCCTGCTACTCAGCCTTACTGTAGCCTTTCTCTGCCACACCTCAGTGACCCTGACAGACAGATAGCCTCTTGGTCTCCTGCTCTGCTCTCTGTGGCAGTACTGTACAGTCATGAGTGTCAACTATGACCCTGATCCATCAGCCCATCTCCTTATCTTGCCCATAGCCTACTCTCACTGCAAATGCTGTGCGTGTGCTGTATAGGCACCTAGCATGCTGTGCAGTATGTGTACTGTATGTACAACAGTTAATAGTGATTCCATTCCTTGTCTTGAAACAGCACTTGTGTTTAATGTTGCGTTATTCTGATTGTTCTGTTATTAAATTCAAAACATTTTCCCCCCCCTTCTCTCTCTGCAGGATGCTGTTTTGTAACGTTTTATACCAGAAAAGCCGCCCTGGAGGCCCAGAATGCATTGCACAACATAAAGACCTTAACAGGGGTGAGTAAGCAGGAAGTGTGTGTGTTTGTGTGCGTGCCGCCTTTAGCCCCTCATTGCTCCCCTGTGTTGCTGCTGTGGACTGCACTTGGATGGATGTAACCTAATGAGCTCACTATAGCCACAGCCCACACACACCGTATAGGCACTGCCATGCCATTCCCATCCACAAGAACTGACCTGAACCTTGCTCCCTCTTCTGATGAAGTAATAACCACACAGTTGTGTGCACACCAAGACCCAAACACGGAAAGTCAGGTAAAGGGTGCTTTGCACGAGGGGAGCCCAGCTAGCCAACTCACTGAATCACACACACAGCTACCCAGTCATAAAGTGGAACAAATTATTCATTGTACTTGTCCTCGTGAATCATAGATGCAAAACTACATTTAATATTTAAAAAGGAATACAAAAGGAAAGTGTTTGAAGAATATTGCTCCTAACAATGGAATCTGCTGAGAGCGATGGAGGGAGTGTGAGAAGGAAAGAGAAAACAGGGCGACAGCTGTATAGAGAAACAGAGGGAGTCTTAATTCTAACCTGATTTATCTGATAAAGATTAAAGCTCAGTCAACTGGAACAAGTGCAATTGCTTGTTAAAGCTTCGTAAATCTGCCTCCCCTGTCCCCTATGTTATTTTATCTGCTTCCAATCAATTAAATCAATACTAAACTACCTCAGTCTTCAATTAAATCAATACTAAACTACCTCAGTCTTCAATTAAATCAATTCTAAACTACCTCAGTCTTCAATTAAATCAATAACTCCACTCGGCTGACTTTTTCAGTTTCCAATAATGAGGAGAAAGTGTTGAAGAATTTTGTACCTGTGTGATAAGCAAAGGGAGACCTGTACTAATTATACCATTCAGGGTTGGGGTGAATTCCATTTGAGTCCTGAATTGAAAAATAATTGACCCCCAACCCTGAAATTGTCAGTAGCGTGATGATCGAAGTGCGACTAGAGAACACATACTGTACAAACCTAGAGTATAAATAGCACTGTATTTGGTGTCATTAATCAGTTAACGCATTTTCAAATCAAGTGCATGTATTTTGACAGCTGCTCCCGAACCCTACCACAGCCAGTCATGCTGCTCCTGGCATTGACTGAAGTCCGACGGCTCGTTGGTGGAAAAGCTTGCGTCCCTTTCGGTCGCCAAACATGGGTTCAAATACTATTTGAAATCATTTCAAATACTTGATCTCTGCATGGTTGAGTTTGCCTATTGCAGTGGAACCAATAGAAAAGTCACAAGTGCACACCCCGGAGCCCCGCCTATCTGGCCCTCCAGGCAGGCTAAATCCAATACAATAAGTATTTGAATTATTTTTTTAAATAGTATTTGAACCCAGGTAGGTCTGTCGCACGGACTCCCTCCTCCTGTGCCTTCCTCTCCTTGGCAAGTGACGCCAGTCCCCATACCGAGAGGGCCATCTGTCTATTTCTTTTAGTTCCCTACTCTCTGAAAAACAACACATTTCATAACTGCCTCTCCTGTTTTTGTTTTTATCGTGAGCACTCAAATGAGGGAGCAAGATTTCCCATGTTATCATGTCATCATAACACCTGGTAAATAAACTTGAAGCCAAGCAACTTCCATGATATCTTTATTTCACCTGTCTATTTCTCTTGGTCCCCTTCTCTTGAATAATAACAACATTACATACAGCCAGCCTCCCCAGTTTTTGTTTTTATAGAAATGGCAAGAAGTGAGTAAAATATCTAGTCTTTACACATGACAAATAAATTTAACTTGAAATCTTGCCCTCTGCTCATATCCTAATTCCCCTTGCTTAAAATCTAGCCACTTCACTCCATATTTGTCTTATTCCCTTTCTGGCTTCTTTGTGTCAATATGGCAGGTGTAGATATCTAATCCAAAAGATTAGCTCTTCAGATCCACTTCTTCCTCAGCGTATTAAGGGATCTAGTGGAAGAGCCAGGGGAAATAAATCGCAGGTGGAAATATGTCATTTGCAGATGGACTGGATTCTCTGCCAACTTCTTGTTGAAGCTCAAGCTGTTGCTCAGATATGGCCCCTCATTTCTGGAACATGTTAGCAATGCTGGACGGTATGGCTAGCATTCCATTCCTAAGTGAAAAATGACAACTTTAAAGACCAGTGGACATTGTTTGCCCCCCAGATGGCACCCTATTCCCTATATAGTGCACTACTTTTGGCCCTGTTAAGAACTCTTTTTATTTATTTAAATATTTTTTATATATATTGACTTTCAATGTTAATATCGTGCTACCAAAACGTCATGGCACCAACATTATTAGAATACCATAGTACCGTTCCGTATGATACTACCAACTTTTTTGGCCCTACCAATCTAAAGCACCCGCAGGTGACTTCATAAACAGTAAATGTTTAGAAAGTCAGTTGCTTATGCAACTGCAATTAGTCTCTTGTATGCTATGCGCCGGTCCAATGTCCACTTCACTTTCATGCGCATATCACGTGTGTCCTCACTCACCTGCTTCTCTCCGTCCGCTCTTCCTGCACATCTATTCCTCCATCGGTTAAAAAAAAAAGTAATTTAGCTGTGATGGCGAGTGGGGATAGAGACCCTGATCAGTCTTCTGTTACATTTGCTAAATTGGAGCAGCACGAAGAGCGAGTAAAGCTGATACATTGTATGTAATTTCATCATTGATAAACCAAGGGCACAGGCCAGTCTGACTATAGGCATTTGCAAGTTTGTTGTCACGCAGCAGTGCCAGAGAGGAAAACAGCGCCGCGACAGGCAACAAAGACACCGTTTTGTCTCTAGCTCAAACGGGATAAAGAATACGCCTCTTATAACCGGCACTACCTCTTTTCTTTCTGCGCGATTTTAAACTAATCCCGGCCCGCTAATTATTGGTTTGATAACTGAACTAGAGGTTGACCGATTATGATTTTTCAACGCCGATACCGATTATTGGAAGACCAAAAAAGCCGGTACCGATTTAATCGGCCGATTTAAAATAAAAAATAAAACTGTTTTTATTTATTTATATATTTATTTATATATTTATTTTTAAATGTATTTGTAATAATGACAATTACAACAATACTGAATGAACACTTATTTTAACTTTAATATAATACATCAATAAAATAAGTTTAGCCTCAAGTAAATAATGAAACATGTTCAATTTGGTTTAAATAATGCAAAAACAAAGTGTTGGAGAAGAAAGTAAAAGTGAAATATGTGCTAACATTTCAGTTCCTTGCTCAGAACATGAGAACATATGAAAGCTGGTGGTTCCTTTTAACATGAGTCTTCAATATTCCCAGGTAAGAAGTTTTAGGTTGTAGTTATTATAGGACTATCTCCCTCTATACCATTTGTATTTCATTAACCTTTGACTATTGGATGTTCTTATAGGCACTTTAGTATTGCCAGTGTAACAGTATAGCTTCCGTCCCTCTCCTCGCTCCTCCCTGGGATCGAACCAGCAACACAACGACAACAGCCACCACATCGAAGCAGCGTTACCCATGCAGAGCAAGGGGAACAACCACCCCAAGGCTCAGAGCGAGTGACGTTTGAAACGCTATTAGCGCGCGCTAACTAGCTAGCCATTTCACTTCGGTTACACCAGCCTAATCTCGGGAGTTGATAGGCTTGAAGTCATAAACAGCTCAATGCTCAGTCAGATTATATGCAACGCAGGGCACGCTATATAATATCTAGTAATATCATCAACCATGTGGAGTTAACTAGTGATTATGATTGATTGTTTTTTATAAGATAAGTTTAATGCTAGCTAGCAACTTACCTTGGCTTACTGCATTCGCGTAACAGGCAGTCTCTTTGTGGAGTGCAACGAGAGAGAGGCAGGTCGTTATTGCGTTGGACAAGTTAACTGTAAGGTTGCAAGATTGGATCCCCCAAGCTGACAAGGTGAAAATCTGTCGTTCAGTTAACCCACCGGTATTAAAATAATAAATCAAATTAAAATCGGCAAATCGGCGCCCGGGGTGTATGTGGGAGTATTGGGGTTAGTGTGGGGGTGTGTGTGGGGGAGAGAGTATGTGAGGTAGTGAGAGAGAGAGAGAGTGAGTGTGTGGGAGAGTGAGTGTGAAATTTAATGTGTGTGCAATTCAGTTCAATAAGTGTGAATATGGGTGCCTGTTTTTTGTGTGTAGCATAGGCGCATAACGTTTAGAAAACGGGAACAAGTGTCCTGGAGATGGGTGAACAGTACGCTATGCCACTGAATTTTTCCTTCCTTGTTATCTCGATACTAGGCCTGGTTATTGTATCATTAGTAAAACGTTGGTATTGTGAAAACACTAATATAGGTGCCACTTGGGATGCAGCCATTAAGAAGCAGGCCAGAAGAGAGCAGCACTGTTCGATTTGATTAGGATCCCCATTAGCCGACGCCAATGGTGACAGCTAGTCTTATTGGGGTCCGACACAACGAAAAAGACATTACATGCAAAATACTTTACAATTCACATACATTAACATGTAGGGGGTGTGGGTGGTGGCTGTGTGTGTGCATCTATCAGCTAGACAGAAATGTCAATTTGCACACAAAAAGTAGGTCACACGGAGAGAGAGGTGTTGCTTTATTTAATTTTTTTCACCCGGGTTTGCTGTTCATTTGCACTATATGAGATGGAAGGGAGTTCCATGCAACCATGGCTCTGTATAGTACTGTGTGTTTTAGGGCTCTCCCTGACCCCCCAAAATCAAGTCCTATGTGTTTTTAATCAAATCAACTATATGCACTGAGCTTGTCTGATGCTTTAAGCTAACTGTTTGATTAAATAATTAAGACATACAAATGACTAGAGGGAGTCCGACCGCAATTGATTTGATTGTGGCCCCTGGCTCAGACTTGCTGAATTGTAAAAAAATATATATATATTATACAAAAGTCACTTAGTGACTGTTTGACTAGCACCCATTGTGTGTCTCTCCTCCCTGCTGCAGGGACCATCACACATCAACAATGTGTATAGCGCTGTCAGTGTTGCTGAAGCTGCAACATAATTACAGCCATTTCTGACTGAAAAGTTATGTTGGCGAAATCCCTCATTTGTTTAGGAAAATCATTCCCTATTCCATCAACGCTTGCTCTCTATACGTGACACATGTATGCTTCGCATGCAAGTGACCAATAGGGCCTGACCTACAGCACATCAATAAATTGGTTATAACAAACTCTGAACACCGTAACACATGACAACAAAATGGATGCAGAGGACGTGACAAATCAATTCAAACCGGGGGAATGTTTACTGGGTGCGCGGGAGGTAAAGGGGAAGTCGGATGTGTGGAATAATTTTGACTAGTTGTAGAAAATACTGTAAATAAAAGTATGGAGTAAGCGATGTGTGCATGTTCTAGGTGCCAAACAGGTGCTGTTAGATTACATTGTTCCAGACGGTCAGAAATGCATTGTAAACAACACTAAATCAATTACAAGCGTACCAGAGTGTAACGTTGTTTTTTTGTAAAGCTTTTATTACAGCAAAGACTAAAAACGGTCTCATGGAGTCGTGAATGCAATATCCGAAATGGAACGGTTTATGCTAATTATTCAATGGTCGCTTTATTTTATTTTAAAACTAAAATGCTTGATTGCATTTCACATCATGAATGATTTTTGTATTCTGTGTAATGACATGAACAAATAAATGATTGATACCGTAGCCTATTTCAATGCTCATACAAGCTACTGTAAGTAATTACAGTATTTAGGATGTGCTCTTAGGCCTACAGCTCGATGGTGGTTATACAAGGCTGCTATACTAACCCTATTAATGATTATAATAACGGCAATATTAACAATGAGATCAAGGAAAAAGGAGGGTCATTGTTGTTATTGTTATTATTATTATAAATATCATAAAGTAAGGCCTTTATTACACCATAGCAAATATTAAAAAGCTGCCGAATTTGTGATATTGTTGCGTGAGGCTTGGCGCTCACGGAATCAGTAGGCTGTTAAACACTCAAACAGGCAACAGAAGCAGGATCTGTCTTATTTCTGTAGATGTAAATGGATGATTTATAAAGCCAGGCACATTTAACAGTTAGGCTATTGATTAGACGTAATTAAGTTGGTTTCCAACCTCACTTTTCTTAGACAATTAAGCCAAGGGCTGTTTTCTCGTCTCCTAAATCTGCTGTTGCCTTCACCTCATTGTTCTCAACACCAATATGCGGGTTAACTTTGCTCTATTATGCACATAGCAGCATGGTCTAGGAAAAGGCACCAATTCAACAGCGCACTGATGCGTTTCAGAACCGTGGACAGCGACCAATATCCAGCGCGGGAGAAAGCTCATTTGTTAATAAAAAATATATAATTTATTTGTTGCAACATTGTTCTTACATAATATAATCATGTACAATTTCAGTAGCACATGTCTTAGACTGATGGACTGTGCCATCCCCACAGCCTCCACAATGGATCAGTCCACTGGGGGGGGGGGGGACTTAAATAGATCCTGAAAGGATGATGATGGGGAGAATCAATAACTGCGATCATATGACTACTGCTCTGGCCCAACCCAAAGAAAGGGGAGAGAATTTGAGCCCAAATACTAGTGGACATATCCTTTTCTATAGCTCACTATAGTGTGAGGGATAATCGAATCTGAGAGGGGGCGAGCGAATGAGAAAGATGCTGACAGAGGGGGATGAGGTGGAGGAAGAAGTGTAATAACGAGCAAGAGAGCAATTCTAGTCTAAAAATCCATCCTCACCTCCTTTCCTTCATCTGCACTGATTGGAAAAGGTAACTTGACAGGTGAGACTTGACAGGTGAAAACAATATGAGTTGAGCTCATTACTAGGGTGGCTTTCACCTTGTCAGTTTTTTCAGATCAGTCAAAGAGAGGAGGCTAGGAGTGAAGGAAATGTTTAAACCATTACTAAAGGGCAAGAGAACCAAAAAACAGCCAAGCACCTGGCCTGTTCATCGTCGCGGTAACTAACGTGACAATGAACAGGCCAGGTGATGACAGGCCTGATGATAGGTTGATGTTTAACATGTTTCTTCCGTGTTCTCCTCCTTCCAGATGCATCATCCCATCCAGATGAAACCCGCTGACAGTGAGAAAACAAACGGTGAGTGACATCATTGCAGATACGATGTGACACAGGCTAAAATGTGTATAAACAAAACATAGCGGCTGGCCGGTTACAGGGAAGGGTTGCGTCCCAAATGGCACCTTATATCGTGCACGAATTCTGACCAGGGCTGTAGTCAAAAGTAGTGTGCTAGATAGGGTGCCATTTGGGTCACAACCTGAGAACAGAACACCGCTACCATGAAGTCCCTGAGGACGTGAGGAAATTGCACCAAGAAGAATCAAGATTGAGAAAGGAAATAAAAAGGAGACTGTCTCTATATTTTAGTTCCCACACGGTGGCCCAAATGGACTCGTCTGTATGTAGTGCCAAGGCATGACAACGACCATAGAAAATGGCTGTTATGGAACAAACAGATCTGGGACGAGACTGCCGAAACGGTGCTCTGTGCTGTAAATTCAGTATTTCTTGGGAGTATTTCAGGGGTTACTAGGATTTAAAGGAGCTTTATGAAGGGGGGGGGGGTGAGAGGAGCGAGAGGAAGGCGGGTACAGAGGGATCTGGTGGGAGGATAAGGGGAAGATAAAGCAGTCATCCGTCTGAAGAAAAAGATTGGGGAGGAGGGAGAGATGAAGCAGTAAGATAGAGATTTAGAGAATGAAAAAGAGTGAGCTGACACATTGAGTGAGAGGGTTGCAAGGAGAGACTGAACTAGCAAAAAGAGAGGTGGAAGGTTGCATAGCCCATTTTGCTTTCGCTGTTTTGCTGTCACTCATTCTTTCCTCTCTTTCTCCATTTCAGCGGTGGAAGACCGAAAGCTCTTCATTGGAATGGTGACAAAGAAATACGGCGAGAACGAGGTCCGAATGATGTTCTCTGCTTTTGGACAGATAGAGGAATGCCGAATTCTCAGAGGGCCTGACGGTCTGAGCAGAGGTGGGTTGTGGGTAACGCCGTGTCACTCCGCTCCACGCTCCCGTTATACTAAGTGGTCCTGTGTTAGTGGATCGGTTTGTAAGGGCGTGGCACTAGGAACCAAAGCAAAGGTCTTGGGTTCAATTCCTACAGGGATCATAATGCACATACCAGAAATGTATGTCAAATGTACTGAAAGTCATTTTTAGATAAAACGCACCCTAGGCCATCCTGTATATATGATGAGATTTGTTAGATATATATTTTTAGTATTTTAACCTCTTCATCTCCCCAATTTTGATCTTGTGTCATTGCTGTAACGGGCTCGGGAGGCGACGGTCGACTCACGACCGGGCAAACAACATGACCGGGCAAACCGCGCTCCTTAACACCCACCCGCTTAACCCGGAAGCCAGCCGCACCAATGTGTCGGAGGAAACACTGAGCCTGCAGACACCCAGCCCGTCACAAGGAGTCGCTTGAGCACGATAAGCCAAGTAAAGCCCCCATGGCCAAAACCCTCCCCTAACCCGGATGATGCTGGGCCAATTGTGCGCCGCGCCATAGACTGCTGCGCCACTCGGGAGGCCCAGATATATGGTATTTATGGTAGTGGCTTCCTCTTTAAATGTCACTATATTGCTTCCACCTATCCAATCTTCTCAGACCACAGTAGTGGGTAGGGAATAGGAGCTCGCTTTTGATTTGAAATTCACCAGTAGAGTAGTCCTCAACTACACCCGCCGACAAAAGAACACAGACTTGCCTAGTGCCTCCCTTACTACACTGCTCCCAAACCTTTTTATTTCCACCCTTCCCACCCTGCCCCGATAGTCATATCCTATTCACCCAAAGTTCACCCCATCTTCGCTCTCTCTTGCCCCCCCCCAATCCACCCGATATGACTCTCCCCGTGACACACTCACCACCTCCTACATCTCTACAGCAGAGGGAGGGGGTGCATCAACACTCGCAGCTCTCAACTCCGCCTGTAACAATAGTCCCAGCCATCGCCATGGCAACCCTTATGGCTGCTGGTGTTCTAGGCCGGCCTCAGCTGGCAGGCAACACAGGACACGCACAATCAGTACTGCACCGCCCCCACCGTGCTCCACAAAGGATGGAATTATTCCACTGCTCCACCTCTGCCTGCATCAACTTCTATCTGTGCCGCATAAGACGCCATAAAAGCAAGTGAGACCGACAAATGCAATAATAGTATGGGCGGGCATAAGTTATCGAGTACGAAGCTCGATCTTTAACCAGAGGGGGAAAAAAATACTGTAAAACTATTTGGTGGATGTGCTTTGTAGCAGCTCGTACAAGTGAAATTTTGTCCCAATTTTTTTATTTTTTATGTTGTCTTAAAGACTACGTTAATTTGCTTTGACTCAAAGTGTTCCATTTTGAACTTGTGCATTTGCGGGGCACAACAAAAAAGAAACCAAGCCTTAAGGATCACACAGTTCTTCTCCCTAAATGTCCTTTCCCCCTGTGTCTCATTCATTCAGTTGCGTTCCAACCGCTCCCTACACATACGCATGCTGAGCGCGCTCACAAGTTCCTGTTAGGCCTACAGAAGTAAATGCCTATAAAAACGGATCTAACTGATGGGATACAAAAGCTACATTTGGACAAATGGACTGGTAGATTGAAGTAGGAAAATGTGTTCCAACAACCGTTGCTGCAGTTTAGGAAAAATTGTGTCCTGTCTATTTTCCGCTTAGGCTACTTTGCGAACTGCTTGTGCCATAGAATTGGTTAGCCTAGGCCTCTCAAACTCCACACTGGATCTCGATTCCACTGCCAGGTTCCACTGTTTTTTTTTCATTGTTCCCTTCTAATCAGGGACGGATTTTTAGACCTGTAACACCAGGTGGGTGCAATTTAATTCAGGTAGAACAGAACCAGCGTGCTCCAGACCTCGTAGGGTAAGCGTTGAATAACCCTGGCCCAGGCTATAACCCCTCTAAACATAGACAGGTTCCACACTGTAAATACACAAAAGGCATTAGTTTGATAAAGACAGAGAGCATATTTTCATCAGAATCATTCAGGCTCTGCCTTCTCACCAAACCGATGTCATGGCCGTAATTCATCACCATGCAGTGTTCAACGTGGAATTGTTAATCCATTTAGACATTTCCAAAGAACAGGCAGATAAACTAAATTGAAGATCTGTATATCGAAAAGAAGACCATTTTTGTTTTGTAACCCTGAAAAAAATTGTCTTTCAACTCGCCAAATTGAGCCCCATTTCAAATAGTCACTATTACAACTTTTTCCATTTGGAAAAAAATGTTTTTAGTCTGTTATTTTTTTTACTATAAAATACCAATTGACTGTGGTAAGGGCTCTGGAAATAAGAGCGTCTTGTCTGCTAAATGAACAAAGCAAGGCTATGCCATTACACAGCCACAAGCTTCTACAAGCTCGCACCACTGCTAAGGTTACTGCCTTTTTGGAGATTGTGTTATATCTAACCAGTTGATATTATGATTTCAATAAATTTGCCTGAAATGTCACTTGCTTTTTTAATGACTGAATATACACTACATGATCAAAGGTATGTGGACACCTGCTCGTCAAACATCTCATTCTAAATTATGGGCATTAATATGGAGTGGGTACCCCCTTTGCTGCTATAACATCCTCCACTCTTCTGGGAAGGCTTTCCACTAGATGTTGGAACATTTTCTGCGGGGACTTCCATTCAGCCACAAGAGCATTAGTGAGGTCGGGCAATGATGTTGGGTGAATAGGCCTAGTTTGCAATCTGCGTTCCAATTCATCCCAAAGGTGTTCGATGGGGTTGAGGTCAGGGCTCTGTGCAGGCCAGTCAAGTTCTTCCATACTGATCTCGACAAATCATTTCTGTTGGGAAACGGCCTTCCCCAAACTGTTGCCTCAAAGTTGGAAGCACAGAATTGTCTAGAATGTCATTGTATGCTGGCGTTAAGATTTCCCTTCACTGGTACTAAGGGGCATAGCTCAAACCATGAAAATCAACCCCAGACCATTATTCCTCCTCCACCCAACTTTACAGTTGGCACTATGCATTGGGGCAGGTAGCGTTCTCCTGGCACCTGCCAAACCCAGATTTGTCTGTCGGACTGCCAGATGGTGAAGCGTGATTCATCACTCCAGTGAACGCATTCCCCTGCTCCAGAGTCCAATGGCGGCAAGCTTTAAACCTCTCCAACCGACGCTTGGCATTGCACATGGGGATTTTAGGCTTGTGTGCGGCTGGTTGGCCATGGAAACCCATTTCATGAAGCTCCCGACGAACAGCTGAAGTTGCTTTCAGAAGCAGTTTGGAACTCGTGGTGGGTGTTGCAACCGAGGTCAGATTTTTACACGCTAAGCATTTCAGCACTCGGAATTCCCATTCTGTGAGCTTGTGTGGCCTACCACTTTGCGGCTGAACCACTGTTGCTCCTAGACATTTCCACTTCACAATAACAGCACTTACAGTTGACCGGGCCAGCTCTAGCAGGGTAAAACGTTTAACAAACTGACTTGTTGGAAAGGTGGCATCCTATGACCGTGACATGTTGAAAGTCACTGAGCTATTCAGTAAGGCCATACTACGGCCAATGTTTGTCTATGGAGATTGCATGGCTGTGTGCTCGATTTTCTACAACTTTCAGCAACGGGTGGCTGAAATAGCTGAATCAACTCATTTGAAGGGGTGTCCACATACTTTCCATATATAGTGTATTTATAAGGGACAATTATGGTTTGTTCTCTGTAATGGTTATAAATTAGGCATTGTCACACACTTTTTACATAAGCTTATAGATAAATGCTCTCATTTCTTTCCAGCGTTAAAAAATATATATATTAGTGTACTCCAGTACAGAAAGAAATCATGCGTGTACTCGAACAGTCAAAATGCCCATCCCTAAGTAATAGAAGAATATGCAGAGCTCAACTGACAGTGCAGCGGTTCACCCTGTAGTCTCTGTCATCATAGTTGTAGCATGTGTTGCTATGTCATTTTAAAATGAATATTTCTCTTTTTACTAGAAAATTTGCATAATAGCCATTTAGTGTTTGTGTTGTGTGAGAGGTGTGTGTTTTCTGTAGTTATCTCAATTACTGTCTCATCCACCCAGTAATCACATCCCCAACTAGCCCAATCCATCCACAGCTTCTCTTGAATGTGGTACAATACGTCAATCAATGTTATGTTACTGTGCTCATGTGGTTGTTGTTGTGACTGTATTGTTATGTTACTTCCATGTGCTAACCAGTGAGAGCGGTTGTTCTTCTGTGTGCTTGGAGTGCCGTTCATTCTATGTTACTGTAATGTGTTATTTGGGATTTCATAACGACGTGTCCCAAAACCTTTTGTCTTGTTTTGTTTCTTCTTTGTCCCTCCCTCCTACCCTCCCTCCTCTTGTCTGTCCCTCCCTTCCTCCTCCTCTTGTTCCCTCTCCCCTCCCTTACAGGCTGTGCGTTTATCACATTTTCTACCAGGGCTCAGGCCGCGAATGCAATCAAAACCATGCATCACTCTCAGACTATGGAGGTACTGTACCCCTTAGCACCTATTTCTCATCTCTCCCCTCTCCCTCTATGCAGGCTGCTGCCTCCTTGTGGTTTAAGTGCGAATTGAGAATTGTATCTCACAAGGAAACACATGTTGGTTGATTTTATAGGTTGTCCCAAATCACACTTTATTCCCTTTATAGTGCACTACATTGGACTTTGGACTATAAAAAGAATAAGGTGCCATTTGGGAAGCAGACGTCATATCACAGAACATTAGTCATACACCAACGCAAAGCATACTTGGCCGATATTACTAGGGTGTTGGAAGACAAAATTAAACTGTAGTTCTGGTGTTATACTTTGTATTCCATGTTATAGAGAAGCATCTGATTTTATAAGGATAGGACTGCAATGCAAATTAGGCACTACGGAAAACATAATTACAGTAATTTCAGCCCAATAATTTAAAGTAGGCTGGTCCTATTATTAACACATTTTTATGCTTAATGCCTAACTGGGAGTTTGTAACAATTTATGAAATTAGAATAAACTTGTTATACTACTTTATGCAAATTATATACTTCATATGCTAATTAGTCTGTACGGAAGGGAAAATAATACAGCATGTTAAGCCCATTAATTTACATATCTGTATAAAAAAAACTATAAAGCCATGCGTTAATTAATTAATAAATGTTCACGCTGTTGGTGGTAGGTGCACTTGATTCGGGCTGCCCTGGCACCGGGAAGGCAAAGTGTTTCCATTTTGAACCATTTCATATGTCTGAAAGTAGAACTCCGCCTACCCGGCAGGTCTACAGAGCAAATCAAGTGCATTTATAGGCCTACCGCTGGCCAATCAGATCAGCTCACCGTGTCTACACAGTTTGCGCCAGTTTCCTCGAGCCATTGCCGTAAAACGAAGCCTCAGGTAGGTTTTATTTATTTTTAATTGTACTTTTACCCCTTTTTCCCCCCAATTGGTAGTTAGTCTTGTCCCATTGATGCAACTCCTGTACGGACTCGGGAGAGGCGAAGGTCGAGAGCCATGCGTCCTCCGAAACACAACCCTGCCAAGCCGCACTTCTTCTTGACACATTGCTTGCTTAACCCAGAAGCCAGCCGCACCAATGTGTCGGAGGAAACGCCTTAAAACTGGCAACAGATATCAGCTTGCAGGCGCCCAGCCCGCCACAAGGAGTCGCTAGAGCGCGATGGGACAAGGACATCCCGGCAGGCCAAACCCTCCCCTTACCCAGATAGCGCTGGGCCAATTGTGCGCTGCCTCATGGGTCTTCCGGTCACGGCCAGCTGTGACACATCCTAGGAATTGAACCCGGGCTGTAGTGACGCCTCAAGCTCTGCGATGCAGTGACTAGAGACTCAACAAATACTCAAAAACAGCAGTTATTTTCTGTAAGTTCATGTTTAAGTTGTTATTCAGCACTGTCAACACTTTGTTCAACAGTTTTATAAGCTATAAAATGTGCGTTCTCCCTACTTTCACTCACGCTACAACCTGTACTGCAACTGCAATGAAGGAGTTTGGCAAAGTGTTCCGATAAGCTTGCAATGTTATTATTAGCAGCTTGTCTTTTTTTAAATAGAGGAATATGACACTTTCTCTGGTCACAGGAGTAACAACATGAATTGGTGCTTAAGGCAGAAATAATACAGTGCGACTTAAAAAACATATCTCCCCTTTTCTCAGCGGAGGGAAGAAGAGAGGAAGGGACTGTGAGTCTGAGAGGTAGCCTCACTGCTGTTAACTCCCTCCCCGCAGACTGACCGCCAGATGCAGGCCATCAGTCCAGTATAAAATATAAGCAAATTGTTACGCTCACTTGGCTGTGCCTCACAAGTCATATAACAAATCATCTATTTCCAGTATGGTCATATACCTAACATTGTGAAATGTAAATTCTAAATGGTCTGAGAAGAACAACATTGGCAGGGCAATTCAAGCATAGCCAATATGCATTGATAAGGTATTGCGCCTATAGCCTACTGCACAAACCTCATTGCTACAGAACTGTTTTTAATAGGTTAATGTTGCATAAACGTATGTTTTTTTAAGCCGTGTTTTAATATATATATATTCAGCAAAAAACTAAACGTCTCTCACTGTCAAATGTGTTTATTTTCAGCAAACTTAACATGTGTAAATATTTGTATAAACATAAGATTCAACAACTGAGACATAAACTGAACAAGTTCCACAGACATGTGACTAACAGACCTGGAATAATGTGTCCCTGAAAAAAATCTAAAGTAACAGTCAGTGTCTGGTGTGGCCACCAGCTGCATTAAGTATTGCAGTGCATCTCCTCTTCATGCACTGCACCAGATTTACCAGTTCTTGCTGTGAGATGTTAAGCCACTCTTCCACCAAGGCACCTGCAAGTTCCCGGACATTTCTGGGGGGAATGGCCCTAGCCCTCACCCTCCGATCCAACAGGTCCCAGACGTGCTCAATGGGATTGAGATCCGGGATCTTCGCTGGCCATGGCAGAACACTGACATTCCTGTCTTGCAGGAAGTCACGCACAGAACGAGAACGATTTTCCCACCTGAGATGTGTTTTCATCTCATTATGTTGTTGAGATAAAAGGCAGTGCATGATGACTTAGTGCACATAAAAATAGATTTTGCAGTTAAATTCCCATGAACCGAATAAAAAATGTACTTAATAAATTGGTTTCCAGCACATTTTTAACTCTACCGATGGTTTTCTCACAAAATAATTATCGTTATATAGCAGTATGCCCATTCTGTTATTGGCAAGTGCGCTCAAGCCAGCTCGCGGGTATAGCCTACATGATGAGATTATTATGGCCAAAAGAGCAAGATTTATTTTACATTTGTTAAACGACAGCCAAGCATCTATCATCATGTCGCCAGTGTAAGACCCTCAATATTTATTGGAGAGGAGCATCAAGCTAATCCCATTGCACTTTCGCCAGCCTGTGAAGTTCAGCATGACTTATTTTTTCTGTAGCCTAATAAACTGCATGCTTTCCCAACGAGTCCTAGAGGAAGGACCACACAACGTGTCATCGCGTGACTCCCAAGTTTACTTTTGTATGGTGGTTGTTATATAAATATTTGTAATGGGAAGCATAGAATTAGCTCACATACAACAGATATTCCCGCTTCTAAGACTTGCTTTCAATGATTGACATATCTAGAACTCACATTTCTATGTGAATTTAGTCGGGTCGCCCAAGAAGTTACATATTGGAGCTTTAAGAGGGCACACATGGAGAGAAACATATTTTTGAATCTATATTTTAGCAGAAGCCGAAGGAATCAATAATATCCCACTAATTTATTTACACCATTTTATTTATTTGTGACGTGCCAGTTGCAAAGCGGCAACGCGCCCGGCAATGTGTTAAACCTTGCATTACAAAGTATTTACCCATATTGTTTAGCCTACATAGTAAAGCATAGAGACCACTATATTCAATATACATTAACTGAGATATAGTCCTATATTAGAGCAACTGTATAACCTCTTGCATTACAAAGTGTTTATTTACCCATGCTTAACCTGCATAGTAAATCATTATGCTGCTCATTATACTGAATGGACTTTAACTAAACAGAGATAAAGGCTACAGTATTAGAGCAACTGTCTTAGTGGGTCCTTTCAAAACGTTGTAGATCAGGGAACCTAGGTTCTCCACTATCGTTTAGGCGTCAACTGAGATGCACTGTAGGCATGCGTGTACTGTATTAGAGTAACTGTCCCACTAAGCCCCTTCAAAACTGGGCTGGTATTCCCGTTGAATCAGTTCAGTGCTCAGGAACTGGAGCAAGAGTGATGTGACTGCTAACAGGTCAGAGGCTCCCTAGGGAAGCAGCCAACCGATCCCTAATTAGGAAGCACAGAATAAAACTAGCTCAGCGCTGGGCCTCGGAATTTAGAACTAGGTCCCAGTAGTGATGGCACCATTTTAGGGTTGCAATTGGAGACATTTCCAGAAATCCCTGTTGGAGTATTCCTTTTCTGATGGCGATTTCTGGAGATTTGGGGAAAGTTTCTGGGAATTTTGCAACCCTACTACACCCTTTACAGTCAGTACTGTATCCCCCTGATGCTATGGGAGGTGCTACTATTGTATTAGTCTTTACTGTATCCCCCTGATGCTATGGGAGGTGCTACTATTGTATTAGTCTTTACTGTATCCCCCTGATGCTATGGGAGGTGCTACTAGTGTATTAGTCTTTACTGTATCCCCCTGATGCTATGGGAGGTGTTACTAGTGTATTAGTCTTTACTGTATCCCCCTGATGCTATGGGAGGTGCTACTAGTGTATCAGTCTTTATTGTATCCCCCTGATGCTATGGGAGGTGCTACTAGTGTATTGGTCTTTACTGTATCCTCCTGATGCTATGGGAGGTGCTACTAGTGTAGAAAGTAATTCCCTGTCAAGCCTGGTCCCTTTGTCTGGCTCTCTAATTCACAACATTGATACCACATGTCTATGTCTGGTCTGTCCAGTGATATGTCAATATCTGGCTTGTCTGTTTGTTACAGCGCTATCCTATGTATGTGTTTTGTAGCTAAATGTCTTATCTCGTTATGTCTTGACTTGGCATACATGTCCTTCCTTGTTTGAATGTCTCTGTTTATATGTTTCTGTTATGTCCCTCCCATCTGTCTTTGTGTGTGTGTGTGTGTGTGTGTGTGTATTTTGCGTTGACTCTCCTCAGCCTCAGTCCCTCCCAACTGACCCCGCCCCAATCCTCCTTTTGAGCCATACCCTCCAGTGTTATAAAGTGTAACTGGCTGTCTTGTTTCTGTCTAAACATGATCCCTTCCTGGTTCTGTCTGTGGAATGTAGCCTGGCTTAGTTGTGCATGACAATGTTCTAATTGTTTATTTCCTATTTTGAATGCAACACTTAAAGAAATACATTCCCCAGATTACCACAGGGCATAGTATACCCTCCACGATAGTTCTTCCTGAAAAATGGCCCTGCAGATTTGACTGTTGCGATAGTGTCTGTGTTTCTGATAGTGTGTGTGTGTGTGTGTGTGTGTGTGTGAACTTGACTGGGTGAAATCTAACTCTCGCTCCTCCCCCTCCCCCACTACAGGGCTGCTCCTCTCCCATGGTGTGTAAGTTTGCGGACACTCAGAGGGACAAAGAGCAGCGGCGCCTGCAGCAGCAGATGGCCCAACAGATGCAGCAGCTCAACAGCGCCTCCACCTGGGGAAACCTGGCAGGGCTGGGAGGC
This sequence comes from Oncorhynchus kisutch, assembly GCF_002021735.2. Classification (NCBI taxonomy): domain Eukaryota; kingdom Metazoa; phylum Chordata; class Actinopteri; order Salmoniformes; family Salmonidae; genus Oncorhynchus; species Oncorhynchus kisutch. The sequence goes on from NC_034177.2 coordinate 52,037,201, forward strand.
CTCACCCCACAGTACTTGGCAGTAAGTACACCTTCATACACCATAGTACGCCACAGTAACCTGGCAGGGCTGGGAGGCCTCACAGTACAGTACCTGGCAGTAAATTGAAACCATTGACATACATATTCATAAATATAGGCTACATGCATGTTTATCATTGTTGGGAAAGCATGACATTCTGAGAAGTAGTACTCTTTCTCAATTAGTTTTCCTCAGGTCCTTGTCACCTCCTCCCTTTTTCTCAAACCGCATTTGAGAAGGGCCCTACCCGCGGACCTGCAATGAGTTTTGAAAAAGACGAGGAGAGAGGACGTGGGGAATCAAGGAAAGACAAAAATTATTGGGAAAGAGCACAAGTCTACTTTACTCTGTTCTAGAACTCTCTCTTTCTTTTACAGTTGCTCCAACAGGCGACATCTACCGGTAACCAGAGTAATTTTGGTGGCATGCAGAGGCTAGGAGGTGAGTCACTCATTTTTTCTCCTGTCCCTGTTCCCGTCCTCCACAACTCAAACCCACTCTGATAAACATACAACTGTTCATGTAAATAACCTTCTGTCACGATGCTTTACTCCCACATAGTTTCACAACCACTAAAATCGCATTACCGTTGAATAAGATTGGAACATTAATCAGAGTAGCTATTCTAGGAGATACAAGTCTGCTGGGGACAAATTTATAGGGGTGAAAATCAAGAACCGGTGCAGTGCCTCAAGGCAGGGTGCCAGGGCCACTTCTTTTCCTGTTATATGTCAATGCTATGAAGTCTTCTTGTTTTTCCCATTTCTTTCTGTATGCGGATGATTCTGCTCTTCTGGTCTCCCATAAGAACAGCTAATGCAGCTCCATTTCCCCCTCTTGGTTGTCATTGCAAATAAGCATCTGCTCTTAATTGACATACTTGAATAAATAAAGTTGAAATAAAACAACCTCTCTCTCTCACCTCTTCCAGGTGTGAACCAGCTGCAGCTGCAGAACCTGGCCACGTTAGCTGCTGCTGCCTCTGCAGCCCAGAACTCAGGCGGCGGCTCCAACGCCCTGTCAGCCAACGGAGCTCTAGGTAATCTCTATAACTCAGGTAACTATAGCCCAGTTTCTCTCTATAGTCCAGGTAATCTAGCAGTCTGAGGCCAATGTTAGTTTCTCCCTTCATTTTTCGCTCTATAAAAAATGTACTGCTCACAAAAAAATCTACGGCGCTTAATCTTACGACACAGGTTTAACATAGTCCTGAACTAAAAACTTTTTGATGGAGATTCCCCATTGAACTTGCTTTTTAGTCCAGGATTAAGATTCTGTGTCCCCCAAAAAAGACACCTACGAGTGCACCTGCTTCGTATTCAATTGCTTGGCCTGCTCTATCTACTCCACTAATACCACATCTTTGCTAGGCTTAAACGACACCTAATAGTAACCTCTGACCCCTCTCCTCCCCAGCAGCAGGCCAGACGGCAGGCTCCAGCGCTGGTGCAGCCATGAACACCCTGGCCTCTCTGGGCCTGACCCAGGGCCTCGGCGGGGGCCTGACGGGGACCTCCATGGGTCTCAACAACCTCAACGCCCTCACTGGGGGTGTCAGCGGTGAGTTCTCCAACCGTGAGTACTGCACTAAAAACAATGACTTCACTACCTTTTTCTTCAACCTTTTTTGTTTTTGTCCACACAAATCATACCTTAATTGTGTTGATGAAGCCGCTGTGTTCTGTTGATGTTCAGGCTTCTTTACCTGTATGGTAGTCCACGTTCATGATTGTCAAATGTTGGAATAAGGGCTGGTTTTACGGACACATTGCCTGGTTTGGACTGAAATGAATGCTTGGGAGAATATCCATTGAAATAGCTATTTCGTATAGGACTAGACTAGTGTCATTGTAATCCCAAGTGTATGCCAGTCTGTATGGTAGAGAGAACTTTAGGTGTTGAGGCCTTTCTTCTGGCTGTTGTATCCAGTTGCATGGATGTAATCGGTATTTTTGAATTGTCAAAATAAATTATATCTTTACGTCTACTGTGTTAGGAATGGCGGCTATGAACGGAGGACTGGGGGCCTCGATGGCGAACGGCTCGGGGGCGAGTTCCATGGACGCACTGACTCAGGCCTACTCAGGGATGCAGCAGTACACGGCCTCCGCCCTGCCTTCCCTCTACAGCCAGTCCCTACTGCAGGGAGCAGCCGGCGGGAGCCAGAAGGAGGGTGAGTTAGGCCAGTTAGGCTGCAAATGTTGTCTTGTTAACTTACATTGATTGTGATATATAGTTGCCTTACCTAGCTACCTTAAGTGGAATGCATTGACTATAAATCTGCTAAATTACCAAAAATGTCATGCAAATATCAATGTTTTGGCCATGTGTGTCTCAACTAGTTTCTTGTAAGCCCAAATGGGCTTTGCAAGTAAACGATGTATGACATTGAAAGAAAATAATCGACTAACCATAGGGCGCAGTGTCATATGTTTACTTAGTACCAGTATCTCTCTTTCTCAAAAAACAAATCTAAAACTCCATCCTCTCCTCTCCTTCATTGCTCCTTCAGCTGGGAGCCAGAGGGAGGGTGAGTCTCAGTCCACACACTAACCACAATGTGTGGTCAGGTAGTATTGGTTTTCTTTCAAATACTTTGAGCATTTGCTTGAGCTTGCCACTAGAGTGGGAATAAGATGAGTTGCCCCGGCCAGGAAGCTGATCTTGGGTCAGTTTCGCAGTGGTTAGGATTGTGGGAGGGGAGAAGCTGATCCTAGATCTGCACCTAAGGGGAACTTCAGGGCCCTCAAGTGCCAGATTGGCAGGCTTTGGTGCTCTTGGGACTATTCCATTGGTTCCAGGTGAGCTCAATCAAGCACAGATTGAGTATTGGAAAGATTTCAAATACAATTTTGAACCCAGGTCAGTCTGCTGGCCACAGCTGTGCGTCATGCCACATGATTATGTTTCTTGATCTGTTGATCTGTCTCTCTGTCTCCTCTCTACCTCTCCTTTTCTCCTCTCCACCCCTCTCAGGTCCTGAGGGAGCCAACCTGTTCATTTACCACCTGCCCCAGGAGTTTGGAGACCAGGATGTCCTGCAGATGTTCATGCCTTTTGGAAGTGTCGTCTCTGCCAAAGTCTTCATCGACAAACAGACCAATCTGAGCAAGTGCTTCGGTATGTAGTCTGCTGCCTCCAAACATGAGAAATAACTGGCTCAATGGCCGCTGGGGTAGAAAGCAGGATCATTAACCAGCTATAGTGCATTCGGAAAGTATTCAGACCCCTTGACTTTTTGCACATTTTGTTACATTACAGCCTTATTCTAAAATTTATTAAAGTGTTTTTTCCCCTCATCAATCTACACACAATATCTCATAATGACAAAGCAAAACTGGTTTTTAGACATTTTTGCTCATTTGTAATTAAATTAAATTAAAAATTAAAAAATTAAATTACATTTATGTAGGTATTCAGAACTTTTTCTCAGTACTTTTTTGAAGGACGTTTGGCAGTGGCATTTTTTTGTACATCCTCAAGTCTTCTTGGGTATGCCGCTACAAGCTTGGCACACCTGTATTTGGGGAGTTTCTCCCGTTCTTCTCTGCAGATCCTCTCAAGCTCTGTCATGTTGGATCGGGAGTGTCCCTGCACAGCTATTTTCAGGTCTCTCCAGAGATGTTAGATCGGGCTCTGTCTGGGCCACTCAAGGACATTCAAAGTCCCGGAGCCACTCCTGTGTTGACTTGGCTGTGTGCTTAGGGTCTTTGTCCTGTTGGAATGTGAACCTTTGCCACAGTCTGAGGTCCTGAGCACTCTGGAGCAGGAGAGTTCCATCTTGGTTTCATCAGACCAGAGAATCTTGTTTCTCATGTTCAGAGTTTTTAGGTGCCTTTTGGCAAACTCCAAGTGGACTGTCATGTGCCTTTTACTGAGTTGTGGCTTCAGTCTGGCCACTCTACCATATAAGCCTGATTGGTGGAGTGCTGCAGAGATGGTTGTCCTTCTGGAAGGTTCTCACATCCCCACAGAGGACCTCTGGAGCTCTGTCAGAGTGACCATCGGGTTCTTGGTCACCTCCCTGACCAAGGCCCTTCTCCCCTGATTGCTCAGTTTGGCCGGGTGGCCAACTCTAGGAAGAGTCTTGGTGGTTCCAATCTTGTTCCATTTAAGAATGATAGAGGCCACTTGTGTTCTTGGAGACATTCAATGCTGCAGATTTTTTTGGGGTACCCTTCCCCAAATCTGTGCCTTGACACAATCCTGTCTCGGAGCTCTACGGACAATTATTTCGACCTCATGGCTTGGTAGAAACATCTCAAGGAAGATCAATGGAAACAGGATGCATCGGAGCTCCATTTCGAGTCTCATAGCAAAGGGTCTGAATACTTATGTAAATAAGGTATTTTTTTTATACATTTGCAAACATTTCTAAACCTGTTTTTCGCTTTGTTATTATGGGGTATTGATGAGGAAAAAATACTATTTAATCGATTTTAGAATAAGGGTTAGCTTAACAAAATGTGGAAAGGGCAAGGGGTCTGAATACTTTCTGGATGCACTGTACATTTTGATAAACAGTCATCGCTTGATTTTCTTTATTGAATATTGTCCAACAATTGTTGGTTGTCAAACCAATTATACCATTCCGATTTGAAGTCTGTATTTCTGGAAAAGATTAGGGTTATTTAGGACTGTTATCTGTCGAACTCATTGATCACAGCCCCCTGGTATGTCATGGAAATCTCTGAAGACTTGTTTTTTTTGCCTCATTGGTTTGAGTTTGGTATGTCACTAGCCCTAACTTCCTTCCTCCATTCCTCAGGGTTTGTCAGCTACGACAATCCGGTGTCGGCACAGGCCGCCATCCAGGCCATGAACGGCTTCCAGATCGGCATGAAGAGGCTCAAGGTGCAGCTGAAGCGCTCTAAGAACGACAGCAAACCCTACTGATCTTACCCAGGGCAGGGGTCATTTTCCCCAGGCTCTATGTTAGCATTACACGGGTAAGTCTAAGTCTACCCAACCCACGACTAAAGCCAAGGCCATCTGATCACCACAGCAAAGACTTAATTAATAGGGTGGCAGGTAGCCTAGAGGTTAGAGCGTTGGGCCAGTAATCGAAAGGTCGCTGGTTCGAATACCCAACCCGACAATGTCACAAATCTGCCGATGTGCCCTTGAGCAAGGCGCTTAACCCTAATTGGCCCCAGGGGCGCCGTACTACTATCGTAGGTGTCATTCAGACTCACTCCACTGGGGTCTTGTTATCTTAAACCGGTTATGTTCTTTACATGTCTATTATTACTGCATCCATTCCTTTTACAGTTTCATCATGTAATTTTCAAGAGTGGTATAAAGTGTGTTAATTTATATGATTATTTATAGCTATCACTAGAGCCAGTGGTCAAAAGGGTATTTTGTGTTGTGATATTTAAGAGGGAACACCAGATTTTATTATTTCTGTACCATTTCATTATATCTACTTACTAGGTTTAAAATAGACGGGTTGACTAAGGATCAGACACACGCCTCATCCTGTCAGACTATCAGAGCTCTTGGGCTTCAGTCTGTTGCATTGATCTGTTACCACTTAATATGTGAAGCTCTTTCACTTTTTCTCTCTGCTTCCATCTCTCATTCTTTTTCTTTCTTAAAACCAAGCAATGTCAAGCTGCTGGGGCTACCTCAGCTCACTTCTTTTCATAATTAACTTCTTCCAATCATTCCATCCATCCATGTCTCTCCTGAAGGGACTGACTGGTTAGAGATGGATCACTTTGAGTGCCACGTGTATGTGCATGTCTGACTGTCTAACATACGTCTAGTGATGTCATTTCCTAATCTGATGATGTCATTTCCTGTATCAAACTGTATTGTTTTGTGTGTGTGTGTGGGGAAACATCCCCAATTGTCATTATGTTATATGTGGTGGTTGGCATTGTTTGTCGTTGTTGTTGGTGCCTCATGTTTGAAAGGTTATTGTGCTGTGGCTAACTTCTTTCTCCCTCTCTGTCTCTCTCTCTCTCTCTCGCTCTCTCTACCTCTCTCCTTTCGTGTTTTTTCTTCCCTTTTTTAGAAAAAATCTCCATGCCTGTTTGCTCATCGTTAGCCTAGCATGTCCTCATGGTGTTGAAAGCCAACCCAAAACTCCTCCTCTTCCTCCCGGCTACTCCTCATCATCCTCCCACCATTGTTGTCTCTGATGTCTCGCTAAAGCTCGCCTGACCAATAGGCTACCTGACCACACCCCCCCCCACTGACCTTTGACATATGAAATTTGACCATAGCTCAACCTGATTGGTTGTATCCAAAATGGCACCCTGTATAGTGCACTACTTCTGACCAAAGCCTTTTTGATCAGTGCTAGGTGCTGCACTATATAGGGAATAGGCTGCCATTTTGGATAAGTCCAATTTCTTTCGCATGTAACTTCATTTTTCTCTAGTTTTTCTGTATAAATGTAATGGGAGGAAGGGAGGGAGGACAAGCAAAATCAATGTGAAATCTTACCTGCGCTTATTTCATTTAAGAGACTATTTAGCAAATGCAGAAAAAAAACATTGTTTTAAAAGCCTGTGGGATAGTTTATTCTTTATTTTTTAATTTTGTAATTTGCTTGTTTTTATGTTGTTTCTTTTAACCTCTTCTCTCGGTCTAAAGTTCACTTGAAAGTTTTAATACAGGGACTAGCACGGCACAGTGCTACTTTGTGCCATTTAGCAATATGCTGGCTTCTGAAACAACATACTATAAGGTTCTGTCTGAAATGACATCCTATTCCCTATTTAGTGCACAGATTTTTATTTGCCGCCAGGGCTCTAGTCAAAAGTGTAGTGCACTATGTAGGGAATAGGGTGCCATTTCGGCTGCACACTAAGACCACTCGACTAGCAAAACCATTTTCAAAACAAGTCTGATTATCAACCAGAATTCCCCTCAGTGCGTTGTTATGGCTTTTCACATTTAATATTCAAGAAGGCATTGTAAAGATTTTCAATTTTCTCGCTAAGGCTGTTGGTGACTTGGTTTTCATTAATGAAAATATAAGTTTATTTACCTATTTAGCTTTATTCTTTATTCCAAAAAATATTTACGGCACAATTAAAAGGTAGATTTGCTATGACTACCTACATGAACTTTTTAGAACCGATTCACAAATAGACAATCTGTGGTTTAAATGCACACTTAGATTACCTATATTTTATACCATTGAATCTATAGAAGTTTAGGTTAACTTTGGGGTTATTTTGTAGATTATGTTGTAATGTCATCTGCTAGGGTCTAAGTGTTTCAAGTTTTTAAAGAGGATTAAAAAAACAACTGTTTGCTCGATCAACACAACCTTTCGAAAAAATAAATGTCATTACGTGGTGGTGATGTAATTCCTACTTATTTACATGTACAGTGCCTTCAGAAAGTTCTCATACCCCTTGACTTATTCCACATTCTGTTAGTCTGAATTCACATTGGATGACTAGATTTTTTCCCCTCACTCATCTACACACAATGTCCCATAAGATGACTGTGAAAAACATGGTTTCAGAAATGTTGACACAAATTATTGACAAATTAAATACAGAAATGTATCATTTAAGTAAGTATTCACACCCGATTCAATACTTTGTAGAAGCACCTTTGGTAGCGATTACAGCTGTGAGTCTTTCTGGGTAAATGTGTCCGCGTGCTTCCCAGCTGAAACAGTTCGGTGGAGTTTGAATATATAATGACAAAATTTTGTGACGTTTTTGTTCGTTTGGACTTCTGTGCTGTTTTTTTTGGTGATTGGTCAACATTAGGGATTCTTTAATAAAGTCTTTGTCATGCAACAAGAGACGACTCGTTTTCATGCAAATGTTTTAATTGACAAATCCTGCACGAAACAACTTAATGTAAAATTGCCCCGACTAAGATAAATCTTCATCAAAATGAATGACAGATTTCTTGAGTTAGATTCATTCTTACTGAGGAAGTGTATACTGGCTACGGCGTCTCAAAATGGACCAACCGTACTATTTCCTCTTCTTTCTCGTTTTTCAAAGGAAGGTCATTTAACCAGGCTAGCTAAGTTTGGCTAGGTGCCAGCCTAACTGAAGCATGCAAATTTGACCATTTGTTCTTTTAAAAATTCTTCACGCTCTGTCAAATTGGTTGTTGATCATTGCTAGACAACCATTTTCAGGTCTTACCATAGATTTTCAAGTAGATTTAAGTCAAAACTGCAACTCGGCCACTCTGAAACATTCACTCTCTTCTTGGTAAGCAACTCCAGTGTAGATTTGGCCTTGTGTGTAGGAATTCATCGGCCAGTGTCTGGTGGAAAGCAGACTGAACCAGGATATCCTCTAGGATTTAGCCTGTGTTTAGCACCATTCTGTCTGTTTTTTTTTTATCCTGAAAAACTCCTCAGTCCTTAACGATTTGCTTTGCCAATTTTTTTAAGTATTCATTTAGTGCCTTGTTGCAAACATTATGCATGTTTTGGAATATTATTTTTCTGTACAGGCTTCCTTTTCACTCTTTCAATTAGTATTTTTGCGTAACTACAGTTTTCTCCTATCACAACCATTAAAATGTAACTGTTTTAAAGTCACCATTGGCCTCATGGGGAAATCCCTGAGCGGTTTCCTTCCTCTCCGGCAACTGAGTTGTGGTGTCTGGGTGTATTGATATACCATACAATGTGTAATTAATAACTTCACCATGCTCAAAGAGATATTCAATGTCTTTTTTTGTTTTGCCCCATCTACCAATAGGTGCCCTTCTTTGCAAGGCATTGGAAAATCTCCCTGGTCTGAATCTGTGTTTGCACTTCACTGCTCAATTGAGGGACCTTACAATTATCTGTATGTGTGGGGTACAGAGAGAGTCATTCAAAATTCATGTTAAACACTTTTGCACACTGAGTGTCCATTCAACTTATTTTATGAACTTATTTATGCTTGCCATAACAAAAGGGTTGAATACTCAGATTTCTATATTCTTTTATTAATTTGTCAATTTTGAAAAACGTCCGCGTCCACTTTGACATTATGGGTTATTGTGGATAGGCCATGGACCAAGAGAATCTATATTTAATCAATTTTGAAATTCAAGCTGTAACAAAACAAAATGTGGGAAAAGTCTAGGGGTGTGAATACTTTCTGAAGTCACTGTATTGTCAGAATTCCTTTATGGATTATTAGCTTTTTTTGGACACATCAGATAATAGATTGTCATTGTGTCATCTTGGGGAGTATATAGACTGAATTTGTTTTTTCCTACTTTAAAAAAAGAGAACGATTTAAACTTAGTATTAAATTCTTACTTAAGGTACTTGAGAATTTTTGGTGAATTTCTTCTTGATGAGAATTTATTTGATAAATGGATGTTTGAGTTTTTGTTTAGTGTAGATGCCTTGTATTGAAAGATAATGTCTCTTAACACAGAAGACAGATGATGCTTTTTTGTTTTTAAAGTGCCCATGTGTCAAACTCACACACACAGTATTTTAACTTCTTACAATATGTGACGGTGCCCATTTTCTCACACACACACACACACTTTGTTTTGTGACAGTAAAAACACTCGGAGCCCCTGAATGTGAGCGAGAATTTTTATTTGGTCCCTCACACACACACACTGAATTTCTTTGTTGGTGATAAGATATTATTTTATCACACATTTAAAAAAACTTTTCTATTCAAAACTTACGCACAGTATCTATGTGTTAACACTGCTCAACTCACCCCCACCAAAACAGTGTTGGTTTACAAAAGCATTCCATGTTTCAGCATAAAAGTTTACTACTCCAAACAGAAGTGTGTCTTTTATAGGGGTGATAATGGACTAGCCTACTTTCTGTCAGTTGAACTGCGAAGCTGATGGGTCAGCTCAAATAATTTACATCCAGCCCCCCAAAGAAAGGTTCCCCAAAAATAAAAAGGTGTACCGGGGTCGTATTCACTAGGCACAAAACAGAATCAAGCATGGGAGACGATCTGAACTTGCCCAATAAGATCTGCTTGTTTTCATTTTCCGGTTTGCTACGGTGTGCCCTATTGACTACGACCCAAATGGTTCTAAACAAGGGTTGTCAACTCAGGGTCCTTTGTGTTTGAGATTCAGCTCTGTGTGGAAGATGCAAGCACTGCGTAAGGTGTCTTTCGCAACAGATTTGGGATTAACAAGACACAAAATGCACAATTGTTGCCATTTTTAAACACTTTAATTTTTTTTTTTAAATCACCACAGATGGCATCAGTTTTAGCTTGGGAGTTCTAGCAGCACTTGTTGAGAGGAGTTTGGAGTTTTGCTTGTTGAATGGGAGTGGTTTGTGTCAGTTATTAGCAGAAATATTAGGGGAAATGTTCACTTTTTTGCTAATCTTTTTGTCTTTGAAGCATGGGTTGGTGGCACTTCCCAGAACTACCAAGGTACTACTACTAAAAAAATATTTTGTGTTCAATATGATGGAGCATGTGCTTTTTGCAGTGTGTTTTTATATCCAAATGCAATACAATAATCAAAGTGCCATATTATATGTCTAGAAACTGCCTACACAGATACTATTAGGCCTTGGTTGTTATTATTAGAGATTGTTGAAGTTAGGTAACGCTCTTTTATTTTTTATTTTGGCATGCATGTTATTATATTGATACCAGTGTGTCATTAAGGCTAAATCGCCCTCTGTTTTTTCCCCCACTTTGTGTCAAGTTATTTGTTCTAATGTGATGTGTGAATTTGAACACATTGGCAAGTAATTTTTTTAAATTAATATACAAGAAACAACCCTAAACTTTTGAAGACAAATCCCCTTGTTGGTGAGTGACAGAGTTGAGTACTTTACGGTACAGTCACAGACGATGTATATTAATGAATGCTTGTTATTTGGCAAAATGGTAGTGGTTGTATATTGATTTATTGATTATAATAGAAATATCATTTTTTGCATCAACCAAAACCTGGGAAGTGTGCCATATTATAAACATTGATTTGTCTTTATGACAGTTTTCGAAAAAATAATTTAGTATGTAGGCTACAACAAACTGATAACCAATGTTAGTTAATATTGAATTGATTATAACAGGTAGTTAGTTCTAAAACTATTGTAAAAAGAAGTGTTACTGAAAATGTTGAAATATAAGCACAATATAAAATCACACATGGGTCAGGGTAAAGGAACTTGAGACTCACTTCGGGGGCTTCCGTCACAACCACCATTTTTGGGAGTGCGTTCCAAATTGCACCCTACTCCCTACATAGTGCACTAATTTTGACCAGGGCAGATAGGGAATAGGGTGCCATATTGGATGTAGTCTCAGTATTTCTGTCACTGCTCTCTCATACTCTGAAGTGCTATTTGACAAAGGTATGTGGTAGCTTTGCGTCCCTTAGATATTGTCTTGGTCAACAATCTATCTGTCCTCGTTCTGTACCATTTTTATTGTCTGATTAATAATTGATATGAATTCTTTGTTCATGTTCTTCTCCACATAAATGATTTGATAGATGTTTGTGTTGTCTTGAGAAAAACCAAAGTCGCGGTGCATCTTGATGTTATCTGATCTGTAAAGCATTATTACAGTAGTGATTTTCTGTTTTAATTAACAAACTTTTTTAAAACTTGGGTGGGATTTGAAAATAACAAAATTACAAAAACAGGCTCTTTCCAATTTCTACAATACTGGTTGTTCATATGTATTTTCTACCAGTGAAGCTTTTTTATATTGGAAATAATTAAAGAAAAAAATCTATATTGGAAAAAAATGTCTGGCCTCTCTATAAGGCCTCGCCTTGAATGTGGGTCCTGAGTTAGGCTTCTTGGTGGTTGTCAATGAGAACAGTTTTGGTAGTATGTTTTATTTCTTAAAATAACCTTAATTTTGATTGATCATCAACTTGCTCTCTACATGTTCCTCACTTTGTTATTCACTTTTTTGGGGTGGGGGGTCTAAAATTGTGGTAAGTTTCATGTTAGTAGTATTGTGCTCTGTCCACATGGTTATTATAAATGACCATCCGGATTGATTATAGGCAACTTGTGTGGATGGATAAATAAATGTATTAGTTTAATAGAAAGTTAATTATTTGTTGTTTTAGTTCTGGGCTTTTTGCTTTTTACCTGTGTCGTTAGATTTTTCTGTTTTTACCATAGAATGCGTGGTGTGTAGTTGGAAAGCCAAGTCGATGTTTTATTTGGTAAATGTTTGTTCATGTGTGGTGTTTCTTTGCCTCTGTCTCCAAAATTAAACCATTTTCCCCTAATATTGAATGTGTCTTTGTCTGTTGTGTAGTCCCAGTACCTGTCCAGTGTTGTGAAGACATTTACAAACTCCCCAGTGTCTGTCTCCCTAACTTGTTTCTCTCCATTGTCGTTCTCTTCGCTTATTTATTTTCTTTCAAGCAATCAATAGCTGATATAATTTGAGGTTATTGGTATATTGATTTTCTAATATACAATAGCCTAATTGCATACCATGGATTTGGGGGTTGTAATGAAAGAAGCTGCTGTAGTTTATGGATGAAAGGTTTACTAGTATATTAATTGTCTAATATACAGAAGCCTGTATACACATTAGTGTTTTGCAGGTTATGAGTGTGTGTGATTATTTTTGTGTTTTGATTTTGATCAAAAGAAGCACCACCGGTAGCATAAGTACTCTGTCTGAAAAGGAACATTGCAGGTTCAGATTTGGGACCGGTTCTGAGGATGCCACCAAATTTCTTGGTGTCAAGATGTTTACTAACTGAACTGCAAGAACATCAGTGTAAGTACTACTGATGGCCAGGAACAGCTGAAGTCCCCTTTGCCACACTATTGAAAAAGGTTATTGTGTTTATACATCACTGGGCTCTGCTTAGAAAGACTGAGGCAAAATAAGCTGCAGTGGCACCATCTAGTGCTCACTAGTGTAACTACATTTCATTTACAGTTATTCATTGATGCAAGAATCATAACGACATGCTACTGAATAAGAGGGACAGTTGATCTGTTATCACGTAGAAAACCCAGACACTCATTGTTTTTCATAATTATAAAAGTAGCGTTTCTAATTACTTGACGTATCAATGCGTTTTTAGTGCATTTTTGAGGGGGTAGGCCTATAATTATCGTCAGGCTTTTAGAACAGAGCCATCACATGCAAAACTGAAACTACCTCAAACCTGAGTAATTTGAGGTAGTTTCAAAGCATTTTCGTTCTGGTTAAATGTATAACCAATACACTTTTCCCATACATTTCAATCATAAAAAGGGAATTACTGGCCAAATAGCTGTGTTTCTACTGTGGTCCTATTACTGCAATATGTGCTTGCGTCTAAGCGCATGTCAGTGACTGCTTGTGAAAGTGGCCTTTGGGCAAAATGGAAGGGTTTAGAAGACGTGCATGACGGAGAAGACACATGTTGCGCATAATCTAGGTGGTAAATCATAAGTGATCAGCAAGAAGGTGAAAGTTATACACTACACTACACTCTACAGACTACAAATGCCCCATGATATATTCAACATGAAGCTATCGAGCCACATGTGGGATTCGATTAATGCCATGGGGCTATACCCCAGTTGAACCTGGTTAGCGTTGATTGCATTCGTTTTGAAACGGCAGCCTCCGGGTATGGTAACCACATTTAAAATACCCAAATGCAGGACAACGGCAGTAGTGTAAAAAGCCCTCAATTGTCATACTTGATCCCGTTAAATAACGGGATGATATGACAACAGCCAGTGAAAGTGCAGGGCGCCCAAATTCAAAACAACAGAAATCTCATAATAAAAATTCCTCAAACATACATGTATTTTATACCGTTTTAAAGGTAATCTTGTTGTTAATCCCACCACAGTGTCCGATTTCAAATAGGCTTTACAGCGAAAGCACCACAAACGATTATGATAGGTGACCACCAACTCACAGAAAAACCCAGCCATTTTTCCAGCCAAAGAGAGGGAAAAAAAAGAACAAATTGAGATCAAATTAATCACTAACCTTTGATGATCTTCATCAGATGACACTCATAGGACTTCATGTTACACAATACATGTATGTTTTGTTTGATAAAGTTCATATTTATATTAAAAAAATCTGAGTTTACATTGGCGCGTACGTTCACTAGTTCCAAAAACATCCAGTGATTTTGCATAGCCACATCAATTCAACAGAAATTCTCATCATAAATGTAGATGAAAATACAAGTTATACACATGGAATTATAGATATACCTCTCCTTAATGCAACCGCTGTGTCATATTTCCCAAAAACTTTACAGAAAAAGCAAACCATGCAATAATCTGAGACGGCGCTCAGAAAATAAATAAAATTATCCGCCATGTTGGAGTCAACACAAATCAGAAATCACATTATAAATTATACCTTTGATGATCTTCATTGGAATTCACTCCCAGGAATACTAGTTCCACAATAAATGCTTGATTTGTTCGATAATGTCCATTATTTATGCCCAAGTAGCTACTTTTGTTAGCGCGTTTAGTACACAACTCCAAATGCTCGTGCAGGTCCATCCGAATGTCGGACGAAAACTTCAAAAAGTTATATTACAGGTCGAGGAAACTTGTCAAACTAAGTATAGAATCAATCTTTAGGGTGTTATCATAAATCTTCAATAAAGTTCCAACCGGAGAATTCCTTTGTGTGTAGAGAAGCCATGGAATGCAGATCGCTATCATGTGAATTGCGTGTGACCAGCCCTTGGCACTCTGCCAGACACCTGGCTCATTCAGCTCCCATTCAGCCCCACAACACAGTAGAAGCCTCATTCAAGTTTCTAAAGATGGTTGACATCTAGTGGAAGCCCTAGGAAGTGCAACTTCATCTATATCCCACTGTGAATTCAATAGGGGCTGGGTTGAAAATCGACCAACCTCAGATTTCTCACTTCCTGTTTGGATTTCTTCTCAGGTTTTTGCCTGCCATATGAGTTCTGTTATACTCAGACATCATTCAAACAGTTTTAGAAACTTAAGAGTTTTTTCTATCCAATACTAATAATAATATGCATATATTAGCAACTGGGACTGGGGAGCAGGGCGTTGACTCTGGGCACCTCTGGGTACCTTTCATCCAAGCTACTCAATACTGCCCCTGCAGCAATAAGAAGTTTTAAACTGAAAATGACTCAAGTGAAAGTTACCAAGTAAAATACTACTTGAGTAAAACTCAAAGTATTTGGTTTTAAATATACTTAAGTATCAAAAGTAAACGTAAAAGTATAAATAATTTAAAATTGGGATAGGGGGCAGTATTTTCACGTCCGGATGAAAAGCGTGCCCAAAGTTAACTACCTGTCACTCATTTTCTTGTTTGTTTTTATTGACAGATAGCCAGGGGCATGCTCCAACACTGACATAATTTACAAACAAAGTGTTTGTGTTTAGTGAGTGCCAGATCCGAGGCCGTAGGGGATTGGACAATTTTCCTGTCAAAATGTAATGAGTACTTTTGGGTGTCAGCGAAATGTATGGAGTAAGATGTACATTATTTTCTTTAGGAATGTAGTAAAGTAAAAGTAAAAGTTAACAAAAATATATATAGTGAAGTACAGATACCCCCAAAAACTACTTAAATAATATACTTTAAAGTACTACTTAAGTACTTTACACCACTGGACAATGGGAAGATTTTGAGGGACATTCGAAGTATAGTGTAGCCAACACATGAATATTGAAACACACGTAACCTACTCTTTTTATGCCTCCCGCAAAATTTGGGCTAGAAACGAGAGACCACTTGTGTGGCTGTTTTATGAACATCTGGGAATATGTGGCCCATGAAACATTTCTGGTTGGTCTAGAGAATGTTATGGAGATCTCTTCATTAGACGTACACATTTTGAAATTACTGGTAGTTAACTGTCCTCTCCAAGTTTAGCTGGAATTGAGCCTAAAAGGATTTGACAAATGTGATTGGTATGACATTGGCCTACGTTTCTTGAGCTGCACCGAATATGAGATCTCAACAATGATTGGAGAAATGATTAACATCACCAGCGTCACATCCTTATATAATATATTGTCATAAATGTAACGTGACTGCAAAATATAGGTTGGAATGTCAATTCTCATCAAATGAATAGGAAGTCTGAATAAAGTACTGAACAAAATCAACCTTTTTTCCAAATGAGTTGTGTTTTAATTTATTGATAAAATGTGGGACATAATTGTTATGTTGAGGGACAAAGCGCCAAAATGCTTTACTGTCCCGCACAATCCGGGCCATGTGGTCACCCTAAATCTGGGGGAATTAGCTGGGTATACAGGGTTGCCAGGTCAAGAAAAAGTATAGCCCAATGACCACTCAACCTGCATAAAAGGCCTGAAAACAAACCCAATTCTTATTTCACAGCAAGAGAGTTGTCATATTTAGTGGTGACCCGTCATTCAGGGGGGTGACGGGTTGCCACTGTTTTGAGACTCACATGTTATTCTGGCATTAATACATGTTTGCAAACAATGTAAAAAAATATATATATAATTGAGTTAATAAAGTTGCATACAAACATGGTCTCTTTTTTGTTTTCTTGAGTAATGCAGCTCCAAAATGCTGGTGTTTCAGCCTAGCTCAGTGCTTTCTGTGGTGGTGGGGCAAGCAAACAGAAAATGCAGAGTCTTGTGCTGTGATTGGCTCAGTGTTCTGTCACTCATGGGGACCCTACATCACCACCAAGTCTAAGGGTAGAGCTAGAAAATTATATCCCCTTGGGTGCTGCCATAGAGTTACATTAGAAGTACCCATCCAGGAAGGCTCAAGGTCATTGGCCACAAATACAATTACATCAAATCACATTATATGTACAGTAGCTTTGATTGGACTGATCATGTCAACATCATACTTTCAAAATCTTAGCTAGAAGTCATCATCATGAATCAAGTCGACAATCTACTGGCAAATCGTTTCTTATCCTTGTCATATGAAGATAAATAATGGAGAAATTATAGATGAAACGTATCAGTGCTCATCAGCCATTGGACATAAACATTACACAACAAGTTGGAAATCACAAATTCAACAATGAGTGGTTTGGAAGGAATCAGCAACAGCAGCTAACTGCAAGCATTGCAAAGCAATCACTAGCCTGCTATTCAGTGGAGTGGCTGTGTGGTCCCAAATCTTGGATTAAGTGGCTCTTTTCCAAATTTAAAATTCTAAACATTCAAATTGCTGCCAATGAAGCATGATTTGTGCTGTGCTCAAAACAACTGTTAACTCGAAACCGGTGAAAACTTGACTTCAGTGAGTTCAAGACAACTGGGAAGTTGGGAATAAATGAGCTCTGACTGTGAAAATACTCCAACTCAGAATTGTAAATCCGGCCTCTTTCTAGAGCTAAGACCTGAAGATCAATGACATCATCATGATTCAATCTTGTTTTTTTCAGAGTTCCCATTTGTTTTGAAGCACCATAAATCCATTGAATGCCAGACTTTAATGACAAAATTTGCCCATGAAGGACCGCAGCACCACCTTCCTGTTCAAGTGAGCAGAGCACAACAAGGTGAGTCCATAAATGTATTGTATGCTGCTGCATAAATTATGTAATATGCCAGGGAGATACAGTGATACAATCTTGCTTGTTTGTAGGTGACCAAATACTTATTATCCACCATAATTTGCAAATAAATTCATAAAAAATCCTACAATGTGATTTTCTGGATTTTTCTTCTCATTTTGTCTGTCATAGTTGAAGTGTACCTATGATGAAAATTGCAGGCCTCTCCCATCTTTTTAAGTGGGAGAACTTGCACAATTGGTGTCTGACTAAATACTTTTTTTGCCCCACTGTATGTACAGTATACTGTAGCTAAGAAAGTAATACTAAGTGTATGTTGTGTAGTAAGATGTTAGTAGCCTATGTGTCTCACCCTAATAATTTGGTCTAATTACCCCTCTTAACTTCGCCTACAAGTCTGACTTGGTGGTGCACATGTAGCCTACAACCTCTTTTAGAGAAATGTAATCATCTAATATTGTAAGAGCTTTCATTGTCTGCTTATATGCCCCCTTTATTTATCCTACGGTTCTGACTTGGTATACAGGGAGAACACTGTCAGAGCGGCCCATGTTCTGAATTCTGTCGATGTACATTTCAAAAGTGCTAAAAAAATTGTTATATTGACTACGTCCGTCCTAGCTCGCTCATTAATGTCTTAATCAAAATTACGGATTGCCTCTTATCCACTTGTCGTCCCCTTATGCCATAGTTTGTACATCTCAATTGTCATTAGAAACCATATTTGTTTAAGCAGAGTCAGCCATATTAGCTATGTTTTTTAAGGCTGAATGAACTGTTTCGCTGCCAGACAAGGCTCCGCTGATAGCCAGGTGTATCAGTGGTAAGATGTTGGGACTGCTGTTGGGACAGCTTTAAGTAGGCCCTAACAGCTTGTGGGCACCGTTTGTCACAGTTATAGTGCAATTCATGTATTGTTTAGTGTTGCGTTGTGGCTTTGCTGGCATGCATCCCACTTTTTAATTTCCCCCCCACCACCAAGATTTACATGCTAAAATTTCCACTGGTCATATCTATACAATAAACCCATTTCCATAACCTTATCAAGCCAAGTAATAAGGGATATCATAGTAACTTGTTATGAAGTTAGAAGCTAAATTTGGGTTTCCTCAAAATAATAATTATTGCAAGCTATGACATGGTGTAATAAAGGAATTTGAATATGTGCCAAGAGAAAATATTATTCCCCTTATTAAACTCACCAGATAATTTTCCATCAATGGATGTCAATTTAACAATGATTAAGCAATAAGGCACCGTATGGTATATGGCCAATATACCACGGAAAAAGGCTGTTCTTAAGCTCGACGCAACGTGGAGTGCCTGGATACAGCCGTTAGTCACGGTATGTTGGCCATATACCATAAACCCCCTGGGTGCCTTATTGCTATTATAAACTGGTTACCAACGTAATTAGAACAGCAAAAAGTCATGTTTTGTCATACCTGTAGTATATCAGGTTTGATTTACCACGGATTTCAGCCAATCAGCATTCAGGGCTCGAACCAGGTTTGATTGTAAATAAATCCCCTGTGCGCATATTCATAACTATAGATAAATCTGACAGGAGAGTTTGAGTGATGGATCTCGAAATCTCTGAGCAAGAAACACTTGGATGAACATAAAAAAAACGAATATTTTCTTGCAATTGTGCTGTTATTATGTGCCAGATGTTAAGACTACAAACCATTATAAATGGCCCGTTTGCGATTTATCATTTCAATAAGCATAGGCTACAAACTCAAATCTGGGTTTATGATTCAAATCAAATTTGGGCATAGCATGCTTATATAAAGACAGGTAGCCTATAGCCCTGAATAGGCTTTCATCTAATTTCAGATAGTCTACAGTAGCCTAGAAAATATGTCGGCAAGATGTAAACTGAACGATTTAGCAACTTGCTTAGTTCAAATTAACAGACTCATTTAAGAAGTGCTTCTGTTTCCCAATAGCCTGCTGGAATAGGCTACTGAGGATGGGGTTGTAATTTCAATCACTGAATTAAATAATAATATATATATATATACAGTGGCGTAAAGTATTTAAGTAAAAATACTTTAAAGAACTACTTAAGTAGTTTTTTTGGGGTATCTGTACCTTACTTTACTATTTATTTTTTCGACAACCTTTACTACATTCCTATAGAAAATAATGCACTTTTTACTCCATACATTTTCCCTGTCACCCAAAAGTACTTAAGTTAGTTAAGTATATTTAAAACCAAAAACATTTACTCAAGTAGTATTTTACTGGGTGACTTTCACTTTTAATTGAAACATTTTCTATTAAGGTTTCTTTACTTTTACTTAAGTATGACAATTGGGTACGCTCTAGTGCGCACATAGTTGTTTTCCATTGTTTGTTTTTTACGTGCACCAGTTCCAGCGATTTAATATGTTTTATGAAAAAAGGTTGGACATAGGCGTCTCCTTAATGTCAATCTAAATAACCTTCCTACAACTGGTAAAAAGTTATATTTTTATTCTCACTCGCTTACTCCTCAACATCTTTCCTCACTGGCTGACAGATAGCTGCAGGTCACAGTGAAATATATATATTTTAATATAAATGCCATGGCGAACGCAGTGCAATTTAGAAATAGCCTAAAAACCCGCAACCAATGCATGTTCACCCGCGACGTCGTTTCCAAAGAAGCCCAATTTTACATGAAAATCGCGAAAATAGCTAAACTGCGGGTATTGGCATCGCATGCTTCCCAGAAGAAAGAGTTCGTTCACATGTCGACATTTTGTGACATTATTGTTCGTTTTGTACTTTTTTCGGCCATTCGGGCACACGACATTTTTCCTCTCGAGGCAAGCAGAACTGGCCGAAGTCTACGCCCTTTCTTCGGTGATTGGGCAACAGTAGGGATTCTTAAATAAAGTATTTGTTGTCATTAAACGAGAGGACTCGTTTTCATGCACATTTTTTTATTGAGAAAGCTACTGAGAACCAAACATCTTAGATTTAAAATTGCGTGACTAATATCTCCTCGGCAAAAACGTTAAAAATCATTGACCGATTTCTTGAGTTATCTTAGTTTAGCTTGTCAATTTCTTTTCAAGCGAAGGTATTTTAAGTGAGTATGCAACACTCGTTTGGGTAGCAACCCCAGTCAAAGCCGACGGTGAATGTCGTGTTCATGCTAGTTGAAAATGGCAGAGTTCACAAGTTCCGAATAGCACGTGAATGTTGCATAAATGGCAGAAAACAAGTGTCAAGCACGTGGAGTAGCCTAATGAATTTAGGATTGAAGTGTTTTCACGTGTAAAAGTGTTTGCTTTTTTAATTATTATTATAAAAACGCATATAGCCTTTCGCTTTACCTGCCTTCCCAATGAAAACTACTTTGAAACATTGTAACATAATATATTATAGCTTATAGAAAATACATGCTTTTTGGGTTTCTGAAAGATTCATCACACTGTTTTGTTGACCAAATGCTCGATTTGAGCCAGGTGACGTGCCGGGCCATATGACACATTCTTGTGCTAGTCAGAACTATGTCATTGAAATGTCCGACTGGCTAACTGGTAACGCGGGACGTGTATAATCACAACCAGATAGCAACTCGGAAATGTCCGTTTCGTAGTTCCGATTATCACTTGAACATGGCAATAGACCTGTTTATCCCAGTCCATTCTAATCGAACTCCCTTCATGTACTTTGTACGGATAATGCCATCCGTTTGCTGCACGACCACGCCACAGTTTCTATACTACACTGTAGGCCAAATCATCAGTCCAAACAGTTTCGTTTTGCAACGAAAATGAGAGCTCCTATTGGACACATTCGAATAGTTCCCGTTTCGCTCCTTAATTAAGCTTCCGTTCAAGGCGCGTTTTGCAACAGAATAGGCACAAAGCATCACTCTGTTTAAGCAAGGTAATAAAAAATAAAAAAATGTTTTAGTTATTTTCCTAAGATATTCTTGAAAATGAGTTATCTCATCAATTATTCCATGCTTATTTCTAGAAAAGATTAACTTATTTTAGAATATTTGTCTGTCATTGACCAGTCTGCACTTTGGCCAAACCACAGAACATATTGTATTGTCTTCGGCGAAGTACTCCGACGGCTCAACCAATCAGCTTGCAGTGGGGTGTCACCTCCCATCTTTGTCAAACAGTATGGCTGACGTTCTGTAGTGTGTGTAAGCTTCTAACTCGTGTTGACCTATTTTATTCATTTTAAATCATGTCAGTGCTACTATTCTTGAAGAACTTGCACTGCGTTAACAAAGTTCCTCTGAGTGTCGCACGCCCGGTCGTCGGTTGTCTATATCACACCGAAAAAGGAGTCTACGGTTATCGACCCCAAAAAATCGAGGGGGACCCGAAGTTGCAGAGCGACCATATCGCTACACTCAATCAAGGTCAGTTAGAGCTCTGTTCAAATACTCATACTAACCGTACTATTTGTGACGTGAATTGAGTATATAGCATGCTAATTGGTCAGGGTATGGTATAGTTAGTATGCCAAAAGTTCCCTGATATCGTACTAAATTCGCCAAAATACGAAGTATTCATGCAGTGGACTGATGTAAAACTATATCTTGGCAAAAAATTACATATAACTATTGAAATATCCAAGTGTTACATGTTATTTTACTACACTGATTCCACAATTGACTGTCAATTTGTCATACATCTCTTTATTAGGAACATTTTTCATACACAAATCAATTTATGAAGAAAAAGACCCCTTTGTAAAAATGTTTATCTGATTTGGGAAAACTATTTAGAATCATTAAAACGTTTACAAAGAAAAATGTCAAACATTTATTCGCTACATGTCTATTTGATTTGATATTATGTATAATTTGTTTTTGATCTCTTATTTCTTTGCAATTCCTCTGGATGTAATGTTTTTTTGTGTTTTGCATGTTATTGTTTAATAAAAAAATATAAAAAATACATGCAGTGGATGCTGTTTCCGTGCATTTAGGACCCATAACAGGCTGACTTCGCGACGCGAGCGTTGCAAAATAAATTTAGAAATTATTGCACCCACACTGCTCGTGTGCCAACGAGAGTCTGTTGCCAAGGTCTAAAATACTCAGTTCTATTTGTGCCGCAGATCACGCTGCAAGTCCTGCCTCTCCCATCTCCTCATTGGTTTATAGAAGCATATACCCACGTGCTATCTTCTCATTGGTTATACCCATGTGGGTGACTGAAAGACGAACGAGGTCAGTGGCGGTAATGCATCTAATTTATGAAAGTTGCCAATCGCAATATTAAGTCAAGAGAAGAAAAGGCCTAGAAGGAGGAGAGATGACTAGAAACAATTTGATTGACCGTGTGTGTGGATTGTCGGAGTAGAGGACCTTGTGCATTTCAGGTAAAATAACAACTTAATGTTTATATCCCAGGACAAATTAGCTAGCAAGTGAAAGCTAGCTAGCTAAATTGCCATAAATGTTGAATGCTTTTTGACCTGTCCCCAAATTAATGTAATTGGTTCAGAGTTTTTTGATATTTTAACCTGCGTGTCGTGATCGCGTTTGGTGTGGGGGACAAAATACATTTATGCACGATGGTGCATGCGCGCAGCCGGTTTGGGTTCCGTATAATTCGTTCTTCGGAAAATGGGCGTGGCTTCATAGCTTTTCACATTGGAAGAAAATTGCGGCCGAAGTTCGACGAGAGCAAATACAAATTCATTCGTTTTACTAATTATGACATGTTCTCTCATTTGTTTCTGGAAGTAGCTAGCGAAACATTAGCCAGTTAGTTTGGATGCTTGAGTGCCGTTGAATGCTCGGATCAACTCTACTCACGCTCTGAATTTACGAGCAGACAATCTGACCATGCTCTGGATATGCGAACGCCCAGAGCGCACTCTGGCACTCCAGATTGAATTGATGAACACACACGAAATCGTACAATTTTTACCTAGTCATTTGTTATGCAATCAAGATAGCAAGAGGTTGCATAACAACATCAACTTCCAGTAGACAGGTGAAGCTCTAGTACGCTCAACTGAAACGGTACTGTTTGTTTACAGTATACTGAAATGAAGAAACAGTATGTTAGAATGGGTATTCGAACACAGCTCATGTTTTGTAGATAATGAACATTA
Source organism: Oncorhynchus kisutch (assembly GCF_002021735.2). Classification (NCBI taxonomy): domain Eukaryota; kingdom Metazoa; phylum Chordata; class Actinopteri; order Salmoniformes; family Salmonidae; genus Oncorhynchus; species Oncorhynchus kisutch. The sequence goes on from NC_034177.2 coordinate 52,060,757, forward strand.
AACTCAAATCATTGTCTTTTTCAATGGGAAAACAACTAAGCATCCTTTGCACAAAGTGAATTCTACATTTATAACTGATTGTAGGCCTATCAATTCACCTATTGTAATTGCAGAAGAGATTAAGTGTTGAGTTGTTCTTATATTCCTTATTGTCACTGCATGTCATACACTTTTACTTCTTGCTTTAATTTGCATTTAACTGTAGACTAACGTTTGTCATAGCCTAGAGGTATATCCTCCTACCCCATGTCTTTTTTAATGTTCTTTTTTCATCTTTGTTGACTTTTTCCACACATTTTACAATAATAATAGATTAATTCATTTAAATACATCAGTTTTCACATCAATTAGACATTTAAAAAGGCTGTTCTGTTTACACAGATCATGGTCTCATGCGCCTGGTGGAGGCATACCGAGCACATGGACACAAGGCTGCTAAAATTAACCCTCTACTGCCAGAGGACCCTGTGGAGGACACTGTGCCAGAGATCAACATGTTGACTGGGGCTGTACAAGGACCCCTCAACACATCTGGTAGGCTATGTGGTCTATTGGGAGATTCATATGAGGATGGTATTATTCTCAATAATGTTCTTTAGAATGTGTTCCAAAAACGTTGCATATAACAAATTTGGCAATAAAGAAGCGCACAGCTGAACAATTTTTAAAAAACAAATTTTTACAGGGAGCGCGGAACCTCCTGTGCACAAACTTTTTTTTAATGGGCATAATACTAAAGACACGTTACGTTAGCTGGCAAAGTTAATGGCGAGCTCATTACAGACAATAGCTTATGGTTGTGAGTGTGATTAAATAAAAGCAGGGCATTCTACCAGAGAATTTCAGGACTTGGACACTCGTTGTCCTAGCGTTTGTTTCTTTCCTAATTTGATTTTGGTCCAGGTCATGTTGTTCTTCACATTACCATCTCTGATAAACGAACACTATATCAAATCTTCCTCTGATCAAAATCACAAGAGTACCAGGAACACAATGAATGGTCAATTTGTTTGATTAAATTCCTTGATCCCAAATAGTCCGTTTAGTAGGCGTCATTGAGTTCAGTAATCCACCCGTTCAGAATGCAGACATAGGAGTTCCAAAAGTTACCAGTAAATTTTGTTCAAACAAATCAAACAATGTTTCTAATTCATCTAATATCTAAATAAATGATAATATTTCATACAGAGTGAACTATTTTCAATAGGAAAGGAAAAGAACGCAGCGCGCTCCCTCGGTCCCTGAGGACAAACAACTATTCCTCGTTGGTTTTTCTAAAAACAAGCCTGAAATCATGGAAAAAGACTGTTAACATCTAGTGGAAGCCATAGGAACTGCAATTTGGAAGTCTTTGTTTTCAATAGCTTAACCTTTGAATTGGCTGGCAGGTCAACAGAAGAAAAAAAAGTGTCCTCGGTTTTCGCCTGCCAAATCAGTTCTGTTATACTCAGACATACATTTAACAGTTTTAGAAACTTTAGAGTTTTCTATCCAATACTACCATGTATATGCATATCCTAGCTTCTGGGCCTGAGTAGCGGGTAGTTTACTTTGGGAACCTCAGTCATCCAAACTTCCCGAAAACTGCACCCTATCCTTAACAAGTTTTAAGGTAATGATGGACTGTCGTTTCTCTTTGCTTATTTGAGCTGTTCTTGCCATAATATGTACTTGGTCTTTTACCAAATAGGGCTATCTTATGTATACTAGCCGTACTGTACCTTGTCACAACATAACTGATTGGCTCAAACGCATTAAGAAGGAAAGAAATTCCACAAATGAACTTTTAAGGCAGACCTGTTCATTTAAATGCATTCCACGTGACTACCTCATGAATCTGTTTGAGAGAATGCCAAGAGCGTGCAAAGCTGTCATCAAGGCAAAGGGTGTCTACTTTGAAGAATCTCAAATATAATATATATTTTGATTTCTTTAACATTTAAAAAGTTTGGTTACTTCATGATTCCATATCAGTTATTTCATCATTTTGATGTCTTGTAAAAAATAAAGAGAAACCCTTGAATGAGTAGGTGTCCAAACTTTTGACTGGTACTGTACATCTAGCTGGGTAAGGTTAAGGGGGTAGGTGTTTGTCTCTTTGGTAACAACAGCTGGAGTGCATTCTCTGTTAGACTACTTTATGATAAGCTGTGGACTATACCGAACAAAAATTGTAACGCAACATGTCAAGTGTTGGTCCCAAATTTTCCATTCGCACAAAAAGCTTAGTTAACACAATTGCATTTTATCGATGGCAATTTGAATGCACAGAGATACTGTGACGAGATCCTCATGTTTCAGCATGAGAATGCACAGCCCCATGTCGTAAGGATGTGTACACAATTCCTGCAAGCTGAAAATGTCCCATTTCTGCATACTCACCAGGTATGTCAGCCATTGAGCATGTTTGGGATGCTTTGGATCGACTGGTACGACAACGAGTTTCAATTAACCACCAATATCCAGCAACTTTGCACGGACATTGAAGAGGAGTGGGACAGCATTTCACAGGCCACAATCAACAGCCTGATGCAAAGGAAATGTGTTGTGCTGCATGGGGCAAATGGTGGTCACAGCCGATACTGACTAGTTTTCTGATCCACGCCCCTACCTTTTTTTGAAGATATCTTTGACCAACAGATGCATATCTGTATTCCCAGTCATGTGAAATTCATAGATTAGGGCCTAATGAATTAATTTAAATTGACTGATTTCCTTATGAACTGTAACTCAGTAAAATCTTTGAAATTGTTGCACGTTGCATTTTTATATTTTTGTTTAGTTTATCTATATTTTTCATAGCTGTATATTTACCACCACAAACCGATGCTGGCACTGAGACCACACACTCAACGATCCGTGCAAGGAAATACACATCCGGACGTGGCCGGTGATTTTAATGCAGGGAAACTGAAATCCATCTTACCTCATTTTTACCACCATGTCACCTGTGCAACTAGAGGTGACAACTTTAGATCACCTTTACTCCAGACACAGAGACACATACAAAGCTCTCACTTGCCCTCCATTTGGCAAATCTGAGCATGACTCTATCCTCCTGATTCCTGCTTACAAGCACAAACTCAAACACAAAGTACCTGTGGAAGTGGTCCGGTGAAGCGGATGCTAAGGTACAGGACTGTTTCGCTAGCACAGACTGGAATATGTTCTGGGATTAATTCGATTGAGGAGTTTACCACATCAATCACCGGCTTCATTAATACAGTAAGTGCATTGACTATGTCATCTCCATGGTGACCTGTACTGTACATATCCAAACCAGATGCCATGGATTACAGGCAACATCCGCTAGAGCTGCCAGATTGAAGGAGCAGGACACTAATCCGGACCCTTATAAGAAACCCTGCTACGACCTCAGACGAGCCATCAAACAGTAAAGACGCCAATACAGGACTAGGATCGATGTGTACTCACATCCTACCATACCTTTGGCTGTACATTTATGCCTTGAATCTATTCTATTGCGCCCAGAAACCTGCTCCTTATAGCCTTTAGCCCCACCCTTATCCTACTCCTCCTTTGTTCAGAAACCTTCTATTGTGCCCAGAAACCAGCTCCTTCTTATAGCCTTTAGCCGTACCCTTATCCTACTCCTCATTTGTTCATCTGGTGATGTAGAGGTTAATCCAGGCCCTGCAGTGCCAAGCTCCACTCCTATTCACCCAGGTGCTTTCATTTGTGCTTTCATTGTCCCCAGGTGCTTTCATGGTTGACCTCTGTAACTGTGTTTTCATGCATGTTAACGTTAGAAGCCTCCTCCCTAAGTTTGTTTTATTCACTGCATTAGCACACTCCGCCAACCCGGATGTCCTAGCTGTGTCTGAATCCTGGTTTAGGAAGGCCACCCAAAATCTTGACATTTCCATCCCTAACTTAAACATTTTCTGACAAGATAGAACGTCCAAAGGGAGCGGTGTTGCAATCTACTGCAGAGAGAGCCTGCAGAGTTCTCTTACTATCCAGGTCTGTACCCAAACAATTCGAGCTTCTACTTTTAAAAATCCACCTTTCCAGAAACAAGTCTCTCACCGTTGCCACTTGCTATAGACCACCCTCTGCCCCCAGCTGTGCCCTGGAAACCAGATGTGAATTGATTGCCCATCTATCTTCAGAGCTCGTGCTGCTAGGTGACTTAAACTGGGACATGCTTAACACCCCGGCAATCCTACAATCTAAGCTTGATGCCCTCAATCTCACACAAATTATCAATGAACCCACCAGGTACAACCCCAAATCCGTAAACACGGGCACCCTCATAGATATTATCTTAACCAACTTGCCCTGTTTTCAACCAAGATCTTAGCAATCCCTGCCTCATTGCCTGCATCTGTAATGGGTCTGTGGTCAAACGACCACACCTCATCATTGTCAAACTCTCCCTAAAACACTTCAGCCATCAGGCCTTTCTAATTGACCTGGCCCGGGTATCCTGGAAAGATATTGACCTCATCCTGTCAGTAAAGGATGCCTGGTGCTTTCCTCACCATCTTAAATAAGCATGCCCCGTTCAAAAAATGTAGAACCAGGAACACATGTAGCTTTTGGTTCTCTCCAGACCTGACTGCCCTTGACAAGCACAAAATCATCCTGTGGCGTTCTGCATTGAGTAGTCCCCGTGATATGCAACTTTTCAGGGAAGTTAGGAACAAATATACACAGGCAGTTTGAAAAAGCTAGCCTTAGCTTTCCTAACAGAAATTTGCATCCTGTAGCGTAGTCAAAAAGTTCTGGGACACTAAAGTCTATGGAGAATAAGAGCACCTCCTCCCAGCTGCCCACTGCACTGAGGCTAGGAAACACCGATAAATCCACTATAATTGAGAATTCCAATAAGCATTTTTCTACGGCTGGCCATGCTTTCCACCTGGCTACCCCTACCCCGGTCAACAGCCCTTCACCCCCCACAGCAACTTGCCTAAGCCTCCCCATTACTCCTTCACCCAAATCCAGATAGCTGACGTTCTGAAAGAGCTGCAAAATCTGGACCCCTACAAATCAGCTGGGCAAGACAATCTGGACCCTCTCTTTCTAAAATGATCTGCCGAAATTGTTGCAACCCCTATTACGAGACTGTTCAACCTCTCTTTCATATCGTCTGAGATTCCCAAAGATTGGAAAGCTGTCGTGGTCATCCCCCTCTTCAAAGAGGGAGACACTCTAGACCCAAACTGATAGAGGCCTATATCTATCCTACTGTGCCTTTCTAAGGTCTTCGAAAGCCAAGTTAACAGATTACCGACCATTTCGAATCCCACCGTACCTTCTCCGCTATGCAATCTGGTCTCAGAGCTGGTCATGGGTGCACCTCATCCACGCTCAAGGTCCTAAATGGTATCATAACCGCCATCGATAAGAGACATTACTGTGCAGCCGTCTTCATCTACCTGGCCAAGGGTTTAGACTCAACAGCCTTGGTTTCTAAAATGACTGCCGTGCCTGGTTCACCAACTACTTCTCAGACAGAGTTCAGTGTGTCAAATCGTAGGGCGTGTTGTCCGGACCTCTTGCAGTCTCTATGGGGGTGACACAGAGTTCAATTCTCGGGCTGACTCTTTTCTCTGTATACATCAATGATGTTGCTCTTGCTGCTGGTGATTCTCTGATCCACCTCTACGCAGACGACACCATTCTGTATACCTCTGGCCCTTCTTTTGACACTGTGTTAACAAACCTCCAGACGAGCTTCAATGCCATGCAACTCTTCTTCCATGGCCTCCAACTGCTCTTAAACGCTAGTAAAACTAAATGCATGCTCTTCAACTGTTAGTGGAATTCTAAATTCCTCTGTAGTATTTCCCAATCAGAATTATTACTCTGTCAATGCATTCTAAAGGGATTGTAAGACCCAATATTTTTATAAGAAATGGACAGAGTCCCGGTCTTAAGTCAGGTAACAGCGTTTAATTCAAGAGAGTACTGCCACATACACATTTTTCCACAGGTTATAAACTGAAAATGACGTCAACGTTTTCTAAATGTTCTATCTCTTTCACCGGTAGAGAGGCCCTATAGTTCTCAAGCCTTCGCTCCACGCCTGAAGTCAAGGTCAGTCAGTATAAATCAGCATTCTAGACAGTCTGGAGATAGTCCGTTCCTGCCACCTGGAGATTGTACAAATGAATGAACTAAGGAACAGACCTTCATTGTTACTAAACTCCTGACTACATTATATACAATTGGGAATGGGAGCAAGAGAGAAAATTCATATATGTACAGTACATTATAGCATTTGGACTAGTCAGTTCTGATTGGAATGTATACATAATTAGTCATTTCAACCATAATTTCCTCCAACATCAACCAATCGCTGCTCGCACCTGCTCGCCCGTCCAGCATCACTACTCTGGACGGTTCTGACTTAGAATATGTGAACAACTACAATTACCTTGGTTTCTGGTTAGATTGTAAACTCTCCTTCCAGACTCACATTAAGCATCTCCAATCCTAAATTAAATCTAGAATTGGCTTCCTATTTCGCAACAAAGCATCCTTCACTCATGCTGCCAACATACCCTCGTAAAACTGACCATCCTACCGATCCTCGACTTGTCATTTACAAAATAGCCTCCAACACTCTACTCAATAATTGAATGCAGTCTATCACGGTGCCACCCGTTTTGTCACCAAAGCCCCATATACTACCCACCACTGTGACCTGAATGCTCTCGTTGGCTGGCCCTCGCTTCATATTCGTTGCCAAACCCACTGGCTCCAGGTCATCTACAAGTCTCTGCTAGGTAAAGCTCCGCCTCATCTCAACTCACTGGTCACCATAGCAGCACGCTCTCCAGCAGGTATATCTCACTGGTCGCCCCCAAACCCAATTCTTCCTTTGGCCGCCTTTCCTTCCAGTTCTCTGCTGCCAATGACGGGAACGAACTGCAAAAATCACTGAAGCTGGAAACACTTATCTTCCTCACTAGCTTTAAGCACCAGCTGTCAGAGCATCTCATAGATCACTGCACCTGTACATAGCCCATCTGTAAATAGCCCATCCAGCTACCTCATCCCCATACTGTATTTATTTATCTAGCTCCTTTGCACTCCAGTATCTCTACTTGCACATTCATCTTCTGCACATCTACCATTCCAGTCTTTAATTGCTATATTGTAATTGCTTTGCCACCATGGCCTATTTATTGCCTTACCTCCCTTATCCTACCTAATTTGCACACACTGTATATATATTTGTTATACTGTATTATTGACTTTGTTTGTTTATTCCATGTGTAACTAACTCTGTGTTGTATGTGTCAAACTCTTTAATTTGTATTGGCCAGGTCGCAGTTGTAAATTAGAACTTGTTCTCAACTAGCCTATCTGGTTAAATAAAGGTGAAATGTATATCAGATATTTCTGTTTCATTTTCAATAATTTAGCAAAAATATCTTAACAAGTTTTAACTTGTCATTATGGGGTGTTGTGTGTCGATGGGTGAGGAAAATAATGAGTTCAGGCTGTAACACAACAAAATTAGCAATAAGTCAAGGGGTATGAATACTTTCTGAAGGCCCTGTATATGCATGCAATGCCCAGATGCATTTAGTGCTCAATTCTCTGACAACTGAACCGTGTGGTGGACAATTGTTTTAGCTCACCACTGCCAGCACTCTGTTTGCATGGCTAGTGGCTAACGTTAGCCAGCTCAAGATTGTCCATATGACGTTAAGAAATAGTGTATTAGGGGTAGAAGATACCCGGAAATAAGTTAAATATGTAAAAAAAAAAAAGTTATAGCTAACCAGAATGTGACTACAAATTACTAAGTCTTTGACCACTGTGTTGTTACTTTGGTGAGTAAAAACTCATGTTTCCTACCCTTTTAAGTCAATGTAAAACCCATCACGCAACATTTGAATTGCTAAACCACCTATTGCAATGGTATGGCACCAATAACAATTTGAAGGAAATCATTGCCTTTAAATGCCCCAAACTGCTCATTTGTGTGGTGACTCACTCACAGCACATGTGTTTAACACAGGCACTCGGTTTGAGTGGATGGTGTCTCCAGGGATGAGGCATTTTCAATGACAGTAATGACTGCGGTATGAGATACTATCATCACTCACAAATTAGTAGATCAATCAAATGAAAGTGCATGTGACTTGGTGGATATGATTTAGATGGTAAAAGCGCTTTGTGACTGCTGATGTGAAAAATATGATTGATTGATTGAGGGTTCCTCCATTCATGGAGATAAGGAATTATGTCCCACACACACACACACACACACGCCTCATCCTGTCAGACTATCAGAGCTCTTGGTCTTTAGTCTGTGTTCATGGAGATAAAGAATTATGCACACATGTATCTTTGTCAAGCAGGCAGACTAGCAGGTCCCATACTGCAACGCATTTGCAACCAACCAGGTCCTCCTAAAAAAAGAACGTGCTATTTTCCAACTGACCTGAAATTCAGTATCTCCTACATAAATTCCTTTCTTCTCCAGGACTGCGTCACTTTGGTAAGGCTGAGGCGTCAGTGGAGGAGGTGCTTGCCTACCTGGAGGGGGCCTACTGTGGCCGCATTTCCATAGAGACCAGTCAGTTGACCAGTCTGGAGGAAAGGGAGTGGCTCGCCGACCGCTTCGAGGAGTTGAAGAAGGAGACATTTACGGCGGAGGAAAGGAAAAAGTTGGCCAAACTCATGCTGGAGTCGCAGGTAGATGGGTGGATGGATGGGGATGAAGAGAGCGAGGGGGGAAGTAAAAGTGGGGAGAGAAAGAGACCTCCACAGAGGAGAGGAGACAGTTGGCTAAGCTCTTGCTGAAGTCACAGGTAGATGGGTCAAAGGTCGACGTCGGCACACAGTATTACAGCCGAATTACCTTTTCATAGCCTAATTAATGAAAATGTGTATCTTATCTAACAGACTAATTGGCATCTTGTTTAAATTTTTTCAGTGGGAATAAAGTGATCTTATCAGCGAGAATGTGATGGTACTGGGTTTATCAATGTTAATTTTAAAAAAAATCCTATTTCCAAGAACGACTGATCTTGCTGACTTATTTATGTATTTTGCTTTTATTTAACCAGATAAGTCATTGAGAACAGTCTCTTTTTACAATAACCTGAAATTACCTGTTTCATCTTGTTACCTCAGGAGTTTGATAATTTCCTGGCAAACAAGTTTTCCACGGTGAAGCGTTACGGTGGTGAGGGAGCAGAGAGCATGATGGGGGTGTTCTATGAGATGTTCCGCCTGTTGTCCCACAGTGGGGTGACGGACATCGTCATGGGGATGCCTCATCGCGGGAGACTCAATCTCCTCACGGGGCTGCTTCAGTTCCCACCAGAGGTCAGGGTTCAGACACTGTTGATCACTTTCAGGTCAAATTCATGGCTGTAATGTTTACCTAATTAACCACACTTACTGGGGATTACCAATAAACTCCATGTAATTGTCAGCTGAAATGCCGTATGCAGTGTGAAGATGAGAGAATACAGTGTTACCTTATCAGAAAGTGATAAGGGGTGAAAAGTTTCTTTGGACGATGACCTTGAATTTCGTTGTTTTTCTTACTGAGGTGAGCAGGTTTTGAGAGAGGTGAAATATGGAACCCCAGTATAACATTTATTTGTTTCATGTGCCTCTCTCCCTCAACCCCCAGCTGATGTTCCGTAAGATGTGTGGCCTCAGTGAGTTCCCAGCGGACTCTCCCTCCATCGGTGACGTCCTCTCCCACCTTACCTCCTCTGTAGAGCTGGATTTCGGTGCTGCCCACCTCCTCAAAGTGACCATGCTGCCCAACCCCTCCCACCTGGAGGCCATCAACCCAGTCACCCAGGGGAAGACCAGGGCCCGGCAGCAGCTCAAAAAGGAGGGAGACTACTCACCAAACGAGAACGCACAGCCTGGGAATAAAGTCGTATGTCTCCAGGTATTGTGTGTGTGTATATATATTTTATATGCCAATTTGTTTGACACCCCTGCACTAGAAACGCATTCACTGAGTAACACTGCTATAGAATAGTATACTTAATTGCCTTCTCGTGAATTTCTCTTGCACGTGTAGTACAATATGTAAAAAAGAGGGATAGTAGGAAGGGATTATTACGCTGAAGTACAGTTTATAGGGACATAAGGGACATTATCCATTGTCAAGATATTTTCAGAATTTCAAGCCTGGTGATCATTGTGGAAACATACTTTTCTCAGGTCCATGGGGATGCCTCATTCTCGGGTCAAGGGATTGTTCCAGAGACATTCACCATTTCACTACTCCCCCACTTCAGAGTCGGTGGGAGCATCCACCTCATTGTAAACAACCAAGTGGGTTATACAACTCCATCTGCGAGAGGGAGATCGTCTTTATACTGCAGTGATGTTGGTATGTGAAATCTATCGCTTTATCTATAATAGATCTTTATGGGAATTATAATCACAAATCCATTTTTTAATGGGAATTTCAATACTCCTCTATCTCACTATGTGTGTGTTCTCCCCTCTCCAGGTAAGATGGTGGGCTGTGCTGTGGTCCATGTGAATGGTGATGATACGGAGGAGGTGGTGCGTGCCACCCGTTTGGCGGTAGAGTATCAGAGACGCTTCAGGAAGGATGTCATCCTGGACCTGCTCTGCTACAGACGGTGGGGACACAACGAGCTAGACGAACCTGGTTTCACTAACCCTGCCATGTACAAGATTATCCGGTGAGTTCAGTTTATTTGCTATACTTTTCCCTCTCGGGCTGATCTTGAGCCAAAAGGGGTCCACTAAATGGACAGAAATATTGTCCAGAAACTACCTCATTGTATTGAACGGGGAACACCCCACAACCATAAACAAAAGCATATATTGTTTACCTACAATTGCATATTTGCTTTACATTATTTGCCGTTGATATTCCCTTAATTACAGAACAATGCCGAAATAACAACAAATAACTAAACATGACATCCTACCCTCTTCTCACCCCCCCCCCAGCTCCAGGAAGAGCATCCCAGATTCCTACGCTGACCAGCTGATCTCAGAGGGCCTGATGACAGGGGAGGAGTGTGGTGCCATCAGGACAGCCTACTACGGCATGCTGAACGACAAGCTGGCCAACATGACCTTATACAGCCCACCACCCACCAACCTGCAGGTCTGTGATGTGCACTCATTTCACATACTTTAGCTGGGCTTGATTGAGTTTACCTGGCACATTGTGTTACAAAAGTGCAAACCCCACCCATCTGGCACTACAAGCGAACGCTCAAAATGTTTGTTCCCAGGTCTGGTGAGGAGTGCTTTTTGGAGTGTTGAGAAACTAACAGGAGACCGAATTCAATTCTTTGCTGTAACAAATGGACTTATAAAGTTTTTGTTGTTGTTACAGGGTCGCTGGGGAGGTCTGGAGGAGCCCCAGGCCAGAGTCACCCACTGGGACACGGGGGTGCCTGTCCCCCTGCTGCAGTATGTAGGGGCTAAGTCTGTGGAGATACCCGAAGAGGTCCAGCTACACAGCCACCTTGGGAAGATGCATGTGGCGGTAATAACAATTACAAGATATATATTGTAGCTAATTCGGGTTGGGGGGTCCACCCCGGGACTCGAACCCAGGTCCACCGACTGTCAACCCAACACCTTAGCCATTATGCCAACAGATCTCAACCTCTTTACAAGTTTGCTAGGTGTTGAGTTAAAGGGATAGTTCTGGATTTCAGAGACAATGGTATTCACAAGTTCATCTGACTCTGGGGGGGAAAGGGATAAAGGGCTTCGTTTTCCCCCTTGTTTTAAAGACTCTCTGAAGCTCAAATAAACAGATCAGTTGTGTTCTCTCAGGGTCGCCGTGCGAAGGTGGAGAATGGAACTAATCTGGATTGGTCCACTGCTGAGGCCATGGCGTTTGGCTCTCTGCTCTGCCAAGGTCAGTCAACGGCTTTTTACACTACTGAGCCAAACCAAGCTGTACTGAGCTGGCCTGGTTCCGCATCCACTTTAGTTGCTGGAGTATCCTAGGCAGCACAATTTGGTAAGGGTTTGCATGGGAATGTGTAAAAGGATTGATCTTCATAGATAACTATTTATCTATGAAGATAAAGGCCTGTTATTACCATACTATGTCAATACTTAGAAATATATAGTCATTTTTTATCATTTATATATGTAATTCTCATGTCTCTGGCTGTAAGAATGTGTTTTGTTTTCCATTTGTTTTGCAGGGTTCAACATTCGTATCAGTGGACAGGATGTTGGTAGGGGCACCTTCAGTCAGAGACATGCCATGATAGTTTGTCAAGACACAGATGACATGTACATCCCCCTCAATCACATAGACCCTGAACAGAAAGGATTCATGGAGGTAAATAATGAGTTATTGCAACGAGAGAGAAAAAACTACAAACATTGAGACTTGATACAAAATAACTTGGGACTCAACTTGCACTTACAATGCATGACTTGGGACTTGAGATTCAATCCTTTTTACTCACTTGAGACTTGGACCTCATGACTTGTTTACTTGCTTTACTTCTAAGTTGTATAAGAGTGTCATGGACACCCACCTGTAATACGGCGTGCACTCTTCTGCGTGTGTGTGTTCTAGGTGTGCAACAGTGCCCTGTCTGAGGAGGCCGTGCTGGGCTTTGAGTATGGCATGGCCATCGCCCAGCCTAAACTACTGCCTATCTGGGAGGCTCAGTTTGGAGACTTCTTCAACGGAGCTCAAATCATATTCGACACCTTCCTCTCTGGAGGTAATGAATGCTGATACTCTGGTCAATAACTTTCTGAAGTCAGCCAAGGGCTATTTTTAGGTCACTTCCTTTGAGGTTGCAGATAATTGAATATCATAAACCAGTTTCCTTCTAGCCCCTGGCGAACACCTATCAAGTCCTTTCAGTTCTGTGAACACAGATTAACAAGGACTAGGGGAAAGGGGCTACATGGAATGGAGCCAACACTTTGTTTAGTATACATTTAAGATTAAACTGGATATTTGGTCAACGTGATCAGTAAATTATGTTCTACACTTCAATATAAAAGCTTTATAGAGCATTCATAAACGTTAGACTCTACATTCTGGCTCCACTCGGTGTTGATTTGAAATGTCTCTCTTCCAGGCGAGGCGAAGTGGCTGCTGCAGTGTGGGATGGTGATCCTGCTTCCCCATGGTTACGACGGAGCAGGACCTGAACACTCCTCCTGCCGCATGGAGAGGTTCCTACAGGTGAAGAGGGGAACACAAATCACATGGAAACAATTTTAAAGAAGCGGGGGAACCTCTGATCTTCTTTTCTGCATTTTGTGGCAGTGGGAAATTAGGAAAACAGACTTAAGAGCCCAGGACTACTCTTTGGAAACAAATACCTCTACAAATACCATATACAATTACCTCTGTTATAGCTACTGTATACCGCTGTCGACTCACTCGCTGTCTCTTGTAATATTTATTGTATCTGTGTCTAAATCTCCTCGTCTTTCTCTTTCTCCCAGCTGTGTGACAGTAAGGAGGAGGGGGTGGATGGTGACAATGTCAACATGGGCGTGGTCAACCCTACGACTCCAGCACAGTACTTCCACCTGCTGAGACGACAGATGATACGCAACTTCCGCAAGCCGCTCATCGTTGCTGGGCCCAAGACTCTGCTCCGATTCTCTGTAAGCTACTCAATAACACATCTAATACAAGCCATTAGAGTTAAATGGGCCTCTTTTGAATACCTTTAAAATGCATCCTTCCTCTCCCCCTTCGGCTAATCACTGATCGGTAGGTGAGTGAGTGGTTAGGTGAAGGCATGGTTTCCACTGTATTGCTGCCACCAATCTTACCACGTCATAGCAATGATTTCCTCAAGGGGAAAAAAGGAAGGGTTCATTTGAAGGTATTCAAACAGGGCTACTGTGAACATGTTTATGGTGATATTTGGTGACTGAGTTGATGAGTTCATGTCTCTACCTGTAGGGAGCAACATCCAGTCTAGCTGACATGGCTCCTGGAACCTCTTTCAAACCTGTGATTGGTGACACCTCAGTCACACCAGCCAGGTAAAGAAGTATCCATGACATTACACCCTCTCTTCTGCTTCCTGTTGATAAGTGTATCTCCATTTAAAAATGTTGTAATTTGTGTTATGGTGTCACTTTTTATTTACGAGATCAAATAGTAAAGTGTAGCTACATCTGTACATGCTGCACCTTCCAGGGTTGGCTGAACTCAAATGCAATCGACCCAACCCATTACAGTATGTACCCAACTGCTTTAAAAACGGTCCTTTCCTGCTATACCTGTAGTGTCCAGCGGGTGGTGCTGTGTTCAGGGAAGCACTACTATGCCCTGTTGAAGCAGAGGGAGGCATCCGCAGCCACTCAGACCACAGCACTGATCAGACTGGAGGAGCTGTGTCCCTTCCCTCTGGAAGCCCTGCAGCAGGAGCTCACCAAGTACACTAATGCCAATGGTAGGCTATACCTGACCTGGTCACTATTTTCCTCAAACATCTAATATCTAAAATGCCACATTGCAGTCGCTTTTATCCAAATATACAAACAACAAATGTATTTAAGTGATCCCTGGCCTGCACTGGTCTTCACTTCTTACCACAGACACTATAGGCCTGTTTCCCAGACACACATTAACCCTGGTTTAAAAATGGAGATTCTCCATTTAGCATGCTTTTTTATTCCAGGATTAGGCTTTTTCTGTTCAACACTGCTTACCAGAGATTGTGCAGCAGCATCGGATCAATTCATCATTTTGTGAACTGTATTTGGTAGGGGTGGGCATTTTGAAATGATTTTACAATTCAAAAAATGTAATGATATTATTTAAGATATTTGATTTAACTGTCCCCATCCCTAGTATTTTGCCATCTTCAAGATAATTTTTTAATGTAATCTTCATGTGTTTGTGTCCCATACAGAGTTCGTCTGGAGCCAGGAGGAGCCCCAGAACATGGGCCCCTGGTCCTTCGTGGCCCCTAGGTTTGAGAAGCAGCTAGCCTGCAAGGTGAGTCCTGCCCCTGACTGAATGATCAGAGAAAAACTGTTTGTGTTTGAGGGGATCAGTTTGAGCAAGGAATGGGAGGCTCAGAATTGCTCAATTTGATCAGATAATGAGTTGTTATTTGGGATGCAAGGTGATTTGTAGATCAGTGATTCTGCACATTCCGACTGCAATGTAGTGGATATCAAACATGCACAATAAACTAAGTGTGCAAAACATGCTCTTTCCATGACAGACTGACTTGGTGAATCCAGGTGAAAGCTATGAGTGCTTATTGATGTCAACTTAAATCCACTTCAATCCGTGTAGATGAAGGGGAAGAGACCGGTTAAAGAAGGATTTTTAACAATTGACACATGATTTGTGTATGTGTGCCATTGAGGGTGAATGGGCAAGTGCCTTTGAATGGGGTATAGTAGTAGGTGCCAGGCGCACCTGTTTGAGTGTGTTAACAACTGCAACGCAGCTGGGTTTTCCACCCTCAACAATTTTCCGTCTGTATCAAGAATGATCCACCACCCAAAGGACATCCAGCCAACTTGACCCAACTGTGGGAAGCATTGGAGTCAAAATGGGCCAGCATCCCTGTGGATAGCTTTCGACACTATGTAGAGTCCATTCACTGACGAATTGAGGCTGTTCTGAGGGCAAAAGGGGGTGCAACTCAATATTAGGAAGGTGTTCCCAATGTTTTGTACACTGTATATTTGACTGGGTTTGATTTAAAAAATAAAATATTAACCGACCATTTCCATTTGCCCACCTTCTTTCTCCCTCTACTCTTCCTCCAGCTCCGGTTGGTGAGTCGGCCTACTCTGCCCGCCCCGGCTGTGGGCATCGGAACGCTCCACCACCAGCAGAATGAGGCCATCCTCACTGCCACCTTCTCCTCTTGAGCCACCGGGCCCCCAAGATGGCTGCTCCCGTGGGCCCCAGAATGGATGCACCCTCCCTCCTCCAGTAAAATCACATTTACATCTCTTCTCTAGCCTGGACTTCCAGGCTGAATTTATCTGTTTCACATTTGTTTCACTCAACTTTCTATGAATTGGTGAGATGAAACAATAATGAGTCCAGGATCTCTTTTCTTCCTGTATGTTTAAATGTTCTCAAAAACACAAGGGCTTCTTCAATGTGGAGGGGGCTTCAGGTACTGAGTGGAACAAGACTGTTTGATGGTTTGGAAGGGCTGTTTTATTGCGCATTATGAAATGGAGCTGTAGCTGTCTAAAAACAATGTGATGTAAATGGTCTGAGATTGCATTGTAAAGCAACTCAATATTGCCCTGAGTGTTCATTTTTATTGTAAAATTGAATTTTTAATTCTTAATGTTTTTAACTTTATGCAAAAGTTAGTTTCACATGCAATATGATTGCATTCAATTTACTATACTGAAACAAAAATAGAAACGCAACATGCAAGAATTTAAAAGATTTTACAGAGTTACAGTTCGCACAAGGAAATCAGTCAATTGAAATAAATTCATTAGTCCCTAATCTATGGATCTCACATGACTGGGAATACGATATACAGCCGTTGCTCACAAATACTTTAAAATAAAAAATGTAGGGGCATGGAACAGAACCAGTCATTATCTGTTGTGACCTCCATGTGCCTCATGCAGCGCGACATCTCCTTCACATAGAGTTAATCAGGCTGTTGATTGTGGCCTGTTGAATGTTGTCCCACTCCTCTTCAATGGCTGTGCGAAGTTGCTGGATATTGGTGGGAACTGGAACACACTGGTGTACACGTCCATCTAGAGCATCCCAAACAGGCTCAATGGCTGACATGCCTGGTGATTATGCAGGTCATAGAAGAACTGGGACATTTTCAGGAATTCCAGGAATTGACGCAAGCACATATCTGTACACATGGGGCTGTGCATTATCATGCTGAAACATTAGGTGATGGCGGCAGGTGAATGGCACAACAATGGGCCTCAGGAACTCGTCACCATCTCTGCATTCGAACTGCCATCGATAAAATGCAATTGTGTTTGTCCGTAGCTTATGCCTGCCCATACCAAAACACCACAGCCACCATGGGGCACTTTGTTCACATCAGCAAACCGCTCTCCCACACAACACCATACAAGTGGTTGTGAGGCAGGTTGGACGTAATGCCAAATTCTCCAAAACGACGTAGGGTTATGGTAGAGAAATTAACACTCAATTCTGGCAACAGCGCTGATGGACATTCCTGCAGATTGCATACCAATTGCACTCTCCCTCAACTTGATACATCTGTGGCCTTGTGTGACAAAACTGCACATTTTAGAGTGGCCTTTTTATTGTCCCCAGCACAAGGTGCATCTGTGTAATAAACATGCTGTTTAATCAGCTTCTTGCTAATCCAGACCTCTGACAGGTGTGGAATATATTGTCAAAGGAGAAACTCTCACTAACAGGGATGTAAACATATTTGTACACAAAATTTGAGAGAAATATGCTTTTTGTGCGTATGGAAAATTTTGGGGTCTTTTATTTCAGCTCATGAAAAATGGGACCAATACTTTACATGTTGCGTTTCTATTTTTGTTCAGTGTAGATATGGGGCCGTACTCTGAGAGAACCATATTTTGATTGCGCTCTAAGTTTAAATCAAGGCCAGGGGTGTCAAACATACAGCCCGCGGGTGGTTTGAGTTAAACAATTACTAAATCATATAACATTTTGAAGACTAACTCAATATTCTTTCAAATGACTAAAACCAAATCAAAACTGTGTAGAAATGATTATCGGCATACCCACCTTTTTGAGGAAAAATGCATTGAAAGTGTTGGGAGCCTTACTTTCTTCACCGTGACTGGCGAACAGAGTTTACCAACCAACTTTTTTTTTTTTTTTTTTTGTTACCACTACATCGCTGAATGTAATACATTTTCAGCGCGGCACTCCATACCACGTTGAGGACCAAATGCGGACCATGGCACAAAATGAGTGACACCCCTGCCTTAGACACTTAAGTTTACAACATTTATCGTATTATGAAGGCACTTTTAGTTGCTCATATGTAGCCATACATCAGAGTATTATGATTTAATTTCTGTGACCTATCATCTAGTTTATCTTCAAAGTTGAAGATTGGCTCAGGTTGGGGGCTGAGGAATTCTTTAGTGTTTCTCTTCACGAGGTGTTATAGTTTTTACTGTTTAAATCAACATCAGTCCAAATATTGTTAAAATGTTGGAAATATTATTTTGGTTATTTTTGTTTGTGTAGAAATTCAAAGCTTCTAATTTTGTTTTAGATTTGAAAGAAAAACAACACTAATATTTCTGAACAACAACTGCACAAATTAGCACCACAACTATTTCATATTTCTGCAGAAAAGTAAGGGTTACCATTTCTCTACAAGGTAACTTGGTAGTTATATTGGTTCGGTCTTAACATTTCTGTTTTCATTTCAAAAGGTTGCGTTTGTTGTGAATTCTGTCATTACTGCTGCAGGTACGATTTCAAAAATATGTGAAAGTTGACTACCACTGGATTTGAGTTCTAACTTACTATTTAAAGTGGTAAGAAACCAATGCCATTGCTCTGTATGCTCATATTGTTGTTCAAGAAAAGGGCTACCATACAGTGCATTCGGAAAATATTTAGACCCCTTTGACATTTTCCACATTTTGTTAAGTTACAGCCTTATTCTAAAATAGATTTTTTTTTTTAAATGCCTCATTAATCTGCATAAGTATTTACATAAGTATTCAGACCCTTTGCTATGAGACTTGAAATTGAGCTCAGGTGCATCCTGTTTTCATGATCATCCTTGACATGTTTCTACAACTTGATTGGAGTCCACCTGTGGTAAATTCAATTGATTGGACATGATTTGGAAAGGCACACAGCTGTCTATATAAGGTCCCACAGTTGATCGTGCATGTCAGAGCAAAAACCAAGCCATGAGGTCGAAGGAATTGTCCGTAGCGCTCCGAGACAGGATTGTTTCGTGGCACAGGTCTGGGAATGGGTACCAAAAAATATATGCAGTATTGAAGGTCCCAAGAGCACAGTGGCCTCCATCATTCTTAAGTGGAAGAAGTTTGGAATCACCAAGACTCTTCCTAGATCTGTCTGCCAAACTGAGCAATCGGGGAGAAGGGAGGTAACAAAGAACCCGATGGTCACTCTGACAGAGCTCAGAGTTCCTCTGGTGATGGGAGAACCTTCAAGAAGGACAACCATCTCTGCAGCACTCCACCAATCAGGCCTTTATGGTAGAGTGGCCATACGGAAGCCACTGATCAGTAAAAGGCACATGACAGCCCGCTTGGAGTTTACCAAAAGGCACCGAAAGGACATTGGAAACAAGATTATCTGGTCTAATGAAACCAAGATTGAAATCTTTGGCCTGAATGCCAAGTGTCACTTCTGGAGGAAACCTAGCACTATCCCTACGGTGAAGAGTAGTGGTGGCAGCATCATGCTGCAGGGATATTTTTCAGCAGCAGGGACTCAGACTAGTCAGGATCCTGGAAAGATGAACGGAGCAAAGTACAAAGTCCTGCTCCAGAGCACTCAGGACCTCAGACTGCGGCGAAGGTTCACCATATCTTGCATTACTCATCTCATATGTATATTCTGTATTTTATACCATCTATTGCATCTTGCCTATGCCACTCTGTCATTGCTCATCCATATATTTATGTATATATTCTTATCCCATTACTTTACTTAGATTTGTATGTATTAGGTCGTTTTTTGGAATTGTTTCGATTACATGTTAGATATTCCTGCACCGTCGGAACTAGAAGCACAAGCATTTCTCTACACTCGCAATAACATCTGCTAACCTTGTCTATGTGACCAATACAATTTGATTTCCAACAGGACAAGCACATAGCCAAGACAATGCAGGAGTGGCTTCGGGAAAAGACTCTGAATGTCCTTGAGTGGCCCAGCCAGAGCCCGGACTTAAACCTGTTCGAACATCTCTGGAGAGACCTGAAAATAGTTCCCATCCAACCTGACAAAGCTTGAGAGGATCTGCATAGAAGAATGGGAGAATCTCCCCAAATTCAGGTTTGCCATGCTTGTAGCGTCATACCCAAGAAGGCTCGAGGCTGTAATCGCCGCCAAAGTACTGAGTAAAGTGTATGAATACTTTTATATGTCATCAGTTGTTGTTTTTTGTTTTTTATACATTTGCAAAAATGTCAACTTGTTTTTGTTTTGTCATTATGGCATTGTGTCTAGATTGATGAGGGTAATATTTTTTCTTCCATCATTAGAATTAGGCTATAACGTAGCAAAATGTGGAAAGTCTAGGGGTTTGAATACTTTCTGAATGCACTGTACAACAGTATAATGAAATGGCAACACTCAATCTCCTCAAATAAATGAACTATATTTTCACCTTTTTGTTTGACTTTAACGCCATTCACACCTGCATAGCGCCTCTCCTTTTCATATAAACTGAACAAAAATATATACGCAACAATTTCAAAGATTTTACTGAGTTACAGTTCTTATAAGGAAATCAGTCAATTGAAATAAATAAATTGGGCCCAAAGCTATGGATTTCACATGACTGGGTCACAGGTACCTGTAAAAAGAAAAAAATAGTAGGGTGTGGATCAGAAAACCAGTCAGTATTTGGTGTGACCAATATTTGCCTCATGCAGTATTTGCCTCATGCATCTCCTTTGCATAAAGTTGATCAGGCTGTTGATTGTGACCTGTGGAATGTTGTCCCACTCCTCTTCAATGGCTTTTGGAAGTTTCTGGATATTGGCGGGAACTGGAACATGCTGTCAACCCAGAGCATCCCAAACATGCTCAATTGATGACATGTCTGGTGAGTATTGATGGGTTTGGATTTCTAAACTTTAAATATTGTTAATGTTTATACTAGAGACATGAGGAGTGCCATAGTCTGGTTTATACACCAGAAGTTAATGGGTATCTGTAGGAGGATTGTGAATGGTAGAAGCAATTAAGCTTGGAATGTACTGAGTTCAGGGAAGACGATCACATGTTGGCAGGCACACACGATAAGGGTGGAGAGCTGTGGATTAGTGAGGAAACGGGGGTCGAGGTCAGGTCACATTAAGGGAGAAGGAACAGTTTATTGCCCGTATCACTTAACTTCCTGCCTAGCAATAAAGATGTCATGTTTAGAGAGGAGGAGGAGATACATAAACTCAGCAACAAGTTAACTCACTGTCAAATGTGTTTATTTTCAGCAAACTTAATGTGTAAGTATTTGTATGAACATAAGATTCAAGAACTGAAACACAAACTGAACAAGTTCCACAGACATGTGACTAACAGAAATTGAATAATGTGTCCCTGAACAAAGGGGGGGGGGGTTCTCTCTTCCACCAAGGCACGTCCCAGGCGTGCTCAATGGGATTGAGATCCAAGCTCTTCACTGGCCATTGCAGAACACTGACATTCCTGTCTTGCAGGAAATCACACACAGAATGAGCAGTATGGCTGGTGGCATTGTCATGGTGAAGGGTTATGTCAGTATGAGCCTGCAGGAAGGATACCACATAAGGGAGGAGGATGTCTTCCCTGTAACTCAGTGTTGCTATTGCCTGCAATGACAACAGGCTCAGTCTGATGATGCTGTGACACACCGTCCTAGACCATGACGGACCCTCCACCTCCAAATCGATCCTGCTCCAGAGTACAGGCTTCGGTGTACCGCTCATTCCTTTGACGATAAACGCAAATCCGACCATCACCCCTGCTGAGACACAACCGCGACTCGTCAGTGAAGAGTACTTTTTGCCAGTCTTGTCTGGTCCAGCGACAGTGGGTTTGTGCCCATAGGTGACGTTGTTGCTGGTGATGTCTGGTGAGGACCTCCCTTACAGCAGGCCTACAAGCCCTCAGTCCAGCCTCTCTCAACCTATTGCGGACAGTATGAGCACTGGTGGAGGGATTGTGCGTTCCTGGTGTAACTCAGGCAGTTGTTGTTGCCATCCTGTACCTGTCCCGCAGATGTGATGTTCGGATGTATCGATCCTGTGCAGGTGTTACATGTGGTCTGCCAATGTGAGGACGATCAGCTGTCCGTCCTGTCTCCCTGTAGCGCTGTTTTAGTCGTCTCACAGTACGGACATTGCAATTTATTGCCTTGGCCACATCTGCAGTCCTCATGCCTTCTTGCAGCATGCCTAAGTCACATTCATGCAGATGAGCAGGGACCCTGGGCATCTTTTTTTGGGGTGTTTTTCAGAGTCAGTAGAAAGGCCTCTTTAGTGTCCTAAGTTTTCATAACTGATCTTAATTGCCTACTGTCTGTAAGCTTAATTAATTGTTTGTGGTTCTTGAAAAAGCATGGGAAACAGTGTGTAAACCCTTTACAATGAAGATCTGTGAAGTTATTTGGATTTTTACCAATTCTCTTTGAAAGACAGGGTCCTGAAAAAGGGACGTTTCTTTTTTTGCTGAGTTTATTACCACTGGTGGAAATGGTTTTTGTCTTATGCAGCTGTATTGACCCAATGGGTGAATAAACTTGGTTGGAGCTTACATAGTGTCTGTCAATTTCTTACTCTGATATTTAGAACCTAACAGTATGCAAGTGAAATCTGTCTGTAAACAATTGCTGGAAAAATGACTTGTCATGCACAAAGTAGATGTCCTATCCGACTTGCCAAAACTATGGTTTGTTAACAAGAAATTTGTGGAGTGGTTGAAAAACGAGTTTTAATGACTCCAACCTCACTGTATGTAAACTTCTGACTTAAATACACTGACCAAAAAGTTATTTTGTTGGCATTTATGTATGTCCCCATTACCAGTAAAACATCATACATGTCAAGCAGTGAAGTTTCAGCTCTGTCTGTCCATGGCCTTTCTTCCTCATTGCGCACTGTCAGTGTGTCCGTTTTCCATCTTGTCCAGCTGTGTCTTAACATTTCACGTAAACCCCATTTCTTGTCTGCATCGAAGTAGTGGTCCTTGTACCTAGCATCGTGCATGGTGGCGACCCTGTCAAGAAGCTCTGAGAGACTGCCAACGAATCTCTTGTTCACATCCTCTAGTGGACATCTTTTGCAAGTTTTAACCCCACGGTGTGTGTCAGCAGTTTTGTTGAGCAGCTGTTTCAATGTCTTGACAGAGGGTATCACATCTGCTGCAGACGCAGTTGATGAGGTTATTTCTCAAGTCAGTTGGAGCTAGGGGTGTGTGTTTGTTTTCAATGAGAGTCCACTGGTTTGTACTGATTGTTGCCTGTAACTCCTAGGCGGCTGAGTACACGCCAAGCACTCGTTTTTGTTCCAGCAGACTCTCCATCATGTAAAAAGTACTGTTCCACCTGGTGGAAACGTCTTGTTTAAGCCTTTTTGTTTTCATTCCAAGCTGCTCCTGTAAGCTAGCGGTGAGTGTTTAAAATTACCCACTATCTTCCTTCCTGTTGCCACTGTGTCAGATATGCTGCGTTGAGCCAAAACACCTTCATTTGCAGCGTGTGCCATGCATGGCAAATTGGCGACTCCGCATTCTTCCAAAGCCATTGTCATGTTACGTGCATTATCACGTAGCCCATGTGTACTTTGTTCTTGGAGATTTTCCTAGTTTCAAACATGTTTTCAAATGCCATTGAAATGGCAGCATCAGTATGAGAACCAGCACATTCTTGAGCATGCAATACAGCGTTCCTCAGTACGAAATGTGCTGTCAGACTCTGCATGCTCATGGGGCTGACATCGCTGGTCCAAATGTCAGTCGTGAAGCTTATAGCGGTGACTCCCATAGCAAGTAGCTCAAGGATGTGCGTTTCAACTATACTGTGTAACTCCTGTAGGGTAACATCTGAAAAATAGAGCCTACTTGGTAGTGTGTTCCCGGGGCTTGAGATACTCGACCAGTCAGCGAAAGCCAACATCATCCACGACAGTTGATTGTCAAAGGCAATGATTTTCATTATCTTGACGTTAATGGATTTCGCCTTTGAGGTGTCTCGCTGAATTTGTATTTTTCTTTCAAGTGACTGCTCGACTTTAACTTGTTTAGTTGTTGGACGTGAGCGCTTAGTTTTCTTCTGCTTTTGTTCAAAGTAGTTGCTGAACGTCTGGGGGTGATGCACTTTCAAATGAGTAATTAGATTTGTGGTATTGAAAGATTTCACTTTCTCCCCTCGGGAAATAATAGCAGAATAACTTTGCATATGGCCTTTTTGTTATCTTCCTTTTGAAACTTAAATATATCCACACAGCAGACATTGTGGGCAAGGTTAGGAATGCTGTGTTTCGCACGTGTAGCGCTGTTTTTTTCGTGCCGTCAGTACGTCATCTACCTACGTTATACAGGTTTGCACGTCAGCCTTGACATCGGTTTTGCACGTCGGCGTTAAACTACACATAGAGCCGATGTTGCCATTTTTAGCTAATATCAGCCTATTCCGTTATATCGTGCATCCCTAGAAATTAACATGACATTTTCTGGCAACAGCTCTGCTGGACATTCCTGCAGTCAGCATGCCAATTGCACACTCCCTCAACTTAAGACATATGTGAGTTAGTTTACTGTCACCATAGTTGTATTCATGGAAAACCCCACTTGCATGTCAACTATAGCCATTACGTACTACAATTTAAATGTTTTATTTAATATTTTATTTAACTTGGCAAGTCAGTGGGTGATGGATTTGGTGCAATGCGAACACCAATCGTTCACTCGTAGCCTACCCCTCCTCATCCCCACGCACTCTGCCGGCTACATGGACAATAGAGGAGAGCAGCCTCCCACTCCCCGTTATTGGTAACAACAAAGGGGGCGGCCAGCAGGCAGCGTGACTCACTAGAATAGCGGTTCAGTTCAGACACACACACCAACCAACCTACATAATCTGAAGAGGTAGAATTAATTGTTCTAAACTAAAAAGAGACGGGATAACGAGGAAGCTCCAGTTCAATTACGTCAAAGAGATTAGACTATTCTGATAACCTGCAGGTAGGCTGCTACCTGTGATTGGTGGTAGGGCTACTGTAGGAGACCTTTTGCATTGGCGGCGCAGTGGGTTGTACGGATTGGCTGAGCGATGCAAGGTAGAATTGGACGACACTCAGGAAGAAACTCTGATATCAGTCCGACTTCAGTCGGCACTAGACGGGGGGACCGTATTTCCTCACTGAGTATTCACAAGGAGGTGAAAAACGGTGTCTCTAATCTAATCACTTCGGTCTTCCCTGGCGGCGACATGGCGAGGGAGAACGGAGAGTCGGGCGGGGATGGATCTTGGAAGAAGAATGTCGACGATATCAAGCATGTATTCGAGTTCAAAGAAGTCCTTGGAACGTGAGTCACGTGGTTTATCCTACTTAGTTCTAGAACCCTAGGGTGTTACACCTAACTTTTGTCGTCGACTCAGTTTACTTGACAGACAAGGCAGTGATACAATGTAACCGTAGCGGAAATGCAATTGTCCTCGTGTTCTGTTGCACATTAGATGAACCAGTCGGATTTCCACTGTTGTCAACGATGTATAGACAATATGGCTTGTGATAACCAATAGCCAGCCTACCTGCGATTTTTTAATATATATATATTTTTTTTTACAAATGTTAATTATGCTTTTATGATTTCCTACAAATGTTTATGAAATCGAAAGTTACTTTCTGGATGCAACTATTCGACGCACGTGCGAAAACGGTAAATGATTGGTATATTCTATGGTGGCAGGTGTTTGACGGATAATCGGACACGACCGTATACATCTAAATTTATCTCTAATAGAATAGAAGGTTATTTTGGTCCGAGATTAGTTCTGGTAGGTTATGGCGCTTGCCCAAGGTGGTGCCTCAGCTCAATGCACCTGGATTACAGAATAGATTCTCTTGAGGTTTTCTTTATTCATGTACATCAAATTGAGTCTATAAGCAGAAACAACGTTAATAACAATAACATTGAATATATGCTGATATCCTGGTGCTGATTTATGATCATGTCTATGCCGTATTTCATTTATGATAACACAAAAGCACAGGAGGTTAGTGGGACCTTAATTGGGGAGAACGGGCTTGATGAGTGGAATTGTATCAAATACATCACACACATGATCTCCAGGTGTTTGACGCCATTCCATCGGTCCCGTTCCGGTAATTATTATGAGCCAATCTTCCCTCAGCAGCCTCCTGTGCACGAAAAGGCACTTGCCCATTGGGAAAGTCAGGGTTCGTTTTTTGGTTGCCAGAAGATTATGATCACTTTTCCCGAAAATTTTAAGTGGATAAATTCACCTACACAGACTGTACCCGGCTTCAAGAGGGGGCTGAAAGGGGGCTTAGCACCCTCAGTTCAAACCTGTGCCCCTCAGTTTTAGTTTGTCCCTATATAATAAAAGGTCATATGATTGACAGGTTGGCTCGGATCTGTATCAACTTTTGAAAGAATTACTTTCCCATTGTCCCTCAACTGTAGTGTATGCTATACCTTTATCCAATTTTTTTGCTACATAAGACTGAATTGAGCTGGTCAGTATTTTAATGCAACAGTTTTTGTGACCAACTATCAGTAGAGTTGAAAGTGTGATGGAAATACTTAACTTTTTATTTGGTACGTAAAAACGTAAGAAAAAAGTGCATTTTGTACACTACGTCATCACACTGATTTATGGAGATTTGAATATTCGCATGAAAATCTGTGGCCAATTGGATGGAAGCCTGGTTACTGACTGATGCTGAATTGATTATGCCCGAGCGGTGTGCTGTGACCCTTTCCCCGGGCTTGGAGAGAAAATAACTGTACCGCAAAATGGGTGTTGCATGGAAGTTGTCACTGATGGGTGGGTGGGTGGGTGGGGTCTGGAGACAACCCGTGTCCACTGTGCGTCATTTATGCAGAGAATGCTCCCTTACCTGCTTCAACAAAGGCCCATGCAGGGAAGTTTATACCCCCGCATCGCCAAAAGGTTAGTGGACAGTGTTTAGGGCCTGGGCAAAGTCTTCATCTGCCTTGGGGAAACTGCTATGATGTTCCTTTATTTGCTCCACTGATCTACATTCTCCAAATGAACATACCATGTTGGTCAATATTAGAGGTCGACCGATTATGATTTTTCAACGCCGATACCGATTATTGGAGGACCCAAAAAAAGCCGATATCGGACTATTTTTATTTATTTGTAATAATGACAATTACAACAATACTGAATAAACACTTATTTTTTACTTAATATAATACATCAATAAAAATCCATTTCGCCATAAAATAAATGTTCAAAAATTAAATGTTCAATTTGGTTTAAATAATGCAAAAACAAAGTGTTGGAGCAATATGTGCCATGTAAAAAAGCTAACGTTTGAGTTCCTTGCTTAGAACATATGAAAGTTGGTGGTTCCTTTTAACATGAGACTTCAATATTCCAAGGTAAGAGGTTTTAGGTTGTAGTTAATATAGTATTTATAGGACTATTTCTCTCTATACCATTTGAATTTCATATACCTTTGACTATTGGATGTTCTTATAGGCACTATAGTATTGCCATTGTAACAGTATAGCTTCCGTCCCTCTCCTCAGCCCTACCTGGGCTCGAACCAGGAACACATCAACAACAGCCACACTCGAAGCAGCGTTACCCAAATTCTGGCAAATTAGTTTGCAATGAGCCAGGCTGACCAAACTGTTGCATATACCCTGACTCAGCGTGCAATGAACGCAAGAGAAGTGACACAATTTCACCTGGTTAATATTGCCTGCTAACCTGGATGTATTACACGCTAGACAAACTAGTAATATCATCAACCATGTGTAGTTATAACTAGTGATTATGATTGTTTTTTTATAAGATAAGTTTAATGCTAGCTAGCAACTTACCTTGGCTTCTACTGCATTCGCGTAACAGGTAGTCTCCTCGTGGAGTGCAATGTGAGGCAGGTGGTTAGCGTTGGACAAGTTAACTTGGGTTAACTTGCAAGATTGAATCCCAGAGCCGACAAGGTAAAAATCTGTTGTTCTGCCCCTGAACAAGGCAGTTAACCCACCGTTCCTAGGCCGTCATTTAAAATGTGTTCTTAATTGACTTGCCTAGTTAAATAAAGGTATTAAAAAAAAATCGGCAAAATCGACGCCCAAACATATCCCGATTTCCGATTGTTATGAAAACTTGAAATCGGCCCTAATTAATCAGCCATTCCG
The DNA here is from genome assembly GCF_002021735.2 of Oncorhynchus kisutch. Classification (NCBI taxonomy): domain Eukaryota; kingdom Metazoa; phylum Chordata; class Actinopteri; order Salmoniformes; family Salmonidae; genus Oncorhynchus; species Oncorhynchus kisutch. Next base: position 52,088,808 of record NC_034177.2, read on the forward strand.
ATTAATCGGTCGACCTCTAGTCAATATGTATGATGTACCCAGTGTTCATTTGGAATGTGCCATTCTGCCTTGCTGTCACATGTTTGGGTAGTGTGAGTTTTTAATGGGGTGGCTGAACCGTAATTACTTCAGTTGATGGGAAAATGACCACTGATACGTCCTGACAATGTATGAGGTTACTGCTCATGTGTGAGGAAGTTGTCTCAAACAGTTCTTAAAATGTCGATCAGAATAAGGGTATGGTTGTGTGGCGAAGATGCGCTATAGGCACGTCTCTCGCCACTTTTCCAACTCACTCCAATTCGTGCGCACTATTTGTTTACTTGTGTCAATTGTTGGGTTATGGTCGTTTTGATCATTCATTAAATATAATACATTCCTACCATTTTCATTCTCCAAGTGGATTTTTTTTTTGGAGAGCTCAAAACCGCGCAACAATTGTGAAGAACTTTTGGTTAATTTAATTGCTTTTACCAGTTACTGTCAATTTCTTCGTAGTCTTTGTTTGGAGAGCGTGTGTCTGGTTTCTCCATGTTTAATGTTGTGTGACTGCACGCACTGTACATGCATACATATACCTGGCCTGCGTGCCAAGACTAGGTGTTGCCAAATGTATTTAAGTGTTTGGGGATGTTCTAGTTAGTTCACCTTTGGGTAACTCAAAGGAAGGTTGTATCTGTAGCTTATTGGTTAAGACAGGTTTTGCCTAATGAAAGGCTTTTTATTTTGAATGCTGACATTCTTAAGTCAGACCCTTGTATGCGTGTGTGTGTATGTATGCACACTACATGACCAAATGTCATGCTCGTTGAACATCTCATTCCAAAATCATGGGCATTAATATGAAGTTGGTCCCCCACCCCCTTGCTGCCATAACACCACTCTTCTGGGAAGGCTTTCCACTAGATGTTGGAACATTGCTGCAGGGACTTGCTTCCATTCAGCCACAAGATCATTAGTGAGGTCGGGCAATGATGTTGGGAGATTAGGCCTGGCTCGCAGTCGGCATGCCAATTCACCCCAAAGGTGTTCAATGGGGTTGAGGTCAGTGCTCTGTGCAGGCCAGTGAAGTTCTTCCACACCAATCTCGACAAACCATTCATTTCTATATAGACCTCGCTTTGTGCACAGGGCACTACGTGCTTCAGCTGTCCTGTTCTGTGGCCTACCACTTCACAGCTGAGACGTTGTTGCTCCTAGATGTTTCTCTTTCACAATAACAGCTCTTACAGTTGACTGGGGCAGCTGGAGCAGGGCAGAAATGTGGAGGAACTGACTTGTTGGAAAGGTGGCATCCTATGACTGTGCCACCTTGAAAGTCACTGAGCTTTTCAATAAGGCCATTCTACTGCCAATGTTTGTCTGTGGGGATTGCATGTCTGTGTGCTCGATTTTTATACCCCTGTCAGTAACGGGTGTGGCTGAAATGGCCAAATCCACTTATTTGAAGGGGTATAAAACATACTTTCAAATATGATGGTGATATTTAAACACCAGCTCTGTGTAAATAAATCCAACACTCATTTGCACATCTGCCTCCTGCTGAATCTTTCTTCTTACGACTGCTAGAAGGACCCTGTTTTATGCTGATACAGCGCAGTGGATATGGGCTACAGATTTCACGCCAACCTGTCACTTCAAAAGCACTCTGATCTCGGCATTGGTCTCGGCATTTGAACTTTTATGTTTATTGTGGTATAGCTTGATATAAACAGAATCCAATGTCATTCGAATGTAAGCACCCTGAAAATGTTTGTCCCCTTTCCACTGCCCCCTTAGTCACTGTATCCTGGTGCCAGGTCTGGAGCAGACTACTGGAATTATTTGCATTTTGTTTGTCAGTAAAAAATGATTACCTGCCCCACATAGGGCAACTTTAGAACAGGCACAACTCGTGAGACTGCTCAGTGCGCAGGTCACTTTCCCCAGGCAATAAGTCAACCATTAATGTCAATCAATGCATGTAATGTTATCCTCTTCATCAGCAGTCATGAAAGCACTGCTATCACTTCATCTATCGTCTAAGTTACCTGGCGATTTTAAGATCACTCTGGGCGTATGTACCATTTTCATTATCACTTCAGATCTCTGGTGTTCAGTTCCCCAGAATCTGTGTGTTCAGGATGTCGAAGATGAGTATGATGTGTCTCCTGTCTAACGCCCAGGAAGCTCCGATTTCAAACTCCCATTGGACAGCTTTTACAAGCGTTATGTCAAAATACTTATTACTCACTAATTATGAAGTTTTGCTGAGCAACAATCTTCATTTACGTCCGTTATATACTTCTAAAAAAATGTCTAAATAAAAATGTGCAAGCAACTAAAAAAAAATGCCTCTTTTGCTCCTTTTGCTCCTCAATGTAAATCACTCATTACGGTCTCACAGGTCAGAGGTTTACAACAGCTCAAAACATTAGAGGTGCTGAAAAGGCTTTTATTTGGTTGCTTGTAAACAGTTTTATTTAGACCTCTTTTGGATGTAAGCGTTGGCCATAACCGGAGTAAATTAAGATAGTTGCTCAGCGAAACTCCATAATTGAGCAACAAACGTGTTTTGACATGCTTGCAGAGCTGTCTAATGGTAGTTTGAATCGGAGCTTCCTGGGCATTAGAGGAGACACGTCATACTAATTGTGGACATCTCGAATGTATAGCTACTGGGGCACTCCAAGAGATGCTTTTATTAAAGCTAGATTGACCATTGAACTGGGAAACCAAACAGACACACAGATATGGGGAAGGGTTTCATCCTGTTAGTACTGTTTGTTGTACTTGGGACAAAAGTCCAGCTCACAGTTCTGTTATTCTCGCAACGTATTCTCTCATGCTTGAACTACTACACTTTTCTTTCAGTGCAGACACATTCTAGCAGCGTTTATTTCTGCCCTACAGTTAGTGCCGCTCGACTTAAGCCCAATCTGCTGTGGCTGCGTTATTATGATGCACACAGGGAGCATGTTAGTGCTCACTTTGAAGGGCATATTCCCCAAATGGAAGACTGGAAGACAGTTCTTCAAAAAGATTCCCTCCCTCTTCAAGATTGTCATCAATGGTCTGGGTGTTACATGCATACTGTAGGTGTTACTTGTTGTTGGAGCCAAAGCACAGAGTGATAATCTAGCCACACTTTTTAATTCACAGGCAAAGATAAAACACCAGGTATAAAATCTAGGTGTTATTTGAGATTCTGAACTAAATTTCGATTCACACATTCGGAATGTGATCAAAGTAGCTTTTTACCACCCGAGGAACATTTCCACGGTGCGGCCGTTTCTCTCTCCGGCTGATACAGAGAGTCTCAGCCGTGCTTTTATTACAAGCAAGCTTGACTACTGTAATGCTCTCCTGTCTGGTCTACCCAAGAAAGACATTGGGCAACTGCAAAACATACAGAATGCTGCAGCACAGGTACTGACTGAGGCCAGGCGGGGAACACATATTTCACTGGTTTTAGAATTCATTTTAAGATTATTGTATTGGTTTTTAAATCAATCCACGATTGTGCACCCCAACACATGTCAGACATGTTTTTAAGCTATGTACCCAGTAGGTCCCTCAGGTCCTCTGGCCTTTTAACTTTCCCATCGTCTAGGACCAAGAGGCAGGGAGAGGCAGCTAGTTATCTGGAATAAGCTGCCGTTCTTTTTGTTTAACTTTTTGTGTATTAAATATTTCCGCTTTTATTTAATTCTTTTACTGTAAAGCACATTGGGTTGCATTTCGTGTCTGAAATGTGCCGTATAAATAAAGCTTGATTTGGTTCGGCTAACTTTTTTTTTGTTGTGTGTTTTGAACGTGAAGTGAAAATCTGTCAACATGATTGATAGAGGTTGAATTGATAAGCTGTGTATTATAGGAAACGAGACTAAGTCCTTTGACCTTCAGATGTTTTTCTTCTATTTAATTCCTCCAATGTAAGCAGCAACACATGCATCAGCACTCCTTCTTTTGGGGAGAATGTCATTTGATCGGGTATTGTAGGAAGCCTGTGTCGGAGAAGGGAATGTTTTTGGCCAGCCCTCGGAGAACGGTGTCAAGCTGGAAAGGTAGGCCACTCTTAGCTTCAGTAAACTGGCAATGCTGGTCTCCATTCAACTGTGTAAACTTGGACAATATGGGGATCAGGATTGGGGTCAATTCCATTTTGATTCAGTCAATTCAGGAAATAAATGGAATCCCTTCATCACGGCATATCCTATTTGTTGTTGAGACTCTAAGATCATTCTCAATATGCTACATCTCTTAGGCTAAGTCACATTCAGTCTGCACACTTTTTGGCTTAGCCCAGGGCTAAGAAAGAACATGCAGCGTGAAAGCCCTTAATGTCCTCTAATGGCCTCCCCCCTAAACCCATATGGATCTGTGTTCGACCCTGTCCTCCTGAGGTACAGGCTGTGCCTCTCATTACCATCAGGGAGGAGAGGAGCTCAATGTTCCCATCAGCCTCTTGATTTGAACACATGGCTTTAGTGTGATTGTAACCCCTGACTTGGGTCACACCAAGAGACCTTACGTAATTCACTCCATTCCATTCCATATTTCCTTGCAGGCTCCCGTTGTATTCAAGATCGTAACGGCAGAAGGTTTCAATGCCCTCGTCTTCTTTTATTGTTACCTGTGAGTGTCATCATGAGTTTAGTGACCAATATTCATAGTCAGTTAGGATAGCTAAGGCTAGCTTTGCTTTTTCAAACAGAAATGTGCATCTTTGTAGCACTGATTCCAAAAAGTTTTGGCACACTAACGTCTATGGAGAATAATACCACCTCCCAGCTGCCCACTGCACTGAAGCTAGGGAACTCTGTCACCACCGATTTTAAATCTACGATAATCGAGAATTTCAATAAGCATTTTTCTACGGCTGGCCATGCTTTCCACCTGGCTGACCCCCCCCCCCCCCCCCCCCCCCCCCCCCTGATCTGAAAGAGCTGCAAAATCTGGATCCCTACAAATCAACTGGGCTAGTCGATCTGGACCCTTTCTAAAATTATCCGCCAAAATTGATGCGAACCCTACTGCTAGCCTGTTCAACCTCTTTCATGTCGTCTGAGATCCCTAAAGATTGAAAAGCTGCCGCGGTGATCCCCCTCTTCAAAGGGGGTGACACTCTAGACCCAAACTGTTAGACCTATATCCATCCTGCCCTGCCTCTCTAAAGTCTTCTAAAGCCAAGTTAACAAACAGATCACCAACTATTTCGAATCCCACCGTACCTTCTCCACTATGCAATCTGGTTTCCGAGCTGGTCATGGGTGCACCTCAGCCACGCTCAAGGTCCAAAACGATATCATAACCGCCATCGATAAAAGATAGTACTGTGCAGCAGTCTTCATCGACCTGGCCAAGGCTTTCGACTCTGTCAATCACCAGATTATTATCGGCAGACTCAATAGCCTTGGTTTCTCAAATGACTGCCTCGCCTGGTTCACCGATAGAGTTCAGTGTGTCAAATCGGAGGGCCTGTTGTCAGTAAAACTAAATGCATGCTCTTCAACTGATTGCTACCCGCACCCGCCCGCTTGATTAGCATCACTACTCTGGACGGTTCTGACTTAGAATATGTGGACAACTACAAATACCTAGGTGTCTGGTTAGACTGTAAACTCTCCTTCCAGACTCACATTAAGCATCTCCAATCCAAAATTAAATCTATAATCGCCTTCCTATTTCACACCAAAGCCTCCTTCACTCATGCTGCAAACATACCCTTGTAAAACGGACTATCCTACCGATCCTTGACTTCGGCGATGTCATTTACAAAATGTTTGTGTAACTCTGTTGTTTTTGTCGCATTGCTTTGCTTTATCTTGGCCAGGTCCCAGTTGTGAATGAGAACGTGTTCTCAACTGGCCTACCTGGTTAAATAAAGGTGAAAAAAAATGAGTCACTGTCTAAACAGTCTGTAGGTTGAAAACCAGTCATCTCTACATAACAGCCCACCATGCCTGGGGGCGGCAGGTAGCCTAGTGGTGCCTACTTAAAGGTTAAAATGAAAACAAAAGAAATGAATTAAAAATGCCTCTGCCTGTCTGCCCACCAATGTCTTCAGTAGCTCGGTCGTGCTCAGTTTTGTTCTATTGTAAACCTTTTTTTCTAACACACACACACACACACACACACACACACACACTGTCCCATGTCAGCACAGCAGAGGCTCTGGTTGGGGCTCCTGCTGTGTTGTGTATAAGCAGAGACAGCAGGTGTGTGTAGTGTGTTGTATTCAGTGAGCTTGCTGCCTGCTGAGCTGCTGTCACAGGCTGACAGCAGGCGGTTCACTCAGGGTGAGCCAACCCTGGCAGGTTTAGCATACACATACACACACACAGCGCTGTCTTTTCTCCTCCCGACCCCTTGTTCAGCGCTCAGCCTCAACGCTTTGCTTGGGGATTAAGAATGGACTGATATAGGAAGGAGGTGACAGGGACAGAGAGATGTAGATTATCTCTTCTCCTCCTCTTCCTTCCCTTCCTCTACTTCGGGCTTTCCCATCCAGTGTCCAATAGGGATCATTCCTTCTCACTCATTCACTTTAGGTCTCCCTGACTGAATAACCTTCAACCCCTTCCCCCGACCCTCGAATTTACCCACTAGCCCATAGACACATTTACATCAGAACGGATTGGATTGGTTATTAGGTATAAGCAATATGGCAGAAATTCCAACTAGCCTATCAGAGGTAAATGTGGAACTAGCACTATATTAGCACAATAACACATTTTTAACTGACTTGCCTAGTTAAATTGAAACAGTATTGCCCATACCTGTTCAATATTTTAAGATCTAGGGGAAAGGTTGCTTCTGGATGAGGCCATAATCTCCACCTGTTGCCCTTCAACAATGCATAGCTATGAGATGGGAAGCAAGCTTGGGAAAAAGAAAGGAACGGCCAAATTGGTCACCATTGAAAACATCAATGCTCAGTCACATTGATTTGGGTCACGCCAAGAGACCTTACGTAATTCACTCCGTTCCATTGTCCTGGCGGGGAAATTCATTGTGCTTCCGGGGGCACGTAAGACACACAATTTAGTATACAGTTAAGAAGTAATATGTGTCACAGTCATATACAGTGGGGCAAAAAAGTATTTAGTCAGCCACCAATTGTGCAAGTTCTCCCACTTAAAAAGATGAGAGGCCTGTAATTTTCATCATAGGTACACTTCAATTATGACAGGCAAAATGAGAAAAAAATATCCAAAATAATCACATTGTAGGATTTTTAATCTATTTATTTGCAAAATATGGTGGAAAATAAGTATTTGGTCACCTACAAACAAGCAATATTTCTGGCTCTCACAGACCTGTAACTTCTTCTTTAAGAGGCTCCTCTGTCCTCCACTCGTTACCTGTATTAATGGCACCTGTTTGAACTTATCAGTATAAAAGACACCTGTCCACAACCTCAAACAGTCACACTCCAAACTCCACTATGGCCAAGACCAAAGAGCTGTCAAAGGACACCAGAAACAAAATTGTAGACCTGCACCAGGCTGGGAAGACTGAATCTGCAATAGGTAAGCAGCTTGGTTTGAAGAAATCAACTGTGGGAGCAATTATTAGGAAATGGAAGACATAAGACCACTGATAATCTCCCTCGATTTGGGGCTCCACGCAAGATCTCACCCCGTGGGGTCAAAATGATCACAAGAACGGTGAGCAAAAATCCCAGAACCACACGGGGAGACCTAGTGAATGACCTGCAGAGAGCTGGGACCAAAGTAACATAGCCTACCATCAGTAACACACTACGCCGCCAGGGACTCAAATCCTGCAGTGCCAGACGTGTCCCCCTGCTTAAGCCAGTACATGTCCAGGCCCGTCAGAAGTTTGCTAGAGAGCTTTTAGATGATCCAGAAGAAGATTGGGAGAATGTCAGATGAAACCAAAATATAACTTTTTGGTAAAAACTCAACTCGTCGTGTTTGGAGGACAAAGAATGCTGAGTTGCATCCAAAGAACACCATACCTACTGTGAAGCATGGAGGTGGAAACATCATGCTTTGGGGCTGTTTTTCTGCAAAGGGACCAGGACGACTGATCTGTGTAAAGGAAAGAATGAATGGGGCCATGTATCGTGAGATTTTGAGTGAAAACCTCCTTCCATCAGCAAGGGCATTGAAGATGAAACGTGGCTGGGTCTTTCAGCATGACAATGATCCCAAACACACCGCTCGGGCAACGAAGGAGTGGCTTCGTAAGAAGCATTTCAAGGTCCTGGAGTGGCCTAGGCAGTCTCCAGATCTCAACCCCATAGAAAATCTTTGGAGGGAGTTGAAAGTCTGTGTTGCCCAGCAACAGCCCCAAAACATCACTGCTCTAGAGGAGATCTGCATGGAGGAATGGGCCAAAATACCAGCAACAGTGTGTGAAAACCTTGTGAAGACTTACAGAAAACATTTGACCTCTGTCATTGCCAACAAAGGGTATATAACAAAGGGTTTTGAGAGAAACTTTTGTTATTGACCAAATACTTATTTTCCACCATCATTTGCAAATAAATTCATTAAAAATCCTACAATGTGATTTTCAGGATTTTTTTTTCTTCTAATTTTGTCTGTCATAGTTGAAGTGTACCTATGAGGAAAATTACAGGCCTCTCATCTTTTTATGTGGGAGAACTTGCACAATTGGTGGCTGACTAAATACTTTTTTGCCCCACTGTAAGTACAGTGGAACCTGTCGTATAGTATTCACGGAGTGGGCGATCGTAACTGCAGGAGGTTACGATGCCCTCATCTGTTCTTTTTATTGTTACCTGTGATTGTCTTCATAATGATTCACTGTCTGAACAGTCGATAGGTTGAAAACCAGTCATCTCTACATAACAGCTCACCATGCCTCTGCCAGTCTGCCCACCTACATCTGCTGTAGCTCGGTCGTGCTCAGTTTTGTTCTGTAAAACTTTCTTCCACACCCACACACACACAGTCCCATGCCAACACAGCAGAGGCCCTGGTTGGGGCTCCTGCTGTGTTGTGTATAAGCAGAGACAGCAGGTGTGCGGTGTGGTGTATTCAGTCAGCTAGCTGCCTGCTGAGCTGGTGTCGTGATCGGGTCACTCAGGGTGAGTCAGCCCTTGCAGCTATAGCACCCACACACACAGCACGGTCTTCTCTCCTCCTCTTCCCAATCCCTCATTCAGCCTAGACCCTTTGCTTGGGAATTAAGAATAGACTTATCAAAGGAGTGCGGGACAGGAAGAGACCCAGATTCTCTTCTCTTACCCCTCTTCCGTCCCCTCCTTCATTTCAGGCTTCCCCAGAAATTCCAACTAGCCTACCAGAGGGAAATGTGGAACTACCACCATATTGCACATACCTATTCAATCCTTTAAGAATCGAGGTGAAGTCCTTATGGTTAATAGGGCTGCTTCTGGATGAGGCCATAGTCTTTTCCTTCTTACCCTTCAACAATGCATAGCTATGAGAGGGAGAATCTGCTATTGATCCACAGACCCTGACATCTACTTTCTAATATTGTTCCTTTACTACAGCTCAATTGAATGTTTGGCAGGCAGGTGTAATCCATTTTGTTTCCCAATACAAACAGAAGGATAGATAAGCTTAGATTTTGATTACAATAGAATAAAAGTTGTTAAACAAACATCTGATGTGTGCTCTTTGAATAAGAAATATATATATATATATCTCACACTGAACAAAAATAAGTGCAACATGTAAAGTGTTGGTCCCATGTTTCATGAGCTGAAATTAAAGATCCCAGAAATGTTCCAATGCACAAAAAGCTTCTCTCAAATGTTGTGCACGAATTTGTTTACATCCCCGTCAGTGAGAATTTCTACTTTGCCAATATAATTAGTCCTCCTGACAAGTGTGGAATATCAAGAAGCTGATTAAATGGCAGGATCATTACACATGTGCACCTTGTGCTGGGTACAAAAGGCCACCCCAAAAATGTGCAGTTTTGTCACACAACGCAATGCTACAGATGTCTCAATTTTGGGGGAGTGTGCAATTGGCATGCTGACTGCAGGAATGTCCACCAGAGCTGTTGCCAGATAATTTAATGTTTATTTCTCTACCATAAGCTGCCTCCAACGTCGTTTTAGAGAATTTGTCAGTACGTCCAACCGGCCTCACAAACGCAGACCACGTGTAACCAGGCCAGCCCAGGACCTCCACATCTGGCTTCTTCACCTGCAGGATCGTCTGAGACCAGCCACCCGGACAGCTGATGAAACTGTGGGTTTGCTCGTCATCGTCACCAGGGTCTTAACCTGACTGCAGTAACCGACTTCAGTGGGCAAATGCTCACCTTTGATGGTCACTGGCATTCTGGGGAAGTGTGCTCATGGATAGAATTCCAGGTATTCCAAATTGTATTTGTCACATGCGCCATATACTTAGCCCTGAACCAACCATGCTTTAAGAAGTTAAGAAAAAAACAAGTTAAGTGAAAAATAAAAGTTATAAATAATTTAACAGCAGCAGTAAAATAACAAGCAAGGCTATATACAGGGGGTACCGGTACAGAGTCTATGTGCGAGGGAACCGGTTAGTTGAGGTAATTAAGGTAATATGTACATGTAGGTAGAGTTAAAGTGACTGCATAGATTATAAACAGAGTAGCAGCAGTGTAAAAGACGGGTCAAGGGACGCTGTTCAGGAGTATTATGGCTCGGGGGTTGAAGCTGTTAAGAAGCTTTTTGGACCTCGACTTGGTGCTCCGGTACCGCTTGCCATGTGGTAGCAGAGAGAACAGTCTATGACTAGGGTGGCTGGAGTTTTAGGGCCTTCCTCTGACGCTGCCTGGTACAGAGGTCCTGGATGGCAGGACGCTTCGCCCCAGTGATGTTCTGGGCCTTATGCACTACCCTCTGTAGTGCCTTGCGGTCGGAGGCCGAGCAGTTGCCATACCAGGCGGTGATGCAACCAGGATGCTCTCGATGGTGCAGCTGTAGAACCTTTTGAGGATCTGAGGACCCATGCCAAATCTTTTCAGTCTACTTGTTACATGCAATATGCTTTGTGGATGGTTTTATGATGAAACAAAGGTGTGGTTGAATTTATTATGCCGCTATGTCTTATTGTCTCTAACTATAGGCCTATATATCACAGTGGCAAAGTATATAAATTAACAGGTTATAGAACAAATGAACACAGGTTGTAAAAGAACACAGGTTGTAAAAGAACACAGGTTTTAAAATAACACAGGTTGTAATAAGAACACAGGCTGTTATAGAACACAGGTTGTTATAGAACACAGGTTGTTATAGAACACATCGTTTGTAATAAGAACACAGGTTGTAATAAGAACACAGGTTGTAAAAAGAACACAGGTTGTAATAAGAACACAGGTTGAAATAAGAACACAGTTTGTTATAGAACACAGGTTGTTATAGAACACAGGTTGTTATAGAACACAGGTTGTTATAGAACACATCGTTTGTAATAAGAACACAGGTTGTAATAAGAACATATAGGTTGTAATAGAACACATAGGTTGTAATAAGAACACATAGGTTGTAATAAGAACACATAGGTTGTTATAGAACACAGGTTGTAATAAGGCTTTTGTTCTGGCTTGTCTTCCCCAGGGATTTTTTTCCCACGCACGGATCCTGTCGACATCAGTCAGTCAGATCCACTGCTGCCTGGCCGGCATCTCGCTCTCGCTTGCACTCAATGATGGTGCTCTCAATGCTGATGTCAGAGATGCATTTAGTACCAGAAACAAACAAATACTTCTACAGTGCCTCCCGCTTTTACTTATCACATCTGTGCAGCACAATTAGATCACCATAACCATATTCACTGTAACTGGACTGCTCTGTAGAGTTAAGACCACTTTAAAGGGTTTTCTCTTATTACCTTCCTTTACCCAGTCCTATTTTCAGGGAAAGTGCTGTAGTGTAGCTAGTCTCCTTTCAGGCAGGCACTGAGGGATTGTGGAGTAAAGTAGGCTAGTTGAGAACAAGTTCTCATTTGCAACTGCGACCTGGCCAAGATAAAGCATAGCAGTGTGAGCATACAACAAAGAGTTACACATGGAGTAAACAATTAACAAGTCAATAACACAGTAGAAAACAAAGGGGGGGTCTATATACAATGTGTGCAAAAGGCATGAGGAGGTAGGCAAATAATTACAATTTTGCAGATTAACACTGGAGTGATAAATGATCAGATGGTCATGTACAGGTAGAGATATTGGTGTGCAGAAGAGCAGAAAAGTAAATAAATAAAAACAGTATGGGGATGAGGTAGGTGAAAAGGGTGGGCTATTTACCAATAGACTATGTACAGCTGCAGCGATCGGTTAGCTGCTCAGATAGCTGATGTTTGAAGTTGGTGAGGGAGATAAAAGTCTCCAACTTCAGCGATTTTTGCAATTCGTTCCAGTCACAGGCAGCAGAGTACTACACCCATTCAGCATCATTCACACCCTCTTACGCTTTAACCCCACCAATCTCTTTAAGGATTCACATGTGGGGCTATGTACTAAGCAACCAAAGATTTAGAGACCTAAAGTCTGGTATATACTACGGGTGTGTTCGTGAATTTAATCTGGAGTGCCAGAGTGTGTTCTGGGTGTTCGTAAACTCAGAGCGTTTGTCAGATTTGTCTTTCGTGAATTCCGAGTGTTTCGCTCTCGGAGTGTTCATAGAGCACACTTGACGCTCTGGCCGAGGAGTAGCGTTGATCTGAGCGTTCTGACCTAACAGCAGCAGTCAAGCTAACATTGGCTAGCTTGCTAGCTTCTTCCAGACACAAATGAGAGAACAGCTCAATCTGACCATTTTACTCACCCTAGCAGAGCTGGTTAGGTTGTTTCTGTGTTAACCAAAGTGTTGCTGACTGCAACTGTGCTGCTGGCAAATTTAATCACGCTTTTTTTGCCAACGTTTACTGACACCAGCCATATTCAACAGGTGTTGAGCGTTTGTAAATTTGTCAGTTATTCTGCTCTCTGGCACACTCAGACGAGTGCTCTGAAATCGGAATAGATAACCAAAGTGAATTTACCAGCTACGTCTTGCAACAATTGTCGCAGTGACAACATAAACATTCTATTGAAATAGTTACTTGCATATTGGAGTCTTTTGTTAAAACATGTAGCTAGCTAGCTAAACAATGAAGCATCATCCCAACTCATTACTACCCTGCATGAATCTGCAGGTAGCTAACCAACCAGGTTCAATGTAAGCTAGATAACATTAGGCTATAACCCTCCCTCTCTCTCGCCCGCCCGCCTTCCCTCCCTCTCGCCCGCCTTCCCTCTCGCCCTCCCTCTCGCCCTCCCTCCCTCTCACCTGCCCTCCCTCTCGCCCTCCCTCTCTCTCGCCCGCCCGCCTTCCCTCCCTCTCGCCCGCCTTCCCTCCCTCTCGCCCGCCTTCCCTCCCTCTCGCCCTCCCTCCCTCTCGCCTGCCCTCTCTCTTGCCCGCCCTCCCTCTCTCTCGCCCGCCCTCCCTCTCGCCCACCCTCCATCCCGACCGCCAGCCCTCTCTCTCTCTCTCTCTCGCCTCAGCCGAACTAACCTCCAGGAAAGAAAGATTAGAATGATTATTTCTCCCATTTAATCAAGAGTCTGGCGAGCCGAGCACAGAGCTTACATTCCAGGAAAGCAACCCCAGGCCCTAGCCAGTGCTCATAACAACAACATGAAGGCCTAACGTCCCGTGTTGATGCAGTAGCAGACACTGGACAGAAGTTGATAGTAATCATCAGTATGAGAGAATGTTATATTATTCTCAGGAATAATAGATGCAACATTTTCCAAAACAGAATTTGCTGTACAGTATGTATTATGCCTGTTTTAAAGTGATCATAACCTGATTCACGTAGTATATTGACACGCTTATGAAAGCCTATGCCACATTGCCAGTCTTAAGATGAGATGGTGCCTTTTGCTTGTCTTGGTGAATGTTGGCATAACACTGTCTACAGTATTGGCTTCAATTCTATTTCAATTCATGAGAGCTCATAACAGCATGTAGGCCAACATGTAGGTGCCACTGGTTGCCCCAGGCACATAAAAAAATATATATGTTTTTGAAAAGGAGATGAGTAATCTAGCAATGTTCAAATCATAATACATTCTCTGCTCTTGTTCTTGTGACGCACGTGCAGTACTGTCCAAGGGAATTATTATTATTTTTTTAACCTTTTATTTAACTAGGCAAGTCAGTTAAGAACAAATTCTTCTTTTCAATGACGGCCTGGGAACAGTGGGTTAACTGCCTGTTCAGGGGCAGATTTGTACCTTGTCAGTTCGGGGATCTGAACTTGCAACCTTCCGGTTACTAGTCCAACGCTCTAACCATTAGGCTACCCTGCCGCCCCACAGTGTCCGTTGCTTGAAATGATGTCTGTTGATGTAATATCGCAAACGGACATGGCAGTTTCACCGCAACGGATTCCAACTTTGACATCCCACTAGTATTGATGTAGCTGTTAGACAGAATGGCAGTAATCATCACTTTGAGGGAATTTTGGCAACACTTTAGCCTGCAGCTATTATGATTCAGTTACAATACACTGTAAGACCTGTCATAAGCATGCATGTCCGCTTATAACAACATTATCATCTCATTGTGATCCTGACTAAATCACAGCCGCTTTGTAAATGTCCTACTGGAGAGACATGACGTGTCATACGCCTGAGCCGTTGCTCGTCTTGGTGACTGTCGGCATACAACACTGTGTATTGGGTAACTGAATAGTCCTGCCGGGACAAGGACGCCAGTGACCGTACTCGAGCAAGGTTGTGGTCCGTGGACTGTTCTGCAGCCGAACGATGACCATGAACTCGACCCCTAAAAGGGAATTGTAATTCCATTAGACCGGTACATGCTCTACCCCATCTGGATTATCTAGCCTGGCTGGCAATGACTTTCCATCCAATAGATGACATAAGCGGAGCATTAATGCGTCTTACACAACATGATTCTCTGTGATTTACTCTGACTCAGCAGCTACCGCAGCAGCACAGGCCATGACTAGGGCATGCACGCAGACACACACACACACCAACTCTAGCCTAGCTCGGCCCCCGTGTCCCCCAAAACCACTCCACACTTTTTAACATTTACTTAAACTCACTCTATATTCGCATAATTGCCAATGGTTTATTATGTGAGTGCCCCGTGCTCTTTAGAGAAAATGAAAAACCGTCACACTGAACCCGTCTCAGGTTTTTTCTTTCTCTAAAGTTAAATTTGAAACATTTCCTAAGCAGACTCGCTAAAGGAATCTTAGGATGTGCAAGTGCTTTTCATGTTTGAGTGCCCTGAGCCTGAGAGTACTGGATGAGTTAGGTGTCTTGTTACAGGCTTATTGCCTACAGCAGCTGTCAAATGGGTTTCACAGAGGAGGAATATCCATTCGTCAGCTTAGCCAGCATCGTAGCCTGGTCTCAAATCGTACACAACAATGCAGGTGTGACCCACTGTGGTTTGAAACTGGATCTCGTGTGTCACAAGACTGGGTTAGGCCACTCTGCTAAAGCCCGAGGCATTAGCCCGGGAAGCCAACGTTAGTCTTCAGGTCTCAGACAAGATTTCTTATCCTGCAAGTGTAGCTCACAGAGGGAAGTACCTGTTCACTCTGGAAGGACCTGTTGAGGTAACCGACTAGGAACTAATCAGCTACTTATTCCACAAAAGCAGAGCAAAAGAGAGCCATCATATTCATGGCAGTAAAGCGCTCAAGGTCAAAGCCAACTAGTCTATTACATACACACACTGACAGCACTACTAGATTGTGACACTTATTCAAAGCCATTTCGTAGAGCCACGCTGTCATTTTTAAATCCAGTAATGGATTGAAAGGAGTTTTACTCGAGCCAAATTTAGAAAAGCTTTTCTCCTCAATTAATGCTGCGCTTACGTTCCAGCTCACACCTTGGATTATAGTCAAACAGGGTAGAGTCAGTCACATAAGGTGTCAAGTAAAAAACGTAGTCGCTCTCTCGTCTGACTGTGTGTACGCCCAAATGTTTTCTTTTAACCTCAAGAAAATATGCTTCCTTACTTCCACCCGTAAAGAGTTGCCTATATTGTGGGAGCCCCTATTGTGTATCATGTACCGTGTGTGTGTCATGTAGTGGCAGTGAGACAAAAGTCTCTGCGGCGTTCTTAGTTACCAGCAGGAAATGATGCTGGCTCACCCTGTGCGAGGTGAAGGTAGAATGCACTGCAGCAACCGTCTTCTAACCGTATGTGTGGTGAACGCTTGCTTCTGTGCGTTGTAACAATCCCCTCCAAGCTTCCTGTGGTTTTAATCATTGTGTTCCTTTCACTCTGACTGCAGCATAGCGCAAGCTATACGATGCTCTGGTAAAGACATGCACGGAACACCTTTCTCACACACACACACACACACACACACACATTACATTCAAGCAGCTGCGTATGAGTCAGTTTTTCTTTCTCACTAAGTCTCAATGCTGCAGCAAAGAGAAAATGGTAGAGGGTTGTAGGAGGGTTATTGGATGGTTGTAGAGACCAGCCTGTTGCTGTGCAGTGTGTGTGTGTGTGCGTGCATGTGTGCATGGTGCATGTGTATCTGGAGGGTGTGTGACTGTATCTATGATCTATGGAGTGTGTAGAGGAGAGCAGGATTAGCATGGATTTGATGACCAGGGGAGGTTTAGCAGGCCCGACTACAGCTGAGTTTAGAGCCTACTGAAAGGAGCCGATTTACACACACACACACACACACACACACACAGTGGCTCGCAGGTCTGCATACACACATTCATACCCACACATGAAGTCAGAGTCAGCGCTAGCCTTTTGGGTGCCCCCCCCCCCCCACACACCTTGCGATCAAAACATTTTAGTAGCTCTCCTCTTGACAGCTAAAGTTTTCTAATTACTTTCCTGCAATTCTACATATTTTGCCATGGGGCATAGAGAAAATGTTGCAGGTTTGATGCAATTATACTCATTTTGCCATGAGGCGGAGAAAAACAATTCTCCACAGGGTGGAGAGGAACGCTTGCAGTTTTTAAATATGGTATCTTAGTGAGTAACAAAATCAATGGGAGCACCACGATTGGTAATTCGACCATGATTACAAGTTTAGGTAGCTGGCTAGACTAACCAAATAATAAAAGGTCAAAAATGCTGACATGGGCTAATTGAATGACTCAGTGACTGACATAAAATAAACTGCTGATGCACAACCACATTTCGAAATTGCTCCTGGTGTATTCTACTCTCAATAATAAGTTGGGACCCCGTCGTTTTTGCAGTGGGGTTGGATTGACCCGCTGGCCTACAGCCAGTGGTCCATCCCTATTATAGACCCTCGACAGGAGCCAAGGCTTTAAAAACAGCAGTGCCACGGAGGTTGATCTGGTGTTTGTGTGTGTGTGTGTGTGAAGGGATGGTGTGTATAGGGGTATGATAATGACTAACATTCAGGCACTTATTTCTGTTGTGTGGTTAAAGAGCAGGGAAGACAGAAGAAAATGACACAAAAGTAAAGGGAATATAGAAAAGTAAGCGTGAGTATAGGTGGGAGAAAGGGCAAGCCAGAGAGGGAAGGAGAGGAAAGATAATGGAGGGAGCTGGCTACACGATCAATGCAGGGTTTTTATTAACTAACTTTAAACGGCACAGCACAAGGACATGGCTTGTAGGGCTTGTAAGGCTGGTAGGTAAGTTTGTGATAAAAATTATGATAGGAGGCTGCACGCTAACCAATCAAAGGGCATTTCGCAATATCTATGGAACAGGATATGCAAGACAACGTAGGAAGTATTCTAAGGAAAGTATAGCATCATAAACGGTCTAATTGGCGATAAACATACAGGCTAGAAAGTTGGCATTGTACAATTCTCCGTACACATAAAGGGCACTTACTTAAGAGTGAGGGACGCACAACAAAGGACTTGTGCCGCCCCATGCCACCACACACTGAACAAACACTACGGAAACACAGGCTACTTTATACCAGAGGAATGGTGATTATCAGAGGGAGTTAAGGTGTGGTGACTTGGCAGGAGATGTGGGATGTCCAGAGGGTATTTGGGGAGTCGGGGCAATGGCATGATCCTTCGGAAAAGTCCAAAGAGGACCTAGGTACTCTCTCTTTCATTTCCTCTCTCTGCCGCCTCTGTCTCTCTCAAATCAAAGTTTATTTGTCACATGCGCCGAATACAAAAGGTGTAGACCTTACACTGAAATGCTTACTTACAGGCTCTAACCAATAGTGCAGAAAAGGTATTAGGTGAACAATAGGTAAGTAAAGAAATAAAAACAACAGTGAAAAATAACAGTAGCGAGGCTACATACAGACACCGGTTAGTCAGGCTGTTTGAGGTAGTATGTACATGTAGATATGGTAAAGTGACTATGCATATATGATGAACAGAGAGTAGCAGTAGCGTAAAAGAGGGGTTGGTGGGTGGCGGGACACAATGCAGACAGGCCGGTTAGCCAATGAGCAGGAGCACTGGTTGGTCGGGCCAATTGAGGTAGTATGCACATGAATGTATGGTTAAAGTGACTATGCATATATGATAAACAGAGAGTAGCAGCAGTGTGAAAAGGGGGTTGGGGGGGCACATTTTGCAAATAGTCCGGGTAGCCATTTGATTACCTGTTCAGGAGTCTTATTGCTTGGGGGTAAAAACTGTTGAGAAGCCTTTTTGTCCTAGACTTGGCTTTTTGTCCTAGACTCCTAGTCTATGACTGGGGTGGCTGGAGTCTTTGACCATTTTTAGGGCCTTCCTCTGACACCGCCTGATGTAGAGGTCCTGGATGGCGGGCAGCTTAGCCCCAGTGATGTACTGGGCCGTACGCACTACCCTCTGTAGTGCCTTGTGGTCGGAGGTAGAGCAATTGCCGTACCAAGCAGTGATTCAACCATGCTCTCGATGTTGCAGCTGTAGAACCCTTTGAGGATCTCAGGACCGATGCCAAATCTTTTTAGTTTCCCGAGGGGGAATAGGCTTTGTCGGGGCCCTCTTCACGACCATGTTGGTGTGTTTGAACCATTCTAATTTGTTGGTGTTGTGGACGCCAAGGAACTTGAAGCTCTCAACCTGCTCCACTACAGACCCGTCGATGAGAATGGGGGAGTGCTCTGTCCTCCTTTTCCTGTAGTCCACAATCATCTCCTTAGTCTTGGTTACATTGAAGGATAGGTTCTTATTCTGGCACCACTCGGCCAGGTCTCTAACCTCCTCTCTATAGGCTGTCTCGTCGTTGTCGGTGATCAGGCCTACCACTGTTGTGTCGTCTGCAAACTTAATGATGATGTTGGAGTCTTGCCTGGCCATGCAGTCATGTGTGAACAGGGAGTACAGGAGGGGACTGAGCACGCACCCCTGGGGGGCTCCAGTGTTGAGGATCAGCGTGGCAGATGTATTGCTACCTACCCTCACCACCTGGGGGCGGCCCGTCAGGAAGTCCAGGATCCAGTTGCAGAGGGAGGTGTTTAGTCCCAGGATCCTTAGCTTAGTGATGAGCTTTGAGGGCACTATGGTGTTGAATGCTGAGCTGTAGTCAATGAATAGCATTCTCAAAAGGTGTTCCTTTTGTCCAGGTGGGAAAGGGCAGTGTGGAGTGCAATAGAGATTGCATCATCTGTGGATCTGTTTGGGCGGTATGCAAATTGGAGTGGGTCTAGGGTTTCTGGGATAATGGTGTTGATGTGAGCCATGACCAGCCTTTCAAAGCACTTCATGGCTACGGACGTGAGTGCTACGGGTCTGTAGTCATTTAGGCAGGTTGCCTTTGTGTTTTTGGGCACAGGGACTATGGTGGTCTGCTTGAAACATGTTGGTATTACAGACTCAATAAGGTACAGGTTGAAAATGTCAGTGAAGACACCTGCCAGTTGGTCAGCACATGCCCGGAGCACACGTCCTGGTAATCCGTCTGGACCTGCAGCCTTGTGAATGTTGACCTGTTTAAAGGTCTTGCTCACGTCGGCTACGGAGAGCGTGATCACACAGTCGTCTGGAACAGCTGATGCATGTCTCAGTGTTGCTTGCCTCGAAGTGAGCATAGAAGTGATTTAGCTCGTCTGGTAGGCTCGTGTCACTGGGCAGCTCGAGGCTGTACTTCCCTTTGTAGTCTGTAATAGTTTGCAAGCCCTGCCACATAAGATGAGCGTTGGAGCCGGTGTAGTATGATTCAATCTTAGCCCTGTATTGACGCTTGGCCTGTTTGATGGTTCGTCGCAGGGCATAGCAGTATTTCTTGTAAGTTTCCGGGTTAGAGTCCCGCACCTTGAAAGCAGAAGCTCTACCCTTTAGCTCAGTGTGAATGTTGCCTGTAATCCATGGCTTCTGGTTGGGGTATGTACGTACAGTCACTGTGGGGACTATGTCCTCGATGCATTTATTGATAAAGCCAGTGACTGATGTAGTGTCACTCGTGCTTCCTGCTTTAATTTTCGCTTGTAAGCAGGAATAGGGAGGAGAGAGTTGTGGTCAGATTTCCCAAATGGAGGGAGAGGGAGAGCTTTGTACGCGTCTCTGTGTGTGGAGTACAGGTGATCTAGAATTTTTTCTCTCCTGGTTGCACATTTAACATGTTGATAGAAATTTGGTAGAACTGATTTGTTTCCCTGCATTAAAGTCTCTGGCCACTAGGAGTGCCGCCTCTGGGTGAGTGGTTTCCTGTTTTCTTATTTCCTTATACAGAGTACATGCTGACTGAGTGCGGTTTTAGTGCCAGCATCTGTCTGTGGTGGTAAATAAACAGCCACGAAAAGTATAGCTGAAAACTCTCTAGGCAAGTAGTGT
Source organism: Oncorhynchus kisutch (assembly GCF_002021735.2). Classification (NCBI taxonomy): domain Eukaryota; kingdom Metazoa; phylum Chordata; class Actinopteri; order Salmoniformes; family Salmonidae; genus Oncorhynchus; species Oncorhynchus kisutch. Next base: position 52,109,529 of record NC_034177.2, read on the forward strand.
GGCCTGTAATTTATCACAATATACTCTACTTCAGGCGAGCAAAATCTAGAGACTTCCTTAGATTTTGTGCACCAGCTGTTGTTTACAAATATGCACAGACCTCCCCCTCGTCTTACTGGACGGAGTGTGCTGTTCTATCTTGCCGGTGCAGCGTATATCCCGCTAGCTGTATATCCATGTTGTCATTCAGCCACGATTCTGTGAAACATAGGATATTACAGTTTTTGATGTCCCGTTGGTAGGATATTCGTGATCGTACCTCGTCTAGTCTATGTCCAATGATTGCACGTTGGCGAGTAATATTGACAGTAATGGCAGCTTTCCCACTCGCCTTCTGTGGGACCTCACGAGGCATCCCGCTCTGTGTCCTCTATACCTGCGTCTCCTCCTATCGTCTCCTAAATAACGGGGATGTTGGCACTGTCGGGTGTTTGGAGAATGTCCTGTGCTTTTTGCTTGTTGAAGAAAAAATATTCATCTAATCCGAGGTGAGTGATCGCTGTCCTGATATCCAAAAGCTCTTTTTTTGCCATAAGATACGGTTACAGAAACATTATGTACAAAATAAGTTCCAAATAACGTGAAAAAAACCCACATAATAGCACAATTGGTTGGGCGCCCGTAAAACTGCTGCCATTTCTTCCGGCGCCATTTTAACACTACCCCTCTCCCCCCTCCCCTCTATCTCCCTTTCCCTCTGTTTCCACAGTGGTGCGTTCTCTGAGGTGATCATGGCCAGGGAGAAGGCCACAGGGAAGATGGTTGCAGTGAAGTGCATCCCTAAGAAAGCACTGAAGGGAAAAGAAACCAGCATTGAGAATGAAATCGCCGTGCTTAGGAAGTAGGTACCGGGCGTCCTGAGGGGGATCAAAGGGGGGAGGTAGTTGCTTGGTTACGGTTGCCATCCTTCCACCCTGCCATCCTCTCTTTCTCTTCCTTCTCGCCAGTGCTTGTTTCTCTTGCTCCTTTATCTAATGACCCAGCACACATACGTCTAATGCCGTCAGCACACATACGCTCCGCCTGCCCCTCATTCACCCACCTGTCTCTCTAAACGAGGCTCGTAATTTTCTCTTTTCCATGGTGTTTGTGTTTTTGATCACCCACACCTTGTTGCTTGGACACCAGAGTGGGAGACTACAATGCAAGCTAGATTTACTCAGGGTTTTCTTAAGCAAGCCAGCTTCAGTTAGCTTCACATTCTAGCTCAGGCTTCATCCATATTACGACGGTGGATATTGCTCGTCCGCCTGCCACTAACTCTCGCAGGCTTGTAACTGCGTGTGCATGTCGAACGCCGGACTCTTCATTGAGACAATACTGAAACACCAATCCCTGGGTGCCACATTATCATTTGTGCCGACATCAAAATGAGAAAAAAGTTATCTTACTAATTCAGCAGGCTAATGTGTTACTTATTGTTGATGCCACCTTTAGTGTGTTTATCAATGCATAAGCACCTTTTTTCCCACTCGGTTATCCAGATTTGACCAAAGTTACCTCGCTAACTACTCTAAACCAGGTACATAGTATACAGTTGAAGTCGAAAGTTTACATACACTTTGGTTGGAGTCATTAAAACGTGTTTTTCAACCACTACACACATTTCTTGTTATCAAACTATAGTTTTTATAAGTTGGTTAGGACATCTATTTTGTGCATGACACAAGTAATTTTCCCAACAACTGTTTACAGACAGATTATTTAACTTAACACTGTGTCACAATTCCAGTGGGTCAGAAGTTTACATACAATAAGTTGACTGTGCCTTTAAACAGCTTGGAACATTTCAGAAAATGATGTCATGGCTTTAGAAGCCTCTGATTGACTCAAATGATGTCAATTAGCCTGGAGGTGTACCTTTGGATGTATTTCAAGGCCTACCTTCAAACTCAGTGCCTCTTTGCTTGACATCATGGGAAAAGCAAAAGAAATCAGCCAAGACCTCAGAAAAAAATTGTAGACTTCCACAAGTCTCGTTCATCCTTGGAGCAATTTCCAAATGCCTGAACTTACCACATTCACCTGTACAAACAATAGTACGCAAGTATAAACACCATGGGACCACGCAGCCGTCATACTGCTCAGGAAGGAGACTCCTTCTGTCTCCTAGAGATGAACGTGCTTTGGTGCGAAAAGTGCAAATCGATCCCAGAACAACAGCAAAGGACCTTGTGAAGATGCTGGAGGAAACAGGTACAAAAGTATCTATATCCACAGTAAAACGAGTCCTATATCGACAGAACCTGAAGGCCGCTCAGCAAAGAAGAAGCCACTCCTCCAAAACCACCGTAAAAACGCCAGACTACAGTTTGCAACTGCACATGGAGACAAAGATCGTACTTTTTGGAGAATTGTCCTCTGGTCTGATGAAAGAAAAATAGAACTGTTTGGCCATAATGACCATCGTTATGTTTGGAGGGAAAAGGGGGAGGCTTGCAAGCCGAAGAACACCATCCCAACCGTGAAGCACGGTGGTGGCATCATGTTGTGGGGGTGCTTTGCTGCAGGAGGGACTGGTGCACTTCACAAAATAGATGGCATCATGAAGAAGAGAAATTATGTGGATATATTGAAGCAACATCTCAAGACATCAGTCTTGTAGGCATTGCAATTTAGGCTATCATGTTGGGTACTGGTGTCTTGCAGAATAATTTTTGAACTCTGTGTTTTATAACTGCTTTTATTATATGGCTCACGTTAAAAAGAGACCCTAGCTCACAGGTTTCTAAATATATCCTGTAAATGTTAAACAAAATTGTTGAAGAAGCAATTAACACTAACTAGTTTCCCCAGAGTTCCCTCTGATGACCCCCTGCACTATTTTCTCACCTCCATTATTTCTAAATATTTAAGGACCTCTGACTCTGAGGACCATGCGATCATTGTTGATGCTTGGTCGCAAATGGGTTTTCTAAATGGACAATGACCCCAAGCATACTTCCAAAAATGTGGCGACATGGCTTAAGGACAACAAAGTCAAGGTATTGGAGTGGCCATCACCAAAGCCCTGACCTCAATTCTACAGAAAATTTGATGGCAGAACTGAAAAAGTGTGTGCTGAGCAAGGAGGCCTACAAACCTGACTCAGTTACACCAGCTCTGTCAGGAGGAATGGGCCAATATTCACCCAACGTATTGTGGGAAGCTTGTGGAAGACCACCCGAAATGTTTGACCCAAGTTAAACAATTTAAAGGCAATGCTACCAAATACTAATTGAGTGTATGTAAACTTCTGACCCACTGGGAATGTGATGAAAGAATAAAATATGAAAAATCATTCTCTCAACTATTATTCTGACATGTCACATTCTTAAAATAAAGTGATGATCCTAACTGGCCTAAGATAGGGCATTTTTACTAGGATATAATGTCAGGAATTGTGAAAAACTGAGTTTTAAAATGTATTTGGCTAAGGTGTATGTAAAACTTCCGACTTCAGCTGTAGGTATGGAGCCAAATACCTGTCAAAAGGTTGAACGTACATATCATTAGGATCGTAAGAATATCTATACGTAAATTATTAGGATCGTGAGAAAAGCCATGCAAGAAACATAAAACGTAAACTTTTAAAATAGATCTGTAAACGTACAAAACCCTATGTTACAACTATTAATGAATATTTACACGTTCAATTCTTACTTCACGTCTCCCTTTACTCGGTGACAGATCTTTTTTGTGCGGACAAACTTTATTCAGTAATGTGCCATCTGCAAAGGACATGAACTGAACGTAGCTAGTCAAAGTTAGCTAGTTAAAGCAACTCTTGCAGCTTTGCAGCTTCCGGTTTAATTTGCAAATTAAAAGTCTTGAGCTTGTTTTAGAAGTGCATTCAATAACTACGCTATACCAGTAGATGACATAGTATAAGCTTGGGCCTTCAGCAAATGACTTGTGTGAGAATGATAAAGACACAGAAGAGCCTTGTCTAGAATAACCGCCCAAGCTGCAAAATAGAAAGTAAATATGATTTAGGCTTATTCCGCTTTTTAAATATGCCATGCTGTTGTGTGTTAGTTAATGGCCATATAATTGCATACTTAATTTTTTATAGCCGCGTGGGGCTATTATGGTGATCATGTGACCTAATGAATCGTACTTTTTCCTGTATTTGGGAGAACGGACTCTAGTCCTTGTATTAGGCGTTTTGATTGTTTTATTAATGAATTCCACTCTGTATGTAGGTTTGTTATAGCCATTTCCGTTGCACAACCCCATCGCACAGAGGCTATATATCCATTTCAATAAATGAGACAAAACAAAATATTGATTAAGTCTAGGCTGTAACCTGTCCTGAGCGAAATAGCCAAGGGGTCCCAAATGGTCAAGACCATCTATAGCCTATTCTTAATGCCAGATCTGTTTTCCCGATCAGCCACTGCACGTGCTTGTCAGAGTCGTGTGTTTTAGGTGGCAGGGACGTCAGGCGCAGGAGAATCAAACTGAGTGTAATGGAGTTATTTAATAACAATAAACGAAACCTACTCCAAACACTAAATGAAACAATAAACGAGGGGGAACAGAGGGTTAAATACACAACAGGTAATGAATGGGATTTAAACCAGGTGTGTAGGAAGACAAGACAAAACCAATGGAAAATTAAAAATGGATCAATGACGGCTAGAAGACTGGTGACGTCAACCGCCGAGCACCGCCTGAACAAGGAGAGGCTTCGACTTCGGAAGAAGTCGTGACAGTGCTTCTTCAACAATTTTGTTTAACATTTACAGGATATATTTAGAAACCTGTGAGCTAGGGTCTCTTTTTAACGCGAGCCATATAATAAAAGCAGTTATAAAACACAGAGTTCAAAAATTATTCTGCAAGACACCAGTACCCAACATGATAGCCTAAAATTGCAATGCCTACAAGTTGAATATGGATATGCCTAAATTAAACATTGAATTATTAAAGTGGCGGGCTAAAGAACTTAGATACATTTGAATACATGTTTTTCAATGAACAAACTGGTGAGACTGTTCTAATCTCTTTTTAGTTCCTACTGCAACTCAAACAAATGACATACTGACTGACTGAACTGAATGAAGGATTAATTAGATGCTCAAATAGGTTGGATTGACGAGTTGCGCGCATCATGCATGTTCTGCGCTTTATTTGGCTAGCAGGCAAATAGGCCTACATTGGGGTATAATGACAATGAATGCATGCCTCCAGAAGGGCATCTTCTGAGGCTGATGGTTGCTTTTTTCCGAAGGCGAATGGTGCTGTGGTGCTGCATGGAGATCACAAGCTCTTCAACTGGGTAGCCGTGTCGCGATGGAGGGAATAGCCTATCAATCAAATCCAAATCAAATTGTATTGGTCACATACACGTGTTTAACAGATGTTATTACGGGTGTAGGGAAATTCTTGTTTCTAGCTCAAACAGTGCAGTAATATTTAACAAGTAATATCTAACAATTTCACAACAATTTACACAAATCTAAATGAATGGAATTAAGAATATTGGGGCGGCAGGGTAGCCTAGTGGTTAGAGCATTGGACTAGTAACCGATAGGTTGCAAGTTCAAATCCCCGAGCTGACAAGGTACTAATCTGTCGTTCTACCCCTGAACAGGCAGTTAACCCACTGTTTCTAGGCCGTCATTGAAAATAAGAATGTGTTCTTAACTGACTTGCCTAGTTAAATAAAGGTAAAAAAAATATATTTATAAATATTTGGAGCAAGCAATGTCAGAGCGGCATAGAGAAAGATACAGTATATACAAATGAGATGAGTAATGGAAAATATGTAAACATTATTAAAGTGACTAGTGCTCCATTATTAAAGTGGCCAGTGATTTCAAGTCTATGGATATAGGGCAGCAGCCTCTGTGCTAGTGATGGCTGTTTAACAGTCTGATGGCCTTGAGATAGAAGCTGTTTTTCAGTCTCTCGGCCCCAGCTTTCAGTCTCTTGGTCCCAACCTGTACTGACCTCACCTTCTGGATGATAGCACTGAACAGGCAGTGGCTCGGGTGGTTGTTGTCCTTAATGATCTTTTTGCCCTTCCTGTGACATCGGGTGCTGTAGGAGTCCTGGAGGGCAGGTAGTTTTCCCCCGGTGATGTGTCTGGAGAGCACTGCGGTTGTGGGCGGTGCAGTTGCCTTAACAGGAGGTGATAAAGCCTGACAGGATCCTCTCAATTGTACATCTATGAGGGTTTTAGGTGCTATGCCAAATTTCTTCAGCCTCCTGAGGTGGAAGAGGCGCTGTTGCGCCTTCTTCACTACACTGGCTGTGTGAGTGGACCATTTCAGTGTGTCAGTGATGTGTACGCTGCTGAAGCTTTCCACCTTCTCTTCTGCGGTCCGGTCGATGACAATAGGGGGGTGTTCCCTCTGCTGTTTCCTGAAGTCCATGATCAGCTCCTTTGTTTTGGTGACGTTGAGTGAAAGGTTATTTTCCTGGCACCACACTCCCAGGACCCTTACCTCCTCCCTGTAGCCTGTCTCGTCATTGTTGGTAATCAGGCCTATTGTTGTCGTCCGCAAACTTGATGATTGATTTGAAGGCTTGCGTGGCCACGCCGTCATGGGTGAACAAGGAGTACAGGAGGGGGCTGAGCACGCACCCTTGTGGGGCCCCAGTGTTGAGAATCAGCGAAGTGGAGGTTTGTTTCCTACTTTCACATCCTGGGGGTGGCCCGTCAGGAAGTCCAGGACCCAGTTGCACAGGGTGGGGTTCAGACCCAGGGCCTCGAGCTAAATGATGAGCTTGGAGGGTACTATGGTGTTGAATGCTGAGCTATTGTCAATGAACAGCATTCCTACTGTACAGGTATTCCTCTTGTACAGATGGGATAGGGCACTGTGCAGTGTGATGGTGATTTGCATCATCTGTGGATCTATTGGGGCAAATTGAAATGGGTCTACGGTGTGAGGTAAGGTAGAGGTGATATGGTCCTTGACTAGTCTCTCAAAGCACTTCATGATGAAAGAAGTGAGTGCTATGGGGCAATAGTCATTTAGTTCAGCTACCTTTGCTTTCTTGGGTACAGACATAATGGTGACCATCTTGAAGCATGTGGGGACAGCAGACTGGGATAGGGAGAGATTGAATATGTCTGTAAACACTCCAGCCAGCTGGTCTGCGCATGCTCTGAGTAAGCGACTAGGGATGCCGTCTGGGCCGGCAGCCTTGCGAGGGTAAACACGCTTAAATATCTTGCTCACATCAGCCTTGGAGGAGGAGAGCCCACAGTCTTTGGTAGCAGGCCGCGTCTGTGGCACTGTGTTACCCTCACAGCGGGCGAAGAAGGTGTTTAACTTGTCTGGAAGCATGACATCGGTGACCGTGATGTGGCTTCTTTTCTTTTTGTTTTTCGTTACAATCTGTAGACCCTGCCATATATGTCTCATATCTGAGGCGTTGAATTACGAATCTACTTTGTCTCTATACTGACATTTTGCCTGTTTGATTGCCTTACGGAGGGAATAACTACACCGTTTTGTATTTGGCCATATTCCCAGTCACCTTGCCATGGTTAAATGCGGTGATTCTCGCTTTGTTTTTTGCGAATGCTGCCATATATCCACGTTTTTTTGGTTAGGGTAGGTTTTAATTGCCACAGTGGGTACAACATCTCCTATACACTTCCTGATAAACTCAGTCACCATATCAATGTATTCATCAATGTTGTTCTCGGAGGCTACCTGCAGCATCTCCCAGTCCGCATGATCAAAACTATCTTGAAGAGTGGATTCCGATTGGTCAGACCAGCGTTGCATAGTCTTAGCACGGGTACTTCCTGTTTGAGTTTCTGCCTATAGGCAGGGAGCAACCAAATGTTAATTTCAAAGTCTATATGTTCATGACCCGATTCATATTAACCCCTCCTACAGAATATGCTTTGCCATGATTTTAAATAAACTTGTCATATATCTTCTCGAATCTGTAGGACATTAAACAATTTAGAGGTAAGATGGATATTGATTTTGAGACATGACATGTAGTGTTTTCATATTTTAGTACTAGATGCACTTTTCAGATTCATTTAAAATTCCTGTTTTTCTAACATTTCTGCACGCATACTAAGCTTTCTATTTTCAAAGCCTTTTACATTGACTTCAGCTCGTGTCACACAGATTTAGCCTTTTGCGACCCACAGAAACAAATTTAAAGACAACAACCACAAAATATGAAATCGACTGAAGTTGTTCCGAGAAAACTGCACTGCTATCAACAGAGCTCGTTGCTTATTATGGGATGTATCAGTTTACGAAATCTGACTTTTTTTAGGTATGTTTATGAAATGTTCGAGAAAGATTCAGAACATGAATTATCATATTTGTCTTGGTAAAGTGTGTTTTATAACGTAAGGAAGTGAAATTTCATCACCAAGTCCTTTTTTTACCCACATTGGGGAGAGTGGGTGGACACCCTATGATTAGTTAGAACTCTGAGCAGAGGGACTTTCTTTCTATGTGTCTCAAATAGCACCCTATTCCCTATGTAGCTCAATGGACTTTGGTCAAAAGTAGGGCACAATATGGGGAATAGGGTGCAATTTGGGATTAAGACATTTCTCCTTGCTGCTGGTGAAACACTGAAGTAGAGGTTTCAACAAGTTCATTGTCTGCCTTGTCACCAGACACACACACACACACACTTTTCGCCCACACAGATTTTTTCTATGGCCTATTGAGAACAGAAAGAAAATTGAAAACACTTGATGATTCAAAGCAATTTAACATGAAAATAGCTGTGTTTCAAATGGACTTTGGTCAAAAGTAGTGCACTATAGGGAATATGGTGCTGTTTGGGACTGACATTGCTTTGTTGTGATGAATGCAATGAATAAAACTATTTGGTGAGGAAATTGTGCTTTATTGTGCTGTGCATTGAAATGATCAGAGGTTAGTAGAACAGTAAGCCAATTAAATAAGTTTTCCCTCTTCAGGATAAAACATGAGAACATTGTGGCTTTGGAGGACATCTATGAGAGCTCCAACCACCTATACCTCATCATGCAGTTGTGAGTACAGTACCTCAACCACCATTTTGTCTGTCTGCATCTTGTATATGTCTGTCTGTCTTTCTGATAATGCAGGACCGGTGTTCATATTTCTATACTCTGTGTCCGTGTGAGCACTGGTCCAAATCAAATCACTGTGATAACGTATCATGTTTTGCTGCAGTAAGCATTCAGGGGCTATCGAGGTGCATTTGGCCTTGGCAATACAAAAGCAAACCTGTGTGGATGTAAGCATTCCCAAAGAGTTGCTTCTATGTTTATTTTGTGTCATGGTTGTAACACTGTAGCAAACACAGTCTGGCAAAATACTAATTTAAAAAGAGTCTCTAGGGTCAGTTTCCCAGACATGGATTTAGCCTTGACTGATTTAAAAAAAGGCATGATCAATGGAGAATCTCTATTGAAATAGCCTTTTCATTCAGGACTAAGATTAAGTGTCTGAAAAGTTTGATAAAAGCTGCACACTAGCTCCGATGCAATCATTTATTCACCAACATTTCGACACGAAGCTTCTTTAGGGTGACATGTGTTTTAAGTATCTGGGGAACCAGCCCTAAGTGAGGATTAGGTTCATTCAGTCCTCAATCTCCTCAGAGTATCTGAACGGAAGCTGTTTGACTGCATCGTAAAGGGTTGGGGTTGAGGCTAGGGTTGAACCAGGAACTGGACATGAAGTCAGGGTTATGGTTAGGGTTGAAGTTGAACCCCGGATATAGACATGATGCTAAGGTTACGGTTGGGTTAGATTGACTCAACCTCTGTCTCTGTCTCAGGGTGTCTGGTGGTGAGTTGTTTGACCGCATCGTAGAGAAAGGTTTCTACACAGAGATGGACGCCAGCAGACTCATTAAACAGGTGCTTGACGCTGTCAACTACCTCCACGACATGGGCATCGTACACAGAGACCTCAAGGTACTGAGTGAGACACATATACACAGAGCTCAAATCGCGTATTTCCCAATATTGATTGTTTCTTTCCTCAGCCAGAGAACCTGCTTTACTACAACCCCCATGACGAGGCCAAGATCATGATCAGTGACTTTGGTCTGTCTAAGATGGAGGGGACAGGAGACGTGATGGCCACTGCCTGTGGGACGCCAGGATATGTGGGTGAGGCTGTTCTCTCTACCCTCTGGGCTGTTAGGATCCATATTAGCTACTGCTAAAGCAGCAGCTACTCTTCCTGGGGTCCACACTGAACATGAAACATGACCTAATACAGAATGTGAATAGACAAGTACATCACAAAGACAAAACGACATAAATGCAATGAAAAAAAGTATGCATGCTTTCAGTTATGCCTTCATAATCATGTGATTCATACACGCTACTGAATGCAAGTGTAACACGCTCAAAAGGAAATGGAAATGCAATAACAAGCAGGAGCGTTGCGATTAGGATGACACTTCACTAAATTCCCCTGACGTGAATATAGCAACCTTGTTTCTATAGTTACCGCCCGTAATGGGTATGCTGGAGTAAAGTATAGACCTTTTTTTGTTACGGTTACCACTCACAATGGGTTTCCTGGGGTAGCACGTAATCTCTTTAACGGGTAGACCTTTTGTTACAGTTACCACCCGCTATGGGCCTTCATTAGGTAAAATGCAACATTCATGAACATGAAATAACCAGGCCTTGAATCTTGAGCCTTGTTGCAGTTTATCGCCCTTTAATGGGTTAGTTGAGATATAGCGTAACGTGTTACAGTGCAACCTGCTCTGGGTTTCATTAGGTAAAACGGAAGGAAGACATGACATAAGGAAGTCTGCAGTAGTGACATAATCTAAACATATCTCTACTTCTGGGTTAACCTAAACATAATTCACCTAATTGGACTGGAGGAAACCTCACCCAAAAAAAATGAATAGGAGTTTGGTAGATACAGTGGTGAAGTAGTGGGTGGTTTCTGAACAACACTCCATAAGAACATATGGCAGCAGAGCTTTGGTTCTCCCTTACTTCTATTGCGTCCTTGTTTACTTAAGGGTTAATGTGGAAGAAGCCTTATTTCCTATCCACACCAGTATGTTTGGAACATACTTTGCTTGTGTCAATACAAGCTCGACGCAGGGATTGTTATGCAAGGCCTCAATGTTCTAAATCTCCCCCTGAACCTTATGATGTTCCCCACAGCCCCAGAGGTTCTGGCTCAGAAGCCCTACAGCAAAGCAGTGGACTGCTGGTCTATCGGAGTCATCGCCTACATTCTGTAAGTACCTCATAACAACGTTTTATTTTTATGTGTGTCACTGGCCTAGGCACAATACCCCATAATGTCAAAGTGAAATGATGTGATTAGATATTTTTTTAACAAATGAATGGAAAGCTGAAATGTCTTGTCGATATGTATTCAACCCCTTTGTTAAGGCAAGCCTAAATAAATTCAGGAGTAAAAATGTGTTTAAAAAGGTCACATAATAAGTTGCATGGACTCACTCTGTGTGCAATAATAGTGTTTAACGTGATTTTTGAAAGACTAATTCATCTCTGTACGACACACATACATTTATCTGTAAGGTCGTGCAGTGATTTTCAGACAATGATTCAACCACAAAGACCAGAGAGGTAAAACAATTACGGAATTGAATGGCTGTGATGGTAGAGAACAGAGGATGGATCAACAACATTGAAGTTACTCCACAATACTAACCTAAATGACAGTGAAAAAGAAGCATCCTGTTTGCAATAAAACATTAAAGGAAAACTGCAGCAAAGAAATAAACTTAATGTCCTGAATACAAAGCGTTATGTTTGGGGTGAATCCAACAAAACACATCACTGAGTTACCACTCTTCAACAGACACTGGGAGTCAACGTCACCTTTCAGCATGACAGTAACCTAAAAACACAAGGCCAAGTCTACACAGGAGTTGCTTACCAAGATGACATTGAATGTTCTTGAGTGGCTTAGTTACAGTTTTGACCTAAATCGGCTTGAAAATATATGGCAAGACTTCAAATTGGCTGTCTAGCAAGGATCAACAACCAGCTTGTTTATATATTTTTTTAAGAATGATGTGCAAATATTGTTCAATGCAGGTGTTCAAAGCTCTTAGAGACTCACCCAGAAAGAGTCACAGCTGTATTCACTGCCAAAGGTGATTCTAACATGTATGGGCTACAAGGTGTGAATACTTATGTAAATGTAAAGAAAGAAATAATAGCTACATGTTTAATTCAGGCTGTAACACAACACAATGTGGAATAAGTCAAGGGTGTGAATACTTTCTGTAGGCACTGTATATTGATATGTTATCTGTCCCCAAGGTTGTGTGGTTACCCTCCATTCTATGATGAGAATGACTCTAAGTTGTTTGAGCAGATACTCAAGGCAGACTATGAGTTTGATGCACCCTATTGGGATGATATATCGGATTCAGGTGAGTGTTTGCATCTGTATTTGCAGATTTGCAGATCTGCTCATTTGCCATTCTAGTCATTTTGCCGACGCTTTTACCCAGAGCTACTTAAAGTAGTGAGTGCATACATGTTCATACTTTTTTTCAAACTCGTCCCCTGTGGGAATTGAACCCACCACATTGGCATTGCAAGGACCATGCTCTACCAACTGAGCCACACGGGATCCAGTACCCGATGTCTTCATAAGAATAGTAAACCAACTGAAATTCAGTGAAGTGAGGACATTTCTCCGGTCCTCACTTGTAAAATTGAGATTTTACGGTTAGGTTTAGGGGTCAGGGTAAGGACTAGGGGTGAGGGTAAGGACTAGGGGTGAGGGTAAGGACTAGGGGTGAGGGTAAGGACTAGGGGTCAGGGTAAGGACTAGGGGTCAGGGTAAGGACTAGGGGTCAGGGAAAGGACTAGGGGTCAGGGAAAGGACTAGGGGTCAGGGTAAGGACTAGGGGTCAGGGTAAGGACTAGGGGTCAGGGAAAGGACTAGGGGTCAGGGTAAGGACTAGGGGTGAGGGAAAGGACTAGGGGTCAGGGAAAGGGGTGAGGGAAAGGACTAGGGGTGAGGGAAAGGACTAGGGGTGAGGGAAAGGACTAGGGGTCAGGGTAAGGACTAGGGGTCAGGGAAAGGACTAGGGGTAAGGGAAAGGACTAGGGGTCAGGGAAAGGACTAGGGGTCAGGGAAAGGACTAGGGGTCAGGGAAAGGACTAGGGGTCAGGGAAAGGAGTAGGGGTGAGGGTAAGGACTAGGGGTGAGGGTAAGGACTAGGGGTCAGGGTAAGGACTAGGGGTGAGGGTAAGGACTAGGGGTGAGGGTAAGGACTAGGGGTCAGGGTAAGGACTAGGGGTCAGGGTAAGGACTAGGGGTCAGGGTAAAGGACTAGGGGTCAGGGAAAGGGGTCAGGGAAAGGACTAGGGGTCAGGGAAAGGACTAGGGGTCAGGGTAAGGACTAGGGGTGAGGGAAAGGACTAGGGGTCAGGGAAAGGACTAGGGGTCAGGGAAAGGGGTCAGGGAAAGGACTAGGGGTGAGGGAAAGGACTAGGGGTCAGGGAAAGGGGTCAGGGAAAGGACTAGGGGTGAGGGAAAGGACTAGGGGTGAGGGAAAGGACTAGGGGTCAGGGTAAGGACTAGGGGTAAGGGAAAGGACTAGGGGTCAGGGAAAGGACTAGGGGTCAGGGAAAGGACTAGGGGTCAGGGTAAGGACTAGGGGTCAGGGTAAGGACTAGGGGTGAGGGTAAGGACTAGGGGTGAGGGTAAGGACTAGGGGTGAGGGTAAGGACTAGGGGTCAGGGAAAGGACTAGGGGTGAGGGTAAGGACTAGGGGTGAGGGTAAGGACTAGGGGTGAGGAAAAGGACTAGGGGTCAGGGAAAGGACTAGGGGTAAGGGAAAGGGGGTTAGGGAAAATAAGATTTTGAATGGGGAATCAATTGTTGGTCTCCAAAAAGTCCACACGAGTATAGTAAGACATAGCTGGGCTTGTATATGAATGCGTGTGCACGTATACAATTGTTTGTGTGTAATTGCAATCTTGAATTAATGGCACATGGTATACAGTCCCATGAGTGAGATTGTGTGTATCTTCCACATACAGCCAAAGAGTTCATCAGCTCTCTGATGGAGAAGAATCCACAGAAGAGATTAACCTGTGACCAGGCTCTAGCCCACCCCTGGTGAGTGTCTGATTGCCACCAGACTGACTGAGCACCGTCATACTGGTCCCAATTTACTCCATACCCCTTTCTGTTTGCCCTAACCCATTGATGTTTGCTGATCTGAAGGGTCTGGGTAGGTAGAGCCCGTTAAAGCCTCCTCATATCTCTTCCACCTTACCGATCTGTAAACATCAAAGTGTTAGGAACAATGGGAAGGGGTGGTAAGTGAATTGGGACCAAACAATCAAAGGGAACAATGCACCATGGTGAAAGCTGACACAGATAGAGGATGCCTGGATGATGCAGGTTTTACGTAGAGCAGTGCCATGCGTGTCCTCCCACTGTCATCTGTCACCATGACTCCCTCCCCTCCTCCTAAACTCTCTCCTCTCCTGGTCTGAGACTGGTGGGGGAAACAGACGGGGATGGGAAGACAGAGACCCACGGATGCAAAATTGCAACCATCAAAAGCCACCAGGTTATTACCAGCTGATGTCTCATTAAACCATCAATACGTGCTAAAATCACTCACACAGCTGATCTCAACTGCAACCAACATTGGCCAGCGATTTACCTCTCCCTAACGGGGATGTCGATGTTGTCTTTTTAGTCATGATTACATTGCCAAGACAATTTTGCCCTCTGGTTGGTATTATCATTGGAACAACTTAGTCCTACTTTATGAGCAGACTAAGAATGATTTCTATATTTGACAATCATTCCGTACAACTGAAATTAAGCATTTCCTCCTTTACCACGGCAAGTCTACTATGGCAGTTTACCCGACACTGTGTATGAAACGGAATACTAATGTTGACGGTGTAGCCTACTCGTTCTTTTATTTGTTTCCAATTTATATAGTCCATTAAATACAACTGTCTTTAAAATAAAATAGTCTGATATGGTAAATTCTTATCAAGATTGGGGGTAAAATATCCCTGGACAGTCCTTATTTGAAATGTGTAACTAAATCAAGTAAATTGAACATTTTATTAGGAAAATGTAGTCTAAAGTTAATTCGATTGGCATATATTATATTGTTTTGCAATATTTAAGGTGAAATGTTTGAATGAAATATAGGACTACTACAAGTATCACATTCATCAGCCTTACGTTTTCCAATGCTCCTGATAGGTCGATATTTGAAACAGAGAACCTCGACTAGATGTCTGGTATCATAACCAATTCATACGGTAACAACGAGAGATCAACTGATCTGCTGGTTTATCCTTAGTGGGTTTTTTGTTGCAATCCAGCTTAGCAGGTGCACGTAATCTCATGTTAGTAGCATTTTAAGAAATCCAGAGGTAACCTGCAGGATAAATGATGCCTGTCTGTTGCATTTGAGCCATTGCTTCTTGGGCCTATTGTGACTTGGGCAGGTGGCTTGATAGAGTTTATATAGACTCACAAAGGGTGGTTGTAACAGGTGGGTATTATATAACGTGAGACCGGGCAGTACACATCCTATCACCAGCTTGGAGCTGGTGCTAGGTACTCAGGCCAGGATTTTTTTAACCATGTTAAAAGAAAAACATCTGCACACTACATGTTCTCTATCAATACTTTTTAACCAATAAACAGACATTGTATTTCAGGATTGCTGGGGACACTGCTCTCTGCAAGAACATCCATGAATCAGTCAGTCGGCAGATGAGGAAAAATTTTGCCAAAAGCAAATGGAGGGTGGGTACACAATTTACTCTTCTCTCTTTTTTTGGGGGGGGGGGGGGGGGGGTTGGGGTTCTGTCACCCCCTGTGGCCCATCCCACATGAAATGTATTAAATAACACATTCATATTAAACACCCAAGCATGCAAAAAGTACCAATTTACAATGTACACATTTTAAATTGTGTCCAACATAAACATAGTTATCCTTCCTATTTTGCATGCCTGTTCTCGCCATCTCTCCTCACCTGCCTCCTCTCCCTCCTTCTCCCTCTCTGTTTCCTCCACAGCAAGCGTTTAACGCCACGGCAGTGATTCGTCATATGAGGCGCTTGCAGCTGGGAAGTAGTCTGAACAGCAGCTTTGGCAGCAGTATGAGCTTTGACCAACAGGGACCGAACTCTATGCTGGCCAAGAGCATGTCTGTAGACTGTGCCACCCTCTCACGCAAAGATGGTGACTGAATGACGCCTTTATGTTACTTTACCGGTTTAGTCTGGTATTTTGGATCTATCAAGCCTGTGTAACTTTTGAGTGATTCTAGTGATCTTCTCCCCTCAGGTCCTCCACAACCTCTGCCCACTCTGCCTCTCTCCACTGCAGCCTGCAGTGCCCCTACCAGCATCAGAGGGGAACCACAGGCAGAACTACAGGTTGTGGCTACAGCTGCAGCGGTGGAGCCACCCCGGCCACGCCCCTCCACAGTCACCACCATCCACATGGGGACTAAATGACGTCAGGTTCCGCGGGAGGTCAGTTGGGAGACCACAGAGCTTTGAGTTGGTATTCTAATTCAGCCCCTCAGAATTCCAGAATTTCTCTCCTAGTCTGCCCATCCTGCCCATTATCAGCTGTTGGGATTGAGGACTTGAGGACCCCTTCTATTTACCTTCAGAGATGTGAGGACTTGAGGACCCCTTCTATTTACATTCAGAGATGTGAAATAAAATGAAGAGAGCTCACAGGATTCCCTATTCTATCAAACAGACAATCATATCTGTTCTACATGATACATGCCTATTTGAACATTCTACTTCCTAACGGACCACAGGTCTGGTGGTGAAGAGATGAGGAAGACCACTGTCTCTCTCTCTGTCCAGAGGGTTTAGTTTCCCAGTGTTTAAATTGGGTTGGTGCACTCGGTACGGAGTAATTGCAACACAAAATGTTCACCTCTTATAGAAAGTTCACTCTAAAATATGAACACGGACATTGAAAATATTGTACTGTAAAATAAAAATGAGCCTGGCTCCTGAAATGAATACACTGCCGTGTTGTAAGACTGTCCTCCAGAAGACAAGAAGACCTGTTTTGTATGGGACATTGGTGGTGTTATGAGGCCACACTATGCTAGGTTGAAGATGGAGAAGGTTAAGACAACGTAATAATTCCGTGCAGATGCGTTCGAATATAAACAAATTCATTGGACCAGCGCTGGAGCGAAAATGACTGGAAGTGAATGTTAGCAGTACAGAAAGTTTGCCATCAAAGTGGAAAATAAACACAATCGTAGAGAATTTCTGTTAACTACTCAGCCAAATAACTTACCTGTTTTACTGTCATTCTATTCGTGTAAACGTTTTTTTTTTTTTCAAATGAGCTACAGACACTTTACTACTTGATTTCCCAACCGCTGGTCACGTTTTCAATGCTTATCTCCTGTAAAATCAGAAACAGCGCTGGTCCGATGAATGTGTTTCTTTTCAAATGCTGCCGCATGGAATTATTACGTTTTCTTCTCCTTATGGGAACTCACCATGTTTTTATTAGTCTTTGTTATTGAGACTGCTGTAATTCTGAGACTGTGAGTGTCAGGGGCATCACGCCCTCTATGCCTTGTGTTCAAAATTGCACCCTGAAACCATTGTGAGGAGTTACTTTTATGAAACTGAAACAGCATTCAAGGCTAAAATAGTGATGACTTCTTATCCTAATTTCTAGTTTTCATTTTCAGCTGCAGTTAAGGTTGAGTAAAATCACTGGGTCATTATTCCCAACTGTAGGGCATAGCGGTTATATATATATATTTTTGCTTTATGTTTTCTGGATATATAATGTCAGAGAAACACATCTATCTGCAGAATCATACACACACCTGTGAATGAAGTGCTTTACTAGTGTGAGACAACTGGCAAGAGCAGTTTTGACTGCCGGTTGTGACGGTAATGCCGGTTGTGACAGTTATGCATTCATCGTACACTTTTCCTGATTGAAAGGTATTGAATTATTTATTTTCTTATTCTGACTCTTGTAAGAACTTTACTTACAGGGGGAAAAATTGTAAATGTGTCACAAGACTTTTACGTTGTAATGTATAAACGGTCAAATATGTTGTCAGTAGTAGGTTCAAATGTATAGTTGTTACTTATGAATAATTGCGATGTAACTGTGATGCCATCATTAGCATAAGGATAGCATAGCTTTGTGACCTGTTCTCAGGGAGATACTTTGACAATTTGATGAAATGAAATCCCAGTTATGATGCTGAGGTTGACGTTTATGATGATGATGCATGTATTGACTAAAGCAAGCTTTGCATATTCTTACGTGTCCCGTCAGGACAGTTCAGCTCATAATTAAAACAATTTGGTGGGGATGAACCTTACGTGGAATGGACAGTTTGATATATCCCATTTTGGGGGCATATAATTTTTTTTTTAATAATAATTGGGATGAGACTGAAATGATGCGTACTATAACAATGACCACTGCAATAGAGTTCAATTTAAACACATATGACAAACTAAGAAATAAAGATTGAAGTCATTTGATAATCAGTGCTCCATTGCAGAATAATTTTGTAGGAGCCTGTGTAGTATAGCCAACTTTAGTTACCTGTGCTGCTTTGCCTCTTCCCCCCCAGGCGCTGGCTGTTCCCAGAAGTGCTCACACACTGTTTGGTCAGTGTACTTTCATACCCGTCCTTTGAATTTAGCAGCCAGTTGCTGTCTCTCTCACTGTCCTCACTCTCTGTCTTCACTCCTCTCTCCCAAAACGAACGGTCTTCACGCTGCAAGGAGGAGGGAAATCTGTCTAGCAAGCGTTTTTACCTGTGATACCACTGCTTAATATTTCACTGTTCGACATGGGTTGACATTCACTTCCAGGGTTGATTTCATTTCATTCAGTTTACTTTCTGAATTGACTTTATTTCAAATGGTTTTGACCCCTAACCCTGGATGCAACTTAAAAGCTTGAAATTAGTATGTTTTGATGTTGAGCACAATTGTAGATCTCAATGTGCAATGTTGATGTAAAAGGACTTGAAAAACTACTTCTCAGGGGCAGTAAACTATGAGTATAGATATATGTTCATGAAGATGTAGATCCTCTTGTCCTTTTGTAGATATACATCTCAGTAACCATATTTGCTTGGATTGCAGTGTTTATTGATTTTCTACGTTACAAATACTGTATGTTCTCTTCAAAAACAGCATGATACAAAGCACGAAATATAAAGCTTTTACAAAGCATGCATGAAAAGCACTTTGTTTGAGAGATACTGTGTATATAGGTTGTGATAAATTGGACTACAAGATGACTAACTATTGAATAAAATCTAATAAAAAGTAAGAATATACTTAACTCCAGGGGGCTTACTGTGGAGTGCTATTGCAAAGCAGCGACTAATGAAACATAAATATTACACCTGTGTGTACACGACCGGTCAAAGGCTTTAGAACACCTACTCATTCAAGGTTTTTCTTTTGGACTATTTTCTACATTGTAGAATAATAGTGAAGACATAAACTATGAAATAATCATGTAGTAGCCAAAAAAGTGTTACATCTCAAATATATTTTGATTTGTTTAACACTTTTTTTTAGGTTACTACATTATTTCATAGCGATGTCTTCACTATTATTCTACAATGTAGAAAATAGTTTTAAAAAACTTGAATGAGTAGGTGTTCTAAAACCTTTGACCGTGTGTGTGTGAGTGTGTGTATACACACATACAGTACCAGTCCAAAGTTTGCGTCTTTATTTTTTACTATTTTCTAGACATCAAAATTATGAATCATATATGGAATCATATAGTAACTAAAAAAGTGTTATACAAATCAAAATATATTTGAGATTCTTCAAAGTAGCCCCCCTTTACCTTGATGACAGCTTTGCATGCTCTTTGCATTCTCTCAACCAGGTTCATGAGGTAGTCACCTGGAATGCTTCCCAACCGTCTAGAAGGAGTTCCCACATATGCTGAGCACTTGTTGGCTGCTTTTCCTTCACTCTGCAGTCCAACTCATCCCAAACCATCTCATTCTGATTGAGGTCGGGTGATTGTTGAGGCCAGGTCATCTGATACAGCACTCCATCACTCTCCTTGGTCAAATAGCCCTTACACAACCTTGAGGTGTGTATTGGGTCATTGTCCTGTTGAAAAATAAACAATAGTCCCTCTAAGCGCAAACCAGATGGGATGGCGTATCGCTGCAGAATGCTGTGGTAGCCATGCTGGTTAAGCGTGCCTTGAATTCTAAATAAATACCCTACAGTGTCACCAGCAAAGCACCATCACATTTCATGCTTCATGGTGGGAACCACACATGTGGAGATCATCCGTTCATCTACTCTGCGTCTCACAAAGACACAGCGGTTGGAACCAAAAATCTCCAATATGGACTCATCAGACCAAAGGACAGATTTCCACCGCTCTAATTTCCATTGCTCGTGTTTTTTTGGCATCCTTTAGTAATGGTTTCTTTGCAGCAATTCAATCATGAAGGCCTGATTCACTCAGTCTCCTCTGAACAGTTGATGTTGCGATTTCTGTTATTTGAACTCTGTGAAGAATATATTTGGGTTGCAATCTGAGAAGCAGTTAATTGCAGATTTCTGAGGGTGGTAACTCTAATGGACTTATCCTCTGCAGCAGAGGTAACTCTGGGTCTTCCTTTCCTGTGGCGATCCTCATTAGAGCCAGTTTCATCATAGTGCTTGATGGTTTTTGCAACTGCACTTGAAGAAACTTTCAATGTTCTTGAAATGTTCCGTGTTGACTTACCTTCATATCTTACAGTAATGACTGTCCTTCCTCTTTGCTTATTTGAGCTGTTCTTGCCATAATATGGTCTTGGTCTTTTACCAAATAGGACTATCTTCTGTATACCTTGTTACAACACAACTGATGGGCTCAAACTCATTAAGATGGAAAGAAATTAATTCCAGGTGACTACCTCATGATGCTGGTTGAGAGAATGTCAAGAGCATGCAACGCTGTCAAGGCAAAGGGTGGCTACTTTGATGAATCTCAATTATAAAATATATTTTGACTTGTTTAACACTTTCTTTTGTTTACTACATGATTCCATATGTGTTATTTCATAGTTTTGATGTCTTCACTATTATTCTACAATGTAGAAAATAGTAAAAATAAAGAAAAACCATGGAATGAGTAGGTGTGTATATATACAGTGGGGAGAACAAGTATTTGATACACTGCCGATTTCGCAGGTTTTCCTACTTACAAAGCATGTACACGTCTGTAATTTTTATTATAGGTACACTTCAACTGTGAGAGACGGAATCTAAAACAAAAATCCAGAAAATCACATTGTATGATTTTTAAGTAATTCATTTGCATTTTGTTGCATGATACTATATATATATATAGTATGTCATGCAACAAAATGCAAATGAATTACTTAAAAATCATACAATGTGATTTTCAGGATTTTTGTTTTAGATTTGTTGAGCAGTGTATATATACACATACAATTGAAGCCGGATAACCTTCCATTTATTTATATATATATATAAATAAATGGAAGGTTATCCGGCTTCAATTGTGTGTGTATATATACACTGCTCAACAAATAAAGGGAACACTTAAACAACACAATGTACCTCCAAGTCAATCACACTTCTGTGAAATCAAACTGTCCACCCTGGAAGCAACACTGATTGACAAAAAATGTCACATGCTGTTGTGCAAATGTAATAGACAACAGGTGGAAATTATAGGCAATTAGCAAGACACCCCCAATAAAGGAGTGGTTCTGCAGCTGGTGACCACAGACCACTTCTCAGTTCCTATGCTTCCTGGCTGATGTTTTGGACACTTGAATGCTGGCGGTGCTTTCACTCTAGTGGTAGCATGAGACGGAGTCTACAACCCACACAAGTGGCTCAGGTAGTGCAGCTCATCCAGGATGGAACATCAATGCGAGCTGTGGCAAGAAGGTTTGCTGTGTCTGTCAGCGTAGTGTCCAGAGCATGGAGGCGCTACCAGGAGACAGGCCAGTACATCAGGAGACGTGAAGGAGGCCATAGGAGGGCAACAACCCAGCAGCAGGACCGCTACCTCCGCCTTTGTGCAAGGAGGAGCACTGCCAGAACCCTGCAAAATGACCTCCAGCAGGCCACAAATGTGCATGTGTCTGCTCAAATGGTCAGAAACAGACTTCATGAGGGTGGTATGAGGGCCCGACGTCCACAGGTGGGGGTTGTGCTTACAGCCCAACACCGTGCAGGACGTTTGGCATTTGCCAGAGAACACCAAGATTGGCAAATTCGCCACTGGCGCCCTGTGCTCTTCACAGATGAAAGCAGGTTCACACTGATCACGTGACAGACGTGACAGAGTCTGGAGATGCCGTGGAGAACATTCTGCTGCCTGCAACATCCAGCATGACCGGTTTGGCGGTGGGTCAGTCATGGTGTGGGGTGGCATTTCTTTGGGGGGCCGCACAGCCCTCCATGTGCTTGCCAGAGGTAGCCTGACTGCCATTAGGTACCGAGATGAGATCCTCAGACCCCTTGTGAGACCATATGCTGGTGCGGTTGGCCCTGGGTTCCTCCTAATGCAAGACAATGCTAGACCTCATGTGGCTGGAGTGTGTCAGCAGTTCCTGCAAGAGGAAGGCATTGACGCTATGGACTGGCCCGCCCGTTCCCCAGACCTGAATCCAATTGAGCACATCTGGGACATCATGTCTCGCTCCATCCACCAACGCCACGTTGCACCACAGACTGTCCAGGAAGTAGCGGATGCTTTAGTCCAGGTCTGGGAGGAGATCCCTCAGGAGACCATCCGCCACCTCATCAGGAGCATGCCCAGGCTTTGTAGGGAGGTCATACAGGCACGTGGAGGCCACACACACACTACTGAGCCTCATTTAGACTTGTTTTAAGGACAAAACATCGAAGTTGGATCAGCCTGTAGTGTGGTTTTCCACTTTAATTTTGAGTGTGACTCCAAATCCAGACCTCCATGGGTTGATACATTTGATTTCCATTGATCCTTTTGTTGTCAGCACATTCAACTATGTAAAAAAAAATTTTTTATAAGAATATTTCATTCATTCAGATCTAGGATGTGTTATTTTAGTGTTCCCTTAATTTTTTTGAGCAGTATATATATATATATACACACACACAAGTCGGAAGTTTACATGCACCTTAGCCGAATACATTTAAACTCAGTTTTTCACACCTGACATTAAATCCTAGTAAAAATTCCCTGTCTTAGGTCAGTTAGGATCACCACTTTATTTTAAGAATGTGACATGTCAGAATAATAGTTGAGAGAATTATTTATTTCAGTTTGTATTTCTTTCATCACATTCCCAGTGGGTCAGAAGTTTACATACACTCAATTAGTATTTGGTAGCATTGCCTTTAAATTGGTTAACTTGGGTCAAACGGGTAGCATTCCACAAGCTACTCACAATAAATTGGGTGAATTGTGGCCCATTCCTCCTGACAGAGCTGGTGTAACTGAGTCAGGTTTGTAAGGCCTCCTTGCTTGCACACGCTTTTTCAGTTCTGCCCACACATTTTCTATAGGATTGAGGTCAGGGTTTTGTGATGGCCACTCCAATACCTTGACTTTGTTGTCCTTAAGCCATTTTGCCACAACTTTGGAAGTATGCTTGGGGTCATTGTCCATTTGGAAAACCCATTTGCGACCAAGCTTTAATTTCCTGACTGATGTCTTGAGATGTTGCTTCAATATATCCACATAATTTCCCCTCTTCATGATGCCATCTATTTTGTGAAGTGCACCACAAAGGGGGTGCTGTTGGGGCTGTGTTTCTGGACCTAAGGAAGGCTTTTGATACTGTTAACCATGAGATTCTCATCACAAAATTGTCCAAGTTCAACTTTTCCCCTGATGCCTTGAGATGGATGAAATCATACCTTGAAGGCAGAACTCAGTGTGTCAGAGTGAGCAATGAGCTGTCGCCCACTCGTAGCTATGATGTGGGCGTGCCCCAAGGGTCAATACTGGGGCCCCTCCTGTTCAGCCTGTACATTAATGATCTGCCTTCTGTCTGTACTGGGTCTGAAGTTCAAATGTATGCAGATGATACAGTGATATATGTGCATGCAAAGAGCAAACAACAAGCTGCACAAGAACTCACTACTGTAATGGTCCAGGTTACAAAGTGGCTCAGTGACTCGTGTTTGCATCTCAATGTGAAAAAAACTGTTTGCATGTTCTTCACAAAGAGGGCAACAGATGCTACTGAGCCAGATGTCTATGTGTCAGGGGAGAAGCTCCAGGTGGTATCCGATTTTAAGTACCTTGACATCATACTTGATTCCAACCTCTCTTTTAAAAAGCATGTGAAAAAGGTAATTCAAATAACCAAATTCAACCTAGCTAATTTCCGATTTATACGAAATTGTTTGACTACAGAGGTAGCAAAACTGTACTTCAAATCTATGATACTCCCCCACTTAACATACTGCTTGACTAGTTGGGCCCAAGCTTGCTGTACAACATTAAAACCTATTCAGTCTGTCTACAAACAGGCTCTCAAAGTGCTTGATAGGAAGCCCAATAGCCATCACCATTGTCACATCCTTAGAAAGCATGAGCTCTTGAGTTGGGAAAATCTTGTGCAATACACCGACGCATGTCTTGTATTCAAGATCCTCAGTGGCCTGGCTCCCCCTCCACTCAATATTTTTGTTAAACAGAAAACCCAGACATATGGCAGTAGATCCACAAGGTCTGCCATGAGAGGTGACTGTATAGTTCCCCTAAGGAAAAGCACCTTTAGTAAATCTGCATTCTCTGTGAGAGCTTCCCATGTCTGGAATACACTGCCATCAGAAACACATAACTGCACCACATATCACACTTTCACAAAATGCTTGAAGACATGGCTAAAGGTCAATCAGAGTTGTGAACATGGTCCCTAGCTGTGTGTTGCCACTCCATGTTGTCTGTTGTCTGTAGCTTGTGAGGTGTGGAAACACTTTGTTGCTTTTATGAATTTTGTCTTGCTGCTTTTTGTTTTATGCTGCTCTGTCTGTATGCTACGTCTTGCTTGTCCTATGTTGCTCTGTCTGTATGCTATGTCTTGCTTGTTCTATGTTGCTATTGTCTATATTGTAATTGTTTTTAATAACCTGCCCAGGGACTGCGGTTGAAAATTAGCCGGTTGGCTAAAACCGGCACTTTTACTGAAATGTTGATTAATGTGCACTGTCCCTGTAAAAATAAAAATAAACTCAAACTCAAACCAGTCCCTCCTGCAGCAAAGCACCCCCACAACATGATGCTGCCACCCCCGTGCTTCACGTTTGGGATGGTGTTCTTTGGCTTGCAAGCCTCCCTCTTTTCCCTCCAAACATAACGATGGTCATTATGGCCAACAGTTCTATTTTTCTTTCATCAGACCAGAGGACATTTCTCCAAAAAAGTACGATCTTTGTCCCCATGTGCAGTTGCAAACCGAAGTCTGCCTCTTTTATGGCGGTTTTGGGGGAGTGGCTTTATCCTTGCTGAGCGGACTTTCAGGTTATGTCGATATCGGACTCATTTTACTGTGGATATAGATACTATTGTACCTGATTCCTCCAGCATCTTAACAAGGTCCTTTGCTGTTGTTCTGGGATCGATTTGCACTTTTTGCACTAAAGCACGTTCATCTCTAGGAGACAGAATGCATCTCCTTCCTGAGAGGTGTGACGGCTGCATGGTGCCATGGTGTTTATACTTGCATACTATTGTTTGTACAGATGAATGTGGTACCTTCAGGCGTTTGGAAATTGCTCCCAAGGATGAACCAGACTTCTGGAGGTCTACAATTGTTTTTATGAGGTCTTGGCTGATTTCCTTAGATTTTCCATGATGTCAAGCAAAGAGGCACTGAGTTTGAAGGTAGGCCTTGAAATAGGCCTTGAAATCTTTTGAGTCAATCAGAAGCTTCTGAAGCCATGACATAATTTTCTTGAATTTTCCAAGCTGTTTAAAGTCACAGTCAACTTAGTGTATGTAAAATTCTGACCCACTGGAATTGTGATACGGGGAATTATAAGTGAAATAATCTGTCTGTAAACAATTGTTGGAAAAATTACTTGTGTCATGCACAATGTAGATATCCTAACCGACTTGCCAAAACTATAGTTTGTTAACAAGAAATTTGTGGAGTGGTTGAAAAATGAGTTTTCATGACTCCAACCTAAGTGTATGTAAACTTCCGACTAAAGCTGTATATAAGTATTAACATGTTCAAATCTACATCATTGCATCGTCACACAGCATGCGAAAATGCAACACACATGCAAACATTCAAACCAGTACAGAAGAATACCATTAATTTGTTTCTTAAAAAATATTATTTATAAGGTATATCTAAAAAGAGAACACCTACCTAAAGTCTTTCCAAAGTATTTATGGAAGCATACATGACATTATAAAAAGTTACATTTACTATTATAGTAGGGGGCGTAGCCCTCTGTGTCCTGCCTGCTGTAATACCACTGTTCTCCAGTAGGGCGGTGATGTCTCAGGTAGACTGGCGGTTGTACTCCTGGGGGGGATGCAGGCCGTCATAGTGGAACTCTCGCCACTGCTCGGTGCTCTCCCGTGTCCTCTCGTCTTGCTCTAAGGCCAGAGGTAAGTTATGGGAGGGAATGACGAGGGTAGACCGATCACGCTACTGGATGAAGTGTTACTGG
The DNA here is from genome assembly GCF_002021735.2 of Oncorhynchus kisutch. NCBI lineage: Eukaryota > Metazoa > Chordata > Actinopteri > Salmoniformes > Salmonidae > Oncorhynchus > Oncorhynchus kisutch. The sequence goes on from NC_034177.2 coordinate 52,136,166, forward strand.
ATCAATTCACTGATGCACATAGGCTACTGCCATACTGTGCTCTGATTATACACCAACAATAAAAGAGAAACTGTTACAGGAGTAGAATACAAAATAACCTGTTATTGTTTATACTGTATATTACGGTATTATACACTGTGTACAAAACCTTAGGAACATCTTCCTAATATTGAGTTGCACCCCCTTTTGCCCTCAGAACAGCCTCGATTCGTCGGGGCATGGACTCGACAAGGTGCCAAGCCATTCTTGATACACACAGGAAACTGTTGAGCGTGGAAAAACCCAGCAGCACCACAGTTCTTGACATAGTCAAACCGGTGCTCCTGGCACCTACTACCATACCCCGTTCAAAGGCACTTAAATCTTTTGTCTTGCCCATTCACATACACAACCCATGTCTCAAGTGTCTCAAGGCTTAAAAATCCTTCTTTAAAAACTGCCCCCCCCCCCATATACACTGATTAAAGTGGATCCAACAATAAGGGATCATAGCTTTCACATGTGTTCACCTGGTCAGTCTATGTCATGGTATTTGCCATGGTGCCCTAGTAGCAGCCTCTAAGCAAAGAGTTCCTGTAAATATGTACTGTTTTTTTTTATCAGTTGTTTTGTTTTTGAAAACATTGATTTTTATTGCATATTTTATGCATGTTTGTGGTGGTTTTGATCCACAGATTTGCAGATGGACTGGCAGGTCAACTCTTTTTGGCTTAGCTAGCTAACTAGCTGGCTAATGGTTCGAATGATGCATCTGGACACTATCAGCTTTTTGTGTCACTTGGTTGCTGGTTCCTGATCTTTTGAAAGCATCAATTGAAGAGTCACCTGAAGCGTGAGAGGAATGGGAGATGCAGTAGAGGAATGCAGTGCTGAGGCAGAGGGCTCATAGTGAGGACAACTAGCTACTACTCTGAACGGTGTGTGGTGAGCTTTCTGGCTGCCGAGGCATCACTCAAGTGGGTGACATGCATTATGAAGGAGGAGAAGTCCAGTCGCTACATGGATCAGGCTGGTTCCCAGAGCAACCCTCTATAAGATTGCCACTAGACCCTTTCTTCATCAACCATCTCCCTGACCACATTCTGACCACATTCCTCTTCTCAAGCCATGATGAACTGCCTCTCTCTATCTTTGGAGGATGCATGAACTCAAAAGACCTGGCCCCTATTGGTCGACCTCACTATAGTTAAAGCTACTCATGGTGATGCATTGCTTGTTTTTCTATGAGGCGCTTTGAGATTTTGAAAAGCGCTACAGAAATTGAATACATTATTATTATGGGAAGAGCAGGTGTTCCTAATGTTTTGTACACTGTGTATTATTATACCGTCATGCTCCTCCTCAGCGTAGTTCTCAAACTCATTCCTCTGTTCCTCATGGTTCTCTCTCTTCCGCTTATCTGCAGCCAGCACCTGCCTCTGTTCAGCTATAGGGGAGGAGAAAAAGGAAGTCAATTCAATTGTATCACTTGCGGTCAAACTGCACCGACAACATTACGTAGGATTGGATCTCTGCAGAGTACAGGCAGACGCTGGGTTTGGGCCATGGAATCCTCTCCTAATCCTGACACCTAACCTCTGACCTTTTCGTCATTGTTGTTTCCATGGGACAGGTCTTTGCCTGCATAACGACTCCCTTTGGAATTTGATTTAGGGAATTCAGGTCAGTCAGGTAGTTGTAAATAACAACTAAATGGAAAAGCAATCAGATGAACAGTTGAAATGGTAAAGCTTGCAGCGTTCCTTCGCAGGTCGGTGGTCAGGGAGCTGTGAACTAATGACCCAGTGTAAATAAAACTCAAAAAGGTGACCACCAATATCGTCAACCAAGGGTTATGTGAATCAATTGGGATACTGCACTGTATGCACGTCACTTAATTACACATCGAGAGGATAATGTGACAGGGCACATGAGTGATATGCTCCTAACTCCTGTCAAAGTATTTGACCCACCCACTCACTTCTACCTGGCATAACCTCGCCACATAAAATCCCAAAGTCAAACAGGTTCACCCATTTGAATATAGGTGAAAGCCACATTGATGTTGATTATACCTACCTGGCAACAGAGCTGAACCTCACTGTAACCACTCAGTGGTCACACAGATAACACAAACTAACACACACATTTGTTATACTATCCTTGTGGGGACCAAACAATTGATTCCCATTCAAAATCCTAATTTCCCTGACCTTAACTCCTAACCTCTAACCCTAACCCCGAAGCTTAAAACAGCCTTTTTCCTTATGGGGACCGGTGAAACGTCCCCTCTTGACTACATTTTCCATGTTTTACTATTCTAAAAGGGGAATTCTGATCCCCACAAGGATAGTAAAACCAAAAACACACACACACACAATCAAATACATGTATAAAGATGTGCTTATACAGAAACACAAGCCTAAAACCCCAAACAGCAAGCAATGTTGATGTACAGACCGCCTCACACTATAGGTTTATCCACATTTTCTCATATGACTTTACTGTGGTTTAGTAGTGTCAACATCTGGCTGCCAAAGGGGCTTTCAAAAATATTTTTCTGTCCTCCCTCCACTGTGCCTATGTGTTGGCACATTCCACACTCAACTTCTAACTGCTCTCTCCATACCCAGACTGGATACAAACATCACTCCACCTCACTCTTTCTCTCTTTTTCTTCTCTTGCTCTAACTTTTTTTAGCTAACACTTCAATTTGTCTTGTGTTTCTGCATTAAGTAACTCGCCTCTCAACGGCTCTCTTTCTCCAGCTAAACTCTCACCTGGCCGTCAACTGAGTAGTTAAAGAGAACAATCAAACATCTCAGTTATGGGAACTTTCACAAGGTCTCCTCTCGTGTCCTAGCGGTTAGAGCGTTGGGACAGTAACTGAAAGGTTGCTTGTTCAAATCCTTAAAGTGGGAAAAATCTGCCCTTGAACGAGGCAGTTAACCCCACAACAACTTCTCCCCCGACCTTGATGATGTCAATTAAGGCAGTTTCCCGCACCTCTCTGATTCAGAGGGGTTGTGGAAAATGCATTCAGTTTTGCAACTTACTACAGTAAGTATCACCTTTCCCTGCATTATACATGTACTTGTGAAAGTGGAGATTTTTGTCTACTCCTCGGTTTTAGCTGAGTAGGATAAAAGGAGGAGAGAAGCTAAATGCTCCATGCTACCCTGTAGCTCCTGCAGCAGCCACCGATATGCTACCGTTTATAGCTGGGTCATGTTCAGTGGGGGGAAAACTTTTGAAACAGAGAGGTACCATATCTAAACTTGTCCAATGGGAACACTGGGTTTGGTTTTCTGTTGCAAAACATTTAGCTACAGTGTGCCCTACTGAACACAACTCTGGTCTGAGGCGGTCCGGCAAAGGTATAGCACCTGCGATGTCCAGGGCTCTAGGCTTTGCAGCTGCCAGTCGCCGGCCAGCCTTCTCACAGTAAAAACACTATTCTCCAGCTCAGTCCAGCCATAACGGTATTCACTCAGTGTCATAACATGACCTATTCAGCTGAATCCTTTTACATTCTTGCCATTTAGCAGGCACTCTTATCCAACTTACAGTAGTGAGTGCATACATGTTCATATTTGTTCCTACTGGTCCCACATGGGAATCAAACTACCAGCTGAGCCACATGGGACCGAATCATTGCAAAGATGGATAAAACACTGGGACTTCAGCCATTGCTGTATTCAACTGCAGCAATATAAACTCCATCCAGTAATATAAACTCTGGCGTAGTGGAGTAGTAGGCTACCTCTGCAACCAAAACGTTCAGCTGACCTTAAAAAGTATTGATCGATTTAGAAGATGTGGGACCAAACCATCCATCTATGCCTACACACACAAGCTATGCTTCATTCAGGCATCCACAGACAGAGGCACGCAACACCACACTCTCCATTGCCAGTTCACCACTGACCGTTGGTGGAAAAACAACTCCAAAAACATCCAAGCAACATGAAAGAGATCCAAACAGAGAAAGCTTCAATCACCGTCAATTTCGTCCTGAGACTTGGCAGCTCTTCTGCTGCGGCGTCTGAAGAAGTTTGCTGCGTCGGCCTCGGTCATGAAGATCTCCCTCAGTGGACCTGAGAAGAAAAGATAAAGAAAAGACTGAGTTGAGAGCCATTGTGTTGGTATGCAGAGGGTGGAGAGTTCGCTCCCAGATCAGGGAAAACTAAGATAACAAAACATGTCCATTCTTTTACAATCGCATAAGAGATGAGAGGAGGGTAGATTTAACAGCAGGCAAAAAAAGAGAGAGTTCAGTAAGGTTTGAAGTCTCAGCCCGCACCAAGAAATTAGGTTGTATGTGCTGCAGAAGACGAAGAGGGTTCAGTGAAGGTCGCTCTGCTTACCTCTCGGGTCGGTTGCCTTGGTAGTGCCCTTATCATCGGGGACAGCTGCACTGTCTACCTCCTGAGATACTGCAGGGGTTCAGAGGTACATGATCATAGGACAAAACATCAGATCAGCGTTGAGCTCTCTATCACAATGTTCCCATACCACTATCACTAGTAACAGAGTCACTCTGCCCTCAGACTGCACTCTAGGTTTCTCTAGCGATATCACAGAAAATATGACATGCACCATCCTCCTCAAGTATTCATTCACATCTCGTAAGTATATATTATTCCCTGACAATACAGTCCCCCTGCAGGCAGACTCACTCACAGGACAGTGACAGGAGCACAGCGACAAGGAAGGTTGCATGCGACCAGGACATCTTGAGAGCTGTTTCTGAGCCGTTGAGGGAAAGGAGAGAGGTGAGAGAGAGAGAGAGAGAGAGAGAGAGAGAGAGAGAGAGAGGGCGGGGGGAAGGAGGTGAGTAAGAGAGGAAGGAGGTGAGAATGAGAGAGAGGGAGAAAGAGAGCAGATGGCACCCTGGAAGGGGGGGCCGGGGGCCTGGGAGAAGATCAGCTGGATGAAATTTCAGAGGCTTTGACAAACCGTTGGTCAGGGAGGGGAAGAGAGGATCCATGGGGACCATGGAAGCAGCACCACAAAAACGTCAAGGTTTCCTCACATAAGCCACATCATTTCAGTTTTTCAAGTAATTAAACAGTTTGATCTGAAAACCCTCAAAAGTAATATACCCCCGACCATAATCTTTGGAGCTGAACTTACACAATATATGATAACGGTCCAGATGACCTTTCACCTTGTCTCAGGTGGCACATGCTCTGGGGGCATTTAGAGATTTCAAATGGGAAGGACTCAATGCGAGATCATTCATGCCACAAGTATTATGTTGCAATATTAATTACAGCTTCATAATGTATACCTGCAGCAAAGTCTGACCCGAGTTTGTGCTGTACATCATTCCACTCAACATAATGCTCCATAACATATTTAAGGGAGAGCTGAAAGCTTTGATTGGGTTTGATGTTGACAAATGTGTTATTTTGTCATAATTGCCATGTGTGGAGGCTCGTTGCTGGGCAGGACTCCAGGATACAGCTGTACACCAGAGACTTACTGACATGTACAGTATATTTTTTTATGTTTACACCTATCAGACAGGAAAGCAATGGATGACTTGCAACTACTACAACACTGCAATTCACAGTCCTGGAAAGCAATGACAAAACAGATTTTGAGGGCACCGACTTGCCTGTGTTGCCTCCCGCCAAATCTCTCCATCCAGGCAGAACCATATGTACAATATACACAAAAGAATAAAGGGAACACTTAAACAACACAATGTAACTCCAAGTCAATCACACTTCTGTGAAATCAAACTGTCCACTTAGGAAGCAACACTGATTGACAATAAATTTCACATGCTGTTGTGCAAATGGAATAGACAACAGGTGGAAATTATAGGCAATTAGCAAGACACTCCCAATAAAGGAGTGGTTCTGCAGGTGGTGACCACAGACCAAAATTATTCAGCCCCCTTAAGTTAATACTTTGACTTTTGCTGCGATTACAGCTGTAAGTCGCTTGGGGTATGTCTCTATCAGTTTTTCACATCGAGAGACTGACATTTTTTCCCATTCCTCCTTGCAAAACAGCTCGAGCTCAGTGAGGTTGGATGGAGAGCATTTGTGAACAGCAGTTTTCAGTTCTTTCCACAGATTCTCAATTGGATTCAGGTCTTGATTTTGACTTGGCCATTCTAACACCTGGATATGTTTATTTTTGAACCATTCCATTGTAGATTTTGCTTTATGTTTTGGATCATTGTCTTGTTGGAAGACAAATCTCCGTCCCAGTCTAAGGTCTTCTTCCAGAATGGTTCTGTATTTGGCTCCATCCATCTTCCCATCAATTTTAACCATCTTCCCTGTCCCTGATGAAGAAAAGCAGGCCCAAACCATGATGCTGCCACCACCACCATGTTTGATAGTGGGGATGGTGTTCAGGGTGATGAGCTGTGTTGCTTTTACGCCAAACATAACGTTTTGCATTGTTGCCAAAAAGTTCCATTTTGGTTTCATCTGACCAGAGCACCTTCTTCCACATGTTTGGTGTGTCTCCCAGGTGGCTTGTGGCAAACTTTAAACGACACTTTTTATGGATATCTTTAAGAAATGGCTTTCTTCTTGCCACTCTTCCATAAAGGCCAGATTTGTGCAATATACGACTGATTGTTGTCCTATGGACAGAGTCTCCCACCTCAGCTGTAGATCTCTGCAGTTCATCCAGAGTGATCATGGGCCTCTTGGCTGCATCTCTGATCAGTCTTCTCCTTGTATGAGCTGAAAGTTTAGAGGGACGGCCAGGTCTTGGTAGATTTGCAGTGGTCTGATACTCCTTCCATTTCAATATTATCGCTTGCACAGTGCTCCTTGGGATGTTTAAAGCTTGGGAAATCTTTTTGTATCCAAATCCGGCTTTAAACTTCTTCACAACAGTATCTCGGACCTGCCTGGTGTGTTCCTTGTTCTTCATGATGCTCTCTGCGCTTATAACGGACCTCTGAGACTATCACAGTGCAGGTGCATGTATACGGAGACTTGATTACACACAGGTGGATTGTATTTATCATCATTAGTCATTTAGGTCAACATTGGATCATTCAGAGATCCTCACTGAACTTCTGGAGAGAGTTTGCTGCAGGGGCTGAATAATTTTGTACGCCCAATTTTTCAGTTTTTGATTTGTTAAAAAAGTTTGAAATATCCAATAAATGTTGTTCCACTTCATGATTGTGTCCCACTTGTTGTTGATTCTTCACAAAAAAATACAGTTTTATATCTTTATGTTTGAAGCCTGAAATGTGGCAAAAGGTCGCAAAGTTCAAGGGGGCCGAATTCTTTCGCAAGGCACTGTATAACCAAGTTATCGTTACTCATTGTGTATTTATTCCTCGTGTTATTATCTTTCTATTCTTTTTCCCCCATTTTTTCTCTCTGCTTTGTTTGAAAGGGCCCGTAAAAAAGAATTTCACTGTTAGTCTACACCTGTTGGTTATGAAGCATTTGACAAAAGATTTGATTTGACACACACACACACACTGCCAGATCTCTCCATCCAGATGGAATGGGCTGGCCCCTTTAACAAGGCTGCCCTCTTTGCTCAGCAGAAACTCCATCAGGAAAGTATGCAGACTTTTGTTTGCTTGAGTTTTTCCCCACCTGAATAGCTGACTCGACACAGGTCGGAGTGAATGTGTAAATTGTTGAGAGAGAGAAGTATGCTAGGCTATCCAGGGTGGAGGGACTTTATGGATTATCTCCCAGGGGTCCAAAGTAAGTTGGAGTAAAGGGAGGAAGGATATTGTGTGTGTGTGTGTGTGTGTGTGTGTGTGTGTGTGTGTGTGTGTGTGTGTGTGTGTGTGTGTGTAGTTGTCCTACCTTATCAGGACTCCAGTGTCCTAACAATTCACCTAAATGTCCTGACAAGGTAGGGAACAAGAACAAGTATTTTCTATGGTGAGAATGAACAGCAACCTAGTGGTAAGGAGATTCTGGTGTACAGACTTACTGTACATCAACATAGAGCACAAAAAAACATCCCTCTCTATCTCACACACAGATGGACTGCTATTTTCCTACAAAGTTGGGATTTATAAGGAAAAGCATGTGCCCGATACTCGGCTTATACTGTAAAGCTTATCAAGAAAGACACAAATAGATGTTGTGCCAAATAGATAGAGATGAGACACCAGTAAATCAAACTAGTGGGTATTATGTTAGAAAGATGCTAGGATTATATCACATTAGCTGAGTAAACACAACTCCATATCATCTCTATGCACACAAAAGAATGAGGGTTCCTCAAGGGTTCTTTGAGAAGGGTGATGCTTCTATGTGCGAACCATATTGACCCAAAGAACCATTTGAGCACTTCAACGGCTCTTTGCAGTTCAAAAAAAGGGTTCTTTCCTCTTCTAGTGATAATTAAAATGTAAGGGCAGTGGCTCATGGGCATATTCAGGGGCGTGTTTTACGCACAGCTCTTTTTTTTTGCAACTGTGAGTCAGAGTGTCATCCCAGTTGATCTAATCTGTTGTGTTATGCTGTTACATGTTACATATGACTATGGCCAGTGACAGTGTATTGTGAAAGACTCTCATATGGCCTTGAGTCATTTGAGAATGTTCGACTAAATCAGTCGTTGGTTTTTTTATTCTCTCCTCAGGGGACCTTCAGCCGTTCCAGAGCTAGCACACCTGATTTAATGTGTTAATAAACCAACCAGAATCAATGTCTGCGCCTCCGTGGAAATCAAGTTAGCGTACTCCAAAAATCTTCATATAAATCTGTCTGTTTAAACTAGGGATATCTGGATTTTTTTTTTATGGGCTGTGTCTAAATCCATCGATGTCGGTACCACCGAGGTGCCAACTTCTGTCAGTAGCGTCCGTACAGTTTGGGCTACTCTCTAAGAACACGTACTGTACATGTCGGTTGTTTGGCTCTAGGAAGCCCACAAAGCCACACAAGACTCGTCTGAAGGTAGTCTGGTACCTGTTTAAAAAATGAAAGTACAGAATATACTGTATGGAAGTAGTTTAGTGCCTTAAAAGAGCCGTTAAATATGTGTAGAAAAAATATATAAATCATTTTCTGATCTTTCTTAGATCTCTCAGATATAGGACAGACACTTCAAAGCAAACTTATTTTTATTTATTTTTACAATCTGATTTTCCATGTATGAATCTGTTATTCATTGCATTTCTATGGACAAATGGCATTTCTATGGACTAATGATGCTGCCACCGCCGTGCTTCACCGTAGGGATGGTGCCAGGTTTCCTCCTGACGTGACACTTGGCATTCCAATGAGTTCCATCTTGGTTTCTTCAGACCAGAGAATCTTGTTTATCATGGTCTGAGAATCCTTTAAGTGCTGTTTGGCAAACTCCAAGCAGGCTGTCATGTGCCTTTTACTGAGGAGTTACTCCCATCTGGCCGCTCTACCATAAAGGCCTGATTGGTGGAGTGCTGCAGAGATGGTTGCCCTTCTAGAAGGTTGCCCTTCTAGAAGGTTCTCCCATCTCCACAGAGGAAATCTGGAGCTCTGTCAGAGGGTTCTTGGTCACCTCTCTGACCAAGGCCCTTCTCCCCCGATTGCTCAGTTTGGCCGGGAAGCCAGCTCTAGGAAGAGTCTTATTGGTTTCAAACTTCTTCCATTAAAGAATGATGGAGGCCATTGTGTTCTTGGGGACCTTCAATGCTGCAGAAATGTTTTGGTACCCTTCTCCAGATCTGTGCTTCGACACAATCCTGTCTCGGAGAATTCAAACAATTCCTTCAACCCCATTGCTTGGTTTTTGCTCTGACATGCACTCTCAACTGTGGGACCTAATATAGACAGGTGTGTGCCTTTCCAAATCATCTCCAATCAATTGAATTTACCACAGGTGGACTCCAAGTTGTAGAAACATCTCAAGGATGATCAATGGAAACAGGGTGCACCCAAGCTCAATTTTGAGTCTGATGTTAAGTCTGAATGTTAATTAAGGTATTTCTGTTTTTTATTTTTAATACATTTGCAACAACAAAAAAATCAACCTGTTTTCACATTGTCATTATGGGGTATTGTGTGTGGATTGATGAGGAAAATGTTTTATTCAATCCATTTTAGAATAAGGCTGTAATGTAACAAACTGTGGAAAAAGACAAGGGGTCTGAATACTTATAATATCATCACCTCTTGAAGAGTATAGTCAGAACTACAAATGTCTGATTGTTGCATGCAAAACACTTGCACACATTTAGCTCTATCAGAGTTATACAGGAACTAACTGCATGCTTTTCATGATCATTAAACATCAATTTATAATTTATTTTCAGATAAGCGACAGTAGCCTATCCATTTGGAATATGGCATGAAGCTAGCTAAACAAACAAATGTCATTTAGCTTTCGGAAGACTTTGACATTGGCAAGTCCTCATCCTGGTAAAGTTTTCAGTCAGACAACTGTCATTGGTATTTGACATTTTATTAGGAACCCATTAGCTGTGGAGAAAGCAGGAGCTACTGTTCCTGGGGTCCACACAAAACATAAAACTTGACATAATACAGAAAGTTAATAAACAAGAACAGCTCAAGTACAGAACTACAGAAATAAATTAAAAAACAGCACAATCAGCTTACATATCAATACATACAAACAACATATCTAGGTCCAATAGGGGAGAGGCGTCGTGCCATGAGATGTTGCTTTATCTGTTTTATAAAAACAGGCCTGCTGTTCACTTGAGCAATATCAGCTGGAAGGGAGTTCCATGAAGTAATGGCTCTATATAATACTTTACACTTTCTTAAACTTCCTATGGATTTGGGGACTGTGAAAAGACCTCTGGTGGCATTGGTGGTGGGGTAAGTGTGTGTGTCAGAGCTGTGTGTGAATTGACTTCATAAACCATTTGGAATTTTCAACAAATGAATGTTTCTTATAAAAGAAGAAGTGATAAAGTCCGTCTCTCCTCAACTCTGAGCCAAGAGAGACTGGCATGCGTAGTATTTATTTGATTTGACAGCTTTGGACACTCTTGGCATCATTAAAAAAAAAGTTATTTAACTAGGTAAGTCAAAGTCGTCCAGCCTACCCTGGACGACTCTGGGCCAATTGTGCACCGCCCTATGGGACTCCCAATCACAGCCAGATGTGATACAACCAGGGACTGTAGTGACATCTCTTGCACTGAGATGCAGTGCTTTAGACCACTGTGCTTCTCGGGAGCCCCACATAAAGCTTTCGACATAAAGGGGTTTCTGTGAGAATTACAGGGAGGGGGCGTTTAACCCCAATTGACCCCAAATTGAGATCCCTACTGAGACCCCCCCCCCCCAAAAAAAATATATATATATTGTTTTTTTAATGTGTTTGTCAACCGGCCCTGTCAGTGTCGATACTTATATGCTGGAAAGAAAAGCAACGCTGCTCTCGGATCAGCTTTCAACATTCAAATGTCACTTTAACATTACTCCGCAATACTGACGACGGATTAGCATCAACACGTAGACCTAGAGAGATAATAAACTACCGCCTATATAACCCTGTTTCCATCCACAGATTTTATGTAGTCATACCGTATTAAAAAAAACACCACAGCTGTGATGGAAATAGGAAGTTTTGGGACACATTTTATAAATGCCTACAGATCATTTGTTGGTGGAATCTTTTTGTGTCTGTAATATTAATTATGGCGGTGGAAATATTGATATTGTTGCGACCTTAACCCAACACCTAGTGACCTCGTCAAAAGATTTGGACTTCTTGGCATAACGATGAAGGTGTTGGTTTGACAGTCGCTGGACCTGTTGGGGCCATTCGCTACAAAACAATAACCATTTTATCGAAGTTAACTTGTCACGAGATACGGCGTGTGGTCCTCCCACTACGACTCAGTTTCTACACTGTTATAATGGGGTATAATGTGTAGTAGTTGCACACCTCCCTGCTGAATTATGTAGAGCTGATTTGGGACAGTTTATATATATCTTAATATATAAATGATATATAAATTAATATTTGTGTCATTCTCAAAACTTTTGGCCACGACTGTATACATTCAGCCCAAAAACCAAACATGTACCGTCTACTTCTTATTTTAGTTCTTTTTTTGTTATCCACCCTCTGGTATCTTTTCATTCCCATGCTAATATATATATATACAGTATATAGGTATGTTAAGGTTCACTCTTAGTTTTCCTTATCTCCACTGTTACGTCTCAAGAGAACATTCCTGGTCATCCCTACTGCCTCTGATCTGACAGACTAAAAAAATGTAAACAATGAAAATGGTGCCGTCTGGTTTGCTTAACATAAAGAATGTGAAGTGATTTTTACTTTTGAGACTTAAGTATATTTGAGCAATTACATTTACTTTTGATACTTGAGTACATTTAAAACCAAATACTTGTAGACTTTTACTCAAGTAGGAAAATTACTGGGTGACTTTTACTAGAGTCATTTTCTATTAAGGTATCTTTACTTTTACTCAAGCATAACAATTGGGTACTTTTTCCACCACTGGTCGTAAGATGCTTCTTTGCTCTTCAACGTCACTTTTATTCACAGAAGACCTCCTCGGACTGTTACCTCAAATAACTTCACTTCAGAATGAAGTTGACCAAAAATACAAATTGTTACCAACAAGTAAATAATACAAAGACGCTTCCAATGAAAACCCACGACTGCATTTTAAAACACAGATGACTGCATCTAAAGTTCAAAGTGTTTCCATCGCATTTTCAACTCCCCCGATGGCTTTCTACCGAGGTAAAGTTGGTTTTATATTCACCCATTCGGACATTTGACAGACGTTCAACAGACGTTCGCCAAAAGCCATTTAAAAATGTAAAAATCAATTACTTTTGTCCGTTTGTCACAGGATCATCAAACTACATATGATTTATTCTATAAAATGTCTAGCATACTTTTACAACCTTTGTTTTGAGGGGAAAAAAAATGCAGTTTTTTTTTAAGAGGGCATGTAGTCTGTCTAGAGGGCATGTGGTCAAGGTGCTAACAAGTCTGTTATACCCTATTAGAAGAGGCCTGGCAGAAAATTTAATTAGATTACAGGAAAAAACTACGGGATGAAGGGGTCAGGCCTGACTAACAAAGAAGACAGGTGGATGGATCAAGAGGACCAAGAGGATCAACATGGACATTCCACAGGGGATGGCCAGGAATGTTCTCTTGAGATGTACAAAAGTTTGGCCTCACTTAGAAATGTCCTTGTTTTTGAAAGAAAAGCATGAAAATAACATCAAATTGATCAGAAATACAGTGTAGACATTGTTAATGTTGTAAATGACCATTGCAGCTGGAAACAGCAGATTTTTAATGGAATATCTACTCAGGCTCATTATCAGCAACCATCACTCCTGTGTTCTGATGACACACTGTGTTAGCTAAACCAAGTTTATCATTTTAAAAGGCTAATTGATCATTATAAAAGCCTTTTGCAATTATGTTAGCACAGCTGAAAACAGTTGTTCTGATTAAAGAAGCAATAAAACTGGCCTTCTTTAGACTAGTTGAGTATCTGGAGCATCAGCATTTGTGGGTTCGATAACAGGCTCAAAATGGCCAGAAACAAAGAACTTTGTTCGGAAACTTGTCAGTCTATTCTTGTTCTGAGAAATTAAGGCTATTCCATGTAACAAATTGCCAAGAAACGGAAGAGCTCGTACAACTCTGTGTACTACTCCCTTCACAGAACAGTACAAATTGGCGCTACCCAGAATAGAAAGAGGAGTGGGAGGCCCGGTGCACAACTGGGCAAGAGGGATGCTTCGGGATGCTGGCCTTCTAGGCAGAGTTGCAAAGAAAAAGCCATATCTCAGATATAAAAAGAAAAGATTAACATGGGCAAAAGAACACAGACACTGGACAGAGGAACTCTGCCTAGAAAGCCAGCATCCTGGAGTCTCCTCTTCACTGTTGACGTTGAGACTGGTGTTTTGTGGGTACTATTTAATGATGCTGCCAGTTGAGGATTTGTGAGGCGTCTGTTTCTCAAACTATACTTTTTTTTTAAACAGTTCGGTCATTTAATGAAGTTTCTAACAATGAACTGGCGATCATAGCGAAGTGGGTGGCGCTATTTCCCCTGGTGATCGGGGTTGAAATTCTTCTGTCTGAAAAAATACGTTCGATGACACGGCGGCGGTGGCACCGTAAGCAAGCAGTAGTCAGGCAGGCGCACACAGCTGAGCTCGCACCCCTCAACACCGATCCATCGTCATCATCGGTTTCTCACGCTGGTATGTTCTCCAACCGAAAAGGGAACAGTTCACTCGCTACTGCCCCCCCCCCCCACCCCCGCCACAAAGGTTCTAACTTCGAGTCCTCGATAGCCATGGCGTGAGCAACATCCTCGCGGATTTAGGTGACATTATTGGAGATAAGAAACTACTACACCGAGACAACAAAGCATTCCTCTTTTTACATCGGGTGGAAAGACGGCATCCGGCATGAAAAGAAGCTCCGGGGACGGGGACACCGGTCAGAACAACGCAAATCGTTTCTGGTGAGCGCTATGGTAACATTTGTCTGATGGGTCCTTACGAAATTACAGCAAATGCCTACCGTGCAAGTGGCTTGACGATAGCAACGAGTTGTTGCGGCCACAACAAAACACATTCCACCCCGCGTTGTCACAAAATGGGGTAACAATGTTGCAATGTTTATTTCACAGCGCTCCCCTATGTGTATGTATGTATGTGTGTGTGTGTGTGTGTATGTATGTATGTATGTATGTATGTGTGTGTGTGTGAGTAGCTTTCTATTGTGGTGGACAGGCTGTTTCTATTCAAATTGGCGTTGTCCCGTCCTGCCTATTAGGCTGTGGAAGGTAAACTGGATACTCTTCACACGAAATAATTAAACATTTAAAAGGTACACAGACAGGAGCTAAGCCACTGTTGTCATGTTTAAAAAATATATGGAAGTGCTGAATTCGCAGAAATACTGTATGTTGTCGTTTAATGAGGAAAGCACAGGGTTTAAGAGGAACTAAACAAAATGATTAATTGAAAATAATATTTTTGGCAAAAACAAACAACAAAAACACCCCGTTGTCCCTACTAGTGATTGTACGCTACAGTATGCAGACATGACAGGTATGATTGTATCGACTTGGCTTGTATTCCCTATTGTAAAGTGATACCCCAAATTCATTTACTGACCTACATTTCAAATCCATCTACATGTTTGTGTTTTCCAAAACATTTATAGAACAAAGTAATCTCTGCTGTAAACCAGGCTTGGAATATTTTTAAATTACATAAGGGGGGGGGGGGGGGGTTTCATTTTTGAATGAAATAGTATTACATTTGACCCATAGGATTTACTAGTTAAAATATCACAGGAAGCTATCGCAGTGGTATTCAATGGATTGCAACAAGTATCCATGTATTTATTCCTAGTGTTTATTATTTTTATATTTATTGTTGGGAAGGGCCTGTAAATAAGTTTTTGAAATAGTGGGGATTCATTACACTTGAAAACCTTTGAATTATATTTGTGTGGAGATAGATACATGGGCAATACATTGTTGGCATGATGGAGCCTTGCCATGTGGCACGTTTACAGTAGACTGCATGAACGTGTCTGTGGGTTCAAGGGTGACGCAAGTGGTAGTCAGTTGTTTTCATGGCATTCCTTCCTTTTGGTGGAATTCCTCTTCCTTTAATGGTTACTGTTTGACTGGGCTTCACCCGCTATACGACCCTCTGTGTGGGGGGGGGGGGGGGGGGGGGGGGGGGAGTTGGCAGGATGTCCTGAAGGAAGACGTCATTGTTCTGAATGCAAGCTCACTCACCCTGAGGAACAGTACACACACGAACAGACTGCTGACCCAGAGCAGCCTCTAGCTCCAAGTTTAGTTTAGTCTGGAGCTGATCATTATAGTGTTATTGATTACCGGCATTGTAGAGTTGTAATAACCAATGTGTATATAGTTGTAGTCCTTCTCAGTGGTTGGTTGTAGTTTCTCTCGTGTCAGCCTGTGATTCAAACGTTAACTCATGTTTAGATCAGATTGATGGGCTCTTTCTTCTTTTTGGTTCAGTAATGTCAAGGTTTTATGTGTAAATATCCCTGTGTGTTATATGGTGCCGCACTGAGGTTGTAAAGGAGATGGTTGCCACCAAGGTGGAGTTGAGTCTTTCCTGTGTGTGTGTGTGTGTGTTTGACATTGTTGTATTACCTTGGTGAAGACCTTTGAGATGGTGGTGGAATTGTAAGGCAGGGTAGCGTGACCTTCTGTGAAACAGCTGTAACCACGCAGCACTGATCCCCACAGGGTAGGGTAGGATATATCAGATTGTGCTCTCTGAGGGGGTGTGTGTGGTTGGGTGTGTATGCGGAAGGCTTGTGAAGGTGTGTAGCTGCACATGTGCGTGGGTGCACAGTTGCCCGAGACTGTCTCTGCCACTCCCCCGGGACTGCAGTGTAGAAGAAATATTAGCCCACTGAGAGAAGTGCGAGATTGAACTTCGCTACAACTTTCTAGAGCAGTGGTCACCAACTTGTTGATCTCCAAGGCATTCCTACACGATTGCCAAACATTTCTGTACAAAAACCCATTGATAAAGCCTTGTATTGGTAGGTGCTCCCGATTAGTTGCCCTGCTCGCCGGGTAGGCGAACTGTTGCCATTTGAACCATTTCATGTGTTTGAAGGTACACACTCTACCTTCCCGGCGGGCCCGGAGAGCAAATCAAGTGCACTATAGACCTTCCGCTGGCCACTCGGTTGTCTCAGATGACCGTGTCTGAAGTAACGTAACAGGCATAAAAGAAAGCTACAGCAAAGTTGTTACTGTGAGATTTCTAAAACGTTTAAAACCATGACTAGGAGTGAGACTGTCAACGAACACAGCAAAGAGCTGCTGTTTTAATGAGTGAGTTCAGGTTTAAGTTCTTAGCACTGTCAACACTTTGTATTCAACACTTTTATAAGCCATAAAATGCACATTCTTCCTATTTCCACTCAGCGCTACAACAAGCACTGCAGCAGTAATGAATGAGGAGGAAAATGTATCTATAAGGTTGCGTTGTTGTTATTATTAGTGGCTTGGGTCTTTTTTAATATCAAGGAATATTTAACTTTCTCTGTTCATAGGAGTAACAACATGAATTTGTGAATGAGGCACAAATAATGTGGTGCAACTTGAGTTATGCAATCAGCTGGAAGACCATTTTTGGTCAGTGTCAGTGGAGGAAAGAGAGAGTGGAGGGATGTTGAGAAGTGGACCCTCAGTCTGCTGTTCTCTCCATCTGCTGAGACTGACCATCAGATGCAGGCACCATCAGCCCAGTAAATAAAAATCTAATTATTTAAATGTATGCTCACTCAGCTGTGGCCCATAAGTAATACAACAACAGATCTATTACCAGTGTGATCATAATAGCCTACCTCAAATTTTGAAATATAATTTTTAAAAATGGCCCGAACAACCATGCATTGGCAGGGCAATTCAAGCAAAGCCAATATGCGGTGATCATGTATTGGGCCTATAGCTTACTGCACAAACGTCATTGCTACAGTACGGTTTTTAATTGGTTGATGTTGCATAGGCTTATGTTTTTTAAGTAATGTAAAAATCCAAATCTGAGCGGTAGATCTCGGCTTGCATTTTGACTCAAAGTGATTTTGACTTAGAAAAGGTTGACAACTGTTTGAGTTTTCCCTATTAACACTATCAACGTTTCATTTACTTCGGTAATTGTGATCGAATCAGTGCAATATTAGGCACTTTCAATGCAACATACCGAAACAAAACAAACTATGCAAGAGATGTTGTAGGCAGAACGCATAGGAGTAGGATTTAAGATGGACTTAAAATGACGCCGGAGCAGAAGGCAGACGTTTTATGTGCCCCCCCCAAAAATACAATCGGTTGTTCGTTCATCTGCGCTGTGTGTAACTTTGTTTTTTACTCATTTTGTACATAATGTTGCCGCTACCGTCTCTTAGATGACTGAAAATAACTTCTAGACGTCAGGACTGCGATTATTTACCATGGACGAGCAGAATCCTTTTTCTTCTTTCACGACTATGACGAGGCAGAGGCGATACGGCTCCCTCGGGAACAGGCCTCGACCCCGTGATCTGCGTGAAGAGGAGGCTGATAAAGAGAGGCCGGAGAGCGGGCGGCCTTTTGAGAATTCGTAGGCGATCGCATAAACCCCCACTTCACTCAATTCTGCAAGCAAACATGCAATCTTTGGACAATGAAATCGACGAGTTACGGGGAAGATTAAACAAGATTAAACAATATCAACATACAGCTGGCTTGTTATACGATGAACCGGCAGGATGGAACAGCGGCGTCTGGTAAGACAGCGGCGTCTGGTAAGACTATGTATTTTTGTAAATAACAGCTGGTGCACTATATCCAAGTAAGTCTCGAGCTGTTTCTCACCTGAGGTTGTGTATATTATCATAAGCTGTAAACCACACTACCTACCGAGAGAGTTCTCATCTGTATTCTTTGAAGCTGTTTACATATCACCTCAGTCAGAGGTTGGCACTAAGATAGCATTGAATGAGCTGTATTCCTCTATAAGAAAACAAGAAAACGCTCACCGAGAGGCGGTGCTCATAGTAGCTGGGGACTTTAATGCAAGGAAACTTAAATCAGTTTTACCAAATTTCTATCAGCATGTTAAATGTGCAACCAGACAGAAAATATTTCTGGACCACCTATACTCCACACACAGAGAAGCATACAAAGCTCTCCCTAGCAACGAGACTATAGGGAGGAGGTCAGAGACCTGGCCGTGTTGTGCCAGGACAACAACCTCTCCTTCAACGTGATCAAGACAAAGGAGATGATTGTGGACTACAGGAAAAAGAGGACCGAGCATGCCCCCATTCTCATCGAAGGGGCTGCAGTGGAGCAGGTTGAGAGCTTCAAGTTCCTTGGCATCCACATCACCAACAAACTAACATGGTCCAAGCACACCAAGACAGTCGTGAAGAGGGCACGACAAAACCTATTCCCCCTCAGGAGACAGAAAAGATTTGGCATGGGTCCTCAGATCCTCATAAGGTTCTACAGCTGCACCCTCGAGAACATCCTGACTGGTTGTATCACTGCCTGGTATGGCAGCTGCCATCCAGGACCTCTATACCAGGTGGTGTCAGAGGAAGACCCTAAAAATTGTCAAGACTCCAGCCACCCTAGTCATAGACTGTTCTCTCTGCTACCACACGGCAAGCGGTACCGTAGCGCCAAGTCTAGGTCTAAGAGGCTTCTACTACCAAGCGATAAGACTCCTGAACATCGAGTCAAATGGCTACCCAGACTATTTGCATTGACCCCCTCCCTCCCCTCTCCACACCACTCTCTGTTGTCATCTATGCATGGCCACTTGTACATACTAAATGTACATACTAACTCAAATGGCTGGTGCCCCCGCACATTGACTCTGTACCGGTACCCGCCCCTGTATATATTGTTATTTTCTGCTGCTGTTATTTAATTACTTGTTAGTTTTATCTGTTATTCTTATCCATATTTTTTTGAAACTGCACTGTTGGTTAGGGGCTCGTAAGTAAGCATTTCACTGTAAGGTGAAATATTTGGTTTTGTATTTGGCTCATGTGATTAATAAAATTTGGTTTGATTCTATTGCCTTTACATTCACTCAGCTCGTGCGCTACACAGCCAATACTTTCTACAGACCGGTGACATAACCAATCAGAACTGCTGTAGGAAATATCACATTTACATAAGTATTCAGACCCTTCACTCAGTACTTTGTTGAAGCACCTTTTGCAGTGATTACAGCCTTGAGTCTTCTTGGGTATGACACTACAAGTTTGGCACACCTGTATTTTGGGAGTCTCTCCCATTCTTCTCTGCAGATCCTCTCAAGCTCTGTCAGTTTGGATGGGGAGCGTTGCCGCAGAGCTATTTTCAGGTCTCTCCAGAGATGTTCGATCAGGTTTAAGTCCGGTCTCTGGCTGGACCACTCCAAGATATTCAGAGACTTGTCCCGAAGCCCTCCGATGCCAAATCTTTTTTCCCCCTGAGGGGGAATAGGCTTTGTCGTGCCCTCTTCACAAATATCTTGGTGTGTTTGGACCATGATAGTTTGTTGTTGATGTGGACACCAAGGAACTTGAAGTTCTCAACCTGCTCCACTACAGCCCCGCCAATGAGAATGCGGGCGTGCTCGGTCCTCCTTTTCCTGTAGTCCACAATCATCTCCTTAGTCTCGGTTATGTTGCGGGATATGTTGTTATTCTGGTACCACTCGGCCAGGTCTCTGACCTTCTCCCTATAGGCTGTCTCGTCGTTGTCGGTGATCAGGCCTACCACTGCCGTGTCGTCTACAAACTTAATGATGGTGTTGGAGTTGTGACTAGCCATGCAGTTGTGGGTGAACAGAAGGTACAGGAGGGGACTGAGCACGCACCCCTGGGGAGCTCCAGTGTTGAGGATCAGCGTGGCAGATGTGTTGCTAACTACCCTCACCACCTGGGGGGCGGCCCGTCAGGAAGTCCAGGATCCAGTTGCAGAGGTAGAGCGTGATCACACAGTCGTCCGGAACTGCTGATGCTCTCATGCATGCCTCAGTGTTGCTTGCCTCGAAGTGAGGATAGAAGTGATTTAGCTCGTCTGGTAGGCTCGTGTCACTGGGCAGCTTGCGGCTGTACTTCCCTTTGTGGTCTGTAATAGTTTTCAAGGCCTGCCACATAAGACGAGCTTTGGAGCCGGTGTAGTATGATTCAATTTTTGCCCTGTATTGACTCTTTTCCTGTTTGATGGTTCATCGCAGGGCATAGCAGTATTTCTTGTAAGCTTCGGGGTTAGAGTCCCGCACCTTGAAAGCTGCAGCTCTGCCCTTTAGCTCAGTGCGAATGTTGCCTGTACCATGGCTTCTAGTTTGGGTATGTACGTCACTGTGGGGACGACGTCCTCGATGCACTTATTGATAAAGCCAGTGACTGATGGTGTACTCCTCAATGCCATCGGAAGAATCCCGGAGCATTTAACATTTAACATGTTAACATGTTGATGGAAATTTGGTAGAACTGATTTAAGTTTCCCTGCATTAAAGTCTCTGGCCACTAGGAGTGCCGCCTCTGGGTGAGTGGTTTCCTGTTTGCTTATTTCCTTATACAGAGTACATGCTGACTGAGTGTGGTCTTAGTGCCAGCATCTTTCTGTGGTGGTAAATAAACAGCCACGAAAAGTATAGCTGAAAACTCTCTAGGCAGGTAGTGTGGCCGGCAATTTATCACAATATACTCTACTTCAGGCGAGCAAAATCTAGAGACTTCCTTAGATTTCGTGCACCAGCTGTTGTTTACAAATATGCACAGACCTCCCCCTCGTCTAAACGGAGTGTGCTGTTCTATCTTGCCGGTGCAGCGTGTTTCCCGCTAGCTGAATATCCATGTCGTCATTCAGCCACGATTCCGTGAAACATATTACAGTTTTTGATGTCCCGTTGGTAGGATATTCGTGATCGTACCTCGTCTAGTTTATTCTCCAATGATTGCACGTTGGCGAGTAGTATTGATGGTAAAGGCAGCTTTCCCACTTACCTTTTCCGGGTCCTGACCAGGCATCCGGCTCTTTGTCCTATGTACCTGCGTCGCTTCCTCTTGTAAATAACGGGGTTTTGAGAATGACCAAGGCCCCCCCCCCCAATTGTTCAGTTTGGTCAGGAGGCAAGCTCTGTGGGACCTTAACATAGATAGATGTGTACCTTTCCAAATCATGTCCAATCAATTGAATTTATCACAGGTGGACTCCAATCAAATTGTAGAAACGTCTCAAGGATGAACAATGGAAACAGGATGCACCTGAGCTCAATTTCAAATTTAATAGCAAAGGGTCTGAATTCTTATGTAATAAGGTATTTCTGGTTAAAAAAATAATCTAAATGAGCAAACATTTAAGAACCTGTTTTTGCTTTATCGTTATAGGGTATTGTGTGTAGGTAGATTCATGAGAAAAAAAATATTGAATCAATTTTAGAATAAGGCTGTAACGTAACAAAATGAGGAATAAGTCAAGGGGTCTGAATACTTTCCGAATGCACTGAATGCAAATAGACCATTGCCATATATGGACCTGTGCCATTTACTTTGAACTGGACTGTGTTTACAGAATGAATGTGCTTGTTTTGAGATCAAAGAGAGAGCTGCATGTAGCCACGTGTGCACATTTTGTTCATATCCTTTGCTAGTTAGTGAGTTATTAGTCCAGTTATAGATCATTTGTACTTAGCAATAAGGGAAAGATAGCTTCTTACAAGAGCACAAAACCTGTACATTTCTAGACATATTTGAAAAGCGAGTCATGTAAAGAGATTTTGTTTTTTTGTCTTAAAGGGGCAGTGTTGTATTTTGAGACGGTCTTGAATAAGCTAAATAGGCAGTGGGTAGAATAATTTGTCTGATTCTCTGTAATAATGGTATGGGAATAATAATGCATTTTATTTTGGAAAGTGTTCTTTTGCATCAAACAACAACATTTTCAGTCACTTCCTTGTCTGAAGGATAAGTGGATAAACAGGTTAATGTCAGGCCCTGTATATTTTTTTCAAATTTCTCATGGAATGGAGGCCTACACTGAACACCAAACATTGGCTGCAGTAAGTGCATATATGGCAGCAGTAAGTGCATATATGCATTCTGTGAATGCATGTTTGAGTGCCTTCCTGTGTGTGTGTGTGTGTGTGTGTGTGTGTGTGTGTGTGTGTGTGAGCATAAATACGTGTTTGTGTATGAGCATAAATGTGGGGGTGTGTGTGGTGGACAGGGCTCATGTTTAAGGGACCAAGCCAAGGACAGCTGGCTGAAGGTTAGTGTCCTCCTCTCCCTAGTCCTCACTGAGCAGGTGCCATGAAACACACACACACACACACACACACACAGAATCCACACCACACTCCCCCGTCCCGTAACTCTGGTCTATACATAGCCATTCATACAAACTCTTCCTCTTTCTCTACAGCATTAACATCGGAATTCTGGCACTCAGGCTCCGAAAGCGGCCCCTCCTGAAATGCAGTTGCAATAGACAACACATGCTAGTGTAAGCAAATGTTGTCCCCTGGCCTAATAGTGGCCTCCCGAACTCTCACCAAACGTTTTTTTATATATTTTTTCACTTTACAGTCAGGCTGAAAGTGGAAGTCTCACTCAGCATACAGTAGCCACCCAGCAGTCAGAGGGTTAGGCTTCGGGGTGAAGTGTCCCCTTAAGGACAGATCTAGGATTAGCATTCCCTCTGCCAATTCTCACCTGACGCCTTAGTGGGGGAAATGGAAAACCGACCCAAGATCAGCGTTTAAGGATAGCTACACCCTACACCGAGTGTCAGCTGGTTAAGACCCTATTTGGTTAGGGAGGTTAGATGGATGAATGTAGACATTACACTCAATGATTCTAAGGTATTATTACATGTTAATAATATAGATATTGTCTATGGTTAATATAATATTGTTTACACTATTGTAAATACAGTTACTACACAGGTACAAGAGTGCAGTGTTAGCCTTTCCACTGTTTTGGCACAAGCATTAATTAAGTATGCATCCCAAATGGCACCCTATTCCCTATATAGTGCATTAACTTTTTCAACCACTCCACAAATTTCTTGTTAACAAACTATAGTTTTGGCAAGTCGGTTAGGACATCTACTTTGTGCATGAAACAAGTCATTTTTCCAACAATTGTTTACAGACAGATTATTTAACTTATAATTCACTGTATCACAATTCCAGTGGGTCAGAAGTTTACATACACTAGGTTGACTGTGCCTTTAAACAGCTTGGAAAATTTCAGAAAATTATGTCATGGCTTTAGAAGTTTCTGATAAATTATGTCAATTAGCCTGAGTCAATTGGAGGTGGACCTGTGGATGTATTTCAAGGCCTACATTCAAACTCAGTGCCTCTTTGCTTGGCATAATGAGACAATCAAAATAAAGACCTCATAAAAAAAATTGTAGACCTCCACAAGTCTGGTTCATCCTTGGGAGCAATTTTCAAATGCCTGAAGGTACCACGTTCATCTGTACAAACAATAGTACGCAAGTATAAACACCATGCAGGATTTTAATCTATGACGGCGTAGTGTGTTACTTATGGTTTTCTTTGAGACTGTGGTCCCAGCTCTCTTCAGGTCATTGACCAGGTCCTGCCGTGTAGTTCTGGGCTGATTCCTCAACCTTCCTCATGATCATTGAAGCCCCACGAGGTGAGATCTTGCATGGGGCCCCAGACCGAGGGTGATTGACCGTCATCTTGAACTCTAATAATTGCGCCAACAGTTGTTGCCTTCTCACCAAGCTGCTTGCCAATTGTCCTGTAGCCCATCCCAGCCTTGTGCAGGTCTACAATTTAACACTGATGTCCTTACACAGCTCTCTGGTCTTGGCCATTGAGGAGAGGTTGGAGTGTGTTTGATTGAGTGTGTGGACAGGTGTCTTTTATACAGGTAACGAGTTCAAACAGGTGCAGTTAATACAGGTAATGAGTGGAGAACACGAAGGCTTCTTAATTAAAGAAAAACTAACAGGTCTGTGAGAGCTGGAATTCTTACTGGTTGGTAGGTGATCAAATACTTATGTCATGCAATAAAATGCAAATTAATTACTTAAAAATCATACAATGTGATTTTCTGGATTTTTGTTTTAGATTACGTCTCTCACGGTTGAAGTGTACCTATGATAAAAATTACAGACCTCTACATGCTTTGTAAGTGGGAAAACCTGTAAAATCAGCAGTGTATCAAATACTTGTTCTCCCCACTGTATATCCACAGTAAAACGAGTCCTATATCGACACAATCTGAAAAGCCATTCAACAAGGAAGAAGCCACTGCTCAAAAACACACCATAAAAAAAGCCAGACTACGATTTGCAACTGCACATGGGGACAAAGATTGTACTTTTTGGAGAAATGTCCTCTGGTCTGATGAAACAAAAATAGAACTGTTTGGCCATAATGACCATTGTTATGTTTGGAGGAAAAAGGGGGATGCTTGCAAGCCGAAGGACACCATCCCAACCGTGAAGCATGGGGGTGGCAGCATCATGTTGTGGGGGTTCTTTGCTGCAGGAGGGACTGGTGCACTTCACAAAATAGATGGCATCATGAGGGGGAAATTATGTGGATATATTGAAGCGACATCTCAAGACATCAGTCAGGAAGTTGAAGCTTGGTCGCAAATGGGTTTTCCAAATGGACAATGACCCCAAGCATACTTCCAAAGTTGTGGCAAAATGGCTTAAGGACAACCAAGTCAAGGTATTGGAGTAGAGGTCGACCGATTTAATCGGAATGGCCGATTTAATTAGGGCCGATTTTCAAGTTTTCATAACAATCGATAATTGCCATTTTTGGGCACCGATCATGGCCGATTACATTGCACTCCACGAGGAGACAGCGTGGCAGGCTGACTACCTGTTATGCGAGTGCAGCAAGGAGCCAAGGTAAGGTGCTAGCTAGCATTAAACGTATCTTATTAAAAACAATCTTAACATAATCTACTTAACTACACATCGTTGATGATATTACTAGTTTATCTAGCTTGTCCTGTGTTGCATATAATCAATACACAAGTATATATTTTTAAACCTACATATTTATTTAATACTGCCTGCTAACATGAATTTATTTTAACTAGGTAAATTGTGTCACTTGTCTTGCGTTCTGTGCAACAGAGTCAGGCTATATGCAGCAGTTTGGGCCGCCTGGCTCGTTGCGAACTGTGAAGACTATTTCTTCCTAACAAAGACAGCCAACTTCGCCAAACGGGGGATGATTTAACAAAAGTGCATTTGCAAAAAAAGCACAATCGTTTCACGAATGTACCTAACCATAAACATCAATGCCTATCTTTAAATCAATACACAGAAGTATATTTTTTTAAACCTGGATATTTAGTTAAAAGAAGTTCAAGTTAGCAGGCAATATTAACAAGGGAATTTGTGTCACTTCTCTTACGTTCGTTGCACGCAGATTCAGGGTATATGCAACAGTTTGGGCCGCCTGGCTCATTGCGAACTAATTTGCCAGAATATTACGTAATTATGACATAACATTGAAGGTTGTGCAATGTAACGACAATATTTAGACTTATGGATGCCACCCTTTAGATAGATATTACGGAACGGTTCCGTATTTCACTTGAAAGAATAAATGTTTTGTTTCCGAAATGATAGTTTCTGGATTTCACCATATGAATGACCAAAGGCTCGTATTTCTGTGTGTTATTATATTATAATTAAGTCTATGATTTGATAGAGCAGTCTGACTGAGCGATAGTAGGCACCAGCAGGCTCGTAAGCATTCATTCAAACAGCACTTTACTGCGTTTACCAGCACCTTTTCGCAATGCTTCAAGCATTACACTGTTTATGACGTCAAGCCTATCAACTCCCGAGATTAGGGTTGGCAATACTAACGTACCTATTAGAACATCCAATAGTCAAAGGTATATGAAATACAAATGGTATAGTGAGAAAGTCCTATAATCACTAAAACCTAAAACTTCTGACCTGGGAATATTGAAGACTCATGTTAAAAGGAACCACCAGATTTCATATGTTCTCATGTTCTGAGCAAGGAACTTAAACGTTAGCTTTTTTACATGGCACATATTGCACTTTTACTTCTCCAACACTTTGTTTTTGCATTATTTAAACCAAATTGAACATGTTTCATTATTTATTTGAGACTAAATTGATTTTATTGATGTATTATATTAAGTTAAAAATAAAAGTGTACATTCAGTATTGTTGTTATTGTCATTATTACAAATATATATATATATATATATACACACACACACACACACACACACACACACACACACACACACACACACACACACACACACACACACACAGTGGGGAGAACAAGTATTTGATACACTGCCGATTTTGCAGGTTTTCCTATTTACAAAGCATGTAGAGGTCTGTAATTTTTATCATAGGTACACTTCAACTGTGAGAGACGGAATCTAAAACAAAAATCCAGAAAATCACGTTGTATGATTTTTAAGTAATTCATTTGCATTTTATTGCATGACATAAGTATTTGATCACCTACCAACCAGTAAGAATTCCAGCTCTCACAGACCTGTTAGTTTTTCTTTAAGAAGCCCTCCTGTTCTCCACTCATTACCTGTATTAACTGCACCTGTTTGAACTCGTTACCTGTATAAAAGACACCTGTCCACACACTCAATCAAACAGACACCAACCTCTCCACAATGGCCAAGACCAGAGAGCTGTGTAAGGACATCAGGGTTCAATTGTAGACCTGCACAAGACTGGGATGGGCTACAGGACAATAGACACGCAGCTTGGTGAGAAGGCAACAACTGTTGGCGCAATTATTAGAAAATGGAAGAAGTTCAAGATGACGGTCAATCACCCTCGTTCTGGGGCTCCATGCAAGATCTCACCTCGTGGGGCATCAATGATCATGAGGAAGGTGAGGGATCAGCCCAGAACTACACGGCAGGATCTGGTCAATGACCTGAAGAGAGCTGGGACCACGTTCTCAAAGAAAACCATTAGTAACACACTACGCCGTCATGGATTAAAATCCTGCAGCGCACGCAAGGTCCCCGTGCTCAAGCCAGCGCATGTCCAGGCCCGTCTGAAGTTTGCCAATGACCATCTGGATGATCCAGAGGAGGAATGGGAGAAGGTCATGTGGTCTGATGAGACAAAAATAGAGCTTTTTGGTCTAAACTCCACTGGCCGTGTTTGGAGGAAGAAGAAGGATGAGTACAACCCCAAGAATACCATCCCAACCGTGAAGCATGGAGGTGAAAACATCATTCTTTGGGGATGCTTTTCTGCAAAGGGGACAGGACGACTGCACCGTATTGAGTGGAGGATGGATGGGGCCATGTATCACGAGATCTTGGCCAACAACCTCCTTCCCTCAGTAAGAGCATTGAAGATGGGTCGTGGCTGGGTCTTCCAGCATGACAACGACCCGAAACACACAGCCAGGGCAACTAAGGAGTGGCTCCGTAAGAAGCATCTCAAGGTCCTGGAGTGGCCTAGCCAGTCTCCAGAACTGAACCCAATGGAAAATCTTTGGAGGGAGCTGAAAGTCCGTATTGCCCAGCGATAGCCCCGAAACCTGAAGGATCTGGAGACGGTCTGTATGGAGGAGTGGGCCAAAATCCCTGCTGCAGTGTGTGCAAACCTGGTCAAGAACTACAGGAAACGTATGATCTCTGTAATTGCAAACAAAAGTTTCTGTACCAAATATTAAGTTCTGCTTTTCTGATGTAACAAATACTAATGTCATGCAATAAAATGCAAATTAATTACTTAAAAATCATACAATGTGATTTTCTGGATATTTGTTTTAGATTCCGTCTCTCACAGTGTACCTATGATAAAAATGACAGACCTCTACATGCTTTGTAAGTAGGAAACACTGCCGATTTTGCAGGTTATCAAATACTTGTTCTCCCCACTGTGTGTGTGTGTGTGTGTGTGTATTTATATAGACATTTTTTTTTTTACAAGAGTTCTTAACAGGGCGTGTTTTTTTTACCCTCGCAGGTGTCGTCTCCTTAAGACATGAACACTTCGTCAGAGCAGATGTTGAGCACGTTAACCAGCATCTCTGTCACTTTCTCTCTCTCTCTCTCTCAAATATATAAATAAATACACACACACACACAGTGGGGAGAACAAGTATTTGATAACCTGCAAGATAACCTGCAAAATGTCCTACTTACAAAGCATGTAGAGGTCTGTAATTTTTATCATAGGTACATTGACTATTGACTTTCATTGAAAGTCAATATATATAAAAAATAAAAATAGTTCTTAACAGGGCGTCATATATATATATATTGGCTGATTTTTATCGTTATCAGCGTTGAAAAATCATAGTCGGTCGACATCTATATTGGAGTGGCCATCACAAAGCCCTGACCTCAATCCTATAGAAATTTGTGGGCAGAACTGAAAAAGTGTGTGAGAGCAAGGAGGCCTACAAACCTGACTTAGTTACACCAGCTCTGTCAGGTGGAATGGTCCAAAATTCACCCAACATATGGTGGGAAGCTGCTGGAAGGCTACCCGAAACGTTTGACCCCAGTTAAACAATTTAAAAGCAATGCTACCAAATACTAATTGAGAGTATGTAAACTTTTGACCCACCAGGAATGTGATGAAATAAATAAATGCTGAAATAAATAATTCTCTCTACTATCATTCTGACATTTCACATTCTTAAAATAAAGTGGTGACCTAACTGACTTAAGACAGGGAATTTTTACTAGGATTAAATGTCAGGAATTGTGAAAAACGGAGTTTAAATGTATTTGGCTAAGGTGCATGTAAACTTCCGACTTCAACTGTATATTTGATCGTTAAGCCAGTCATCTACCTCTGTAAAGTCCAAAGCATTAGTCTGCATAGCTGGTCATATTAGGATGCTTTGGTGTAATTACTTGATATTAAGCCTAAGTACTTAGTAATAACATAATACCTAGACAAAGTCAGTGTGCTTTGTTTATTAGTGGAAACTGGAATCCCCTTCTCAGAGTGACTCATCAGGTTCTGTGTAATAATGGATCAGAATGTAGAACCTAGAACCGTGCCAGCTACACAGCGATTGTAGTAACAACCAGAGTTATATTATCTAGCTACTGTGTTAATAACAGTATGAGCACATGTATTGATCTTTATACAATGTAGGCTTACTTCATCAGGGGTGAATGTAATGGGAAAATTAATGTAGAGACTAGAACAATGCCGACTTGGGTTGGGCGATGTCTGGAATGACATCATCCCATTGTCCTGTTCAAACAGCGTTGATATATACGATTGTATCATGAACATTTTTTATTTTGGGGGGTGATGCGGTTTTGTGCGGGGATGTCAATTGGCGGGAAGAACACAGTATAACGGAAATATCTTTATACAGATTCAGGATGTCTTTGCATGTCTTGGACCTGCCTATGAGGTATCCAAAGACAGCTATGGTGGTTACAGTCAGTGTTGTCATGGCCATGGCTATTGGCCCACTGCTGGATCTGTGTCTGTCTTCTCTGATAGTAGAGGTCTGGTTGAAGACCCGCTGACCGATGGTGTTACTAGGTCACAAAAGATGGCTTGAGAGCGAGAAAGAGAGAGAGAGCAGTCTGTGTCCAGACAGGCGACCCTAGCTGTCAATCAAAGTGGTCATTGTCATTGCAGCGGTGTTAAATCAACGTTGAGTCTTATTGTGTTTGATGATCGTATAGAACCCTGTCTGTCATCATCTGTCCTGCTGGCCACACACGCATGGGTGCTCTGTCTACTGTATTCCAATTTTTGCCAAAACATCAGCACGCTTAGTGCCAGCTCCATTCAGATCCTCTGACACAGGTGACGATCGAGCCAGAGAGGAGCGGTGGGGAGGGGAGGAGAAGAGTAGAATAGAGGGGAAAGACTCGACAGACGAAACAGAAGACCTCTAACGAGAGATACAAGTACAATTAGCATAGTATTTATTGTCCCCTGAAACTCATTCAGTATTGGGACACTGTAGCAGTACAAACAGAGGTTGTTGTTCAACTCCAGTCAAGCTCCATGATAACCTGTCTCTCAGCTCTGTCACTCTCTCTCAGCTCTGTCGCTCCCCCTCTCTCTCGTGCTTTGTCGCTTCTTCTCTCTCTCTCTCACTCCCCCTCTCTCATGCTCTCTCTCTCCCTAAAGCGCGTAGCACATAAAAATTGTCTGTCCTCGGTTGCAACACTCATTACCAAGTTCCAAAAAAGCCTCCCGAAGCAATGTCAGCACAAGAACTGTTAATCGGGAGCTTCATAAAATGGGTTTCCATGGCCGAGCAGCTGCACACAAGCCTAAGGTCACCATGCACAATGTCAAGCGTTGGCTGGTGTGGTGTAAAGCTCGCGGCCATTGAACTCTGCAGCACGTTCTCTGGAATGATGAATTACGCTTCACCATCTGGAAGTCCGACAGATGAATCTGGGTTTGGCGGATGCCAGGAGAACGCTACCTGCCCCAATGCATAGTGCCAACTGTAAAGTTTGGTGGGGGAGTATGGTTCAGGCTAGACCCCTTTAGTTCAAGTGAAGGTAAATCTTAACATTACAGTATACAATGACATTCTAGACAATTCTGTGCTTCCAATTTTGTGGCAACAGTTTGGGGGAAGGCCCTTACCCGTTTCAGCATGACAATGCCCCTGTGCACAAAGTGAGGTCCGTACCAAAATGGGTGGTCGAGCTTGATGTGGAAGAACATGACTGGCCTGCACAGAGCCCTGACCTCAACGAACACCTTTGGGATTATTTTATTTTTTTAACCTTTATTTAAAACGTCAGTTAAGAACAAACTCTTATTTTCAATGACGACCTAGGAACAGTGGGTTAACTGCCTGCTCAGGGGCAGAACGACAGATTTGTACCTTGTCAGCTCGGGATTTGAATTTGCAACCTTCCGGTTACAAGTCCACCGCTCTAACCACTAGGCTACCCTGCCGCCCCAGATTAATTGGATGAATTGGATCACGGACTACGAGCCCGACCTCACATCAATTCACAATAATAGTATTTCACTATAAATAAGCTCGGTGTTCACATAATCTATGGATCTATTTCAATACCTCAGGTAAAATCAGTTCTACCTTCTATGGTATCAATTCAGAAAACAAAATTACATTTGAATACAGATTCAATATTTCATAGTTGGGGGTGATCAGTCCCAACAAACACAGTAAATCTGTGGAGAATAGTGTATTTAAGTGTCCTTCAAGAAAAGGTCCTCTTGAAGAGATTTTATAAAAATAAAATAAAACGTTTACATGTTTTGTTGTTTAGCAGACACTCTTATCCAGAGAAATTAGGGTTAAGTGCCTTGCTCAAGGGCACGTTGACCGATTTTTCACATAGTTTGCTTGGGGATTTGAACCAGCGACCTTTTGGTTTACCCATGTCTTCAGATGTCTTCTTTCTTCTGCATGCAATAGAAAATCTTGGTATCTCGCTCGCCTTCCAAGAATACTCAAACTCCATCAAAAACCTGCCCTGGATGTTGAATAAGCAGGCCAAAACGTATCCAATAGCGAAAGGTAGGAACATAAAAATTGCACATTTGTTGGACACCATTGTCTATGGTTGTTTCATATAATATCTGAAATAATAAACTTATACATTAGAGTGCATTCGGAAAGTTTTCAGACCCCTTCCCTTTTTCCACATTTTGTTACCTTACAGCCTTATTCTAAAATTGATTAAATATTTATTTTTCCTCATCAATCTACATACAATACCCCATAATGACAAAGTAAAAACAGGGTTTTAGACATTTTTGCAAATGGATAAAAA
This sequence comes from Oncorhynchus kisutch, assembly GCF_002021735.2. Classification (NCBI taxonomy): domain Eukaryota; kingdom Metazoa; phylum Chordata; class Actinopteri; order Salmoniformes; family Salmonidae; genus Oncorhynchus; species Oncorhynchus kisutch. The sequence continues at coordinate 52,168,417 of NC_034177.2, forward strand.
GAACTGTATTCAGACCTTTTGCGATGAGACTCGAAATTGAGCTCAGCTGCGTCCTGTTTCCATTCATCATCCATGAGATTTTCGACAACTTGATTGGAGTCCACCTGTGAAATATATTTCAATTGATTGGACCTGATTTGGAAAGGCACACACCTGCTTATATAAGGTAAAAGGCACATGACAGCCGCTTGGAGTTTGCCAAAAGGCACCTAAAGACAAGATTCTTTGGTCTGATGAAACAAAGATTGAATTCTTTGGTCTGAATGTCAAGTGTCATGTCTAGAGGAAACCTGGCACCATCCCTATGGTGAAGCATGGTGGTGGTAGCATCATGCTGTGGAGATGTTTTTCAGAGGCATGGGACTGGGAGATTAGTCAGGATCGAGGGAAAGATGAGCGGCGCAAAGTACAGACGGATCCTTGATGAAAACCTGCTCCAGAGTGCTCATAACCTCCAATTAGGGCGACGGATCACCTTCCAACAGGACAATGACCCTAAGCACACAGCCAAGACAACGCAGGAGTGGCTTCGGGACAAGTCTCTCATTGTTCTTGAGTGGCCAAGCCAGAGCCCGGACTTGAACCGTCCCCACAGTGACTGTACGTACATACCCCAACCAGAAGCCATGGATTATAGGCAACATTCACACTGAGTTAAAGGATAGAACTGCCGCTTTCAAGGTGCGTGACTCTAACCCGGAAGCTTTATAAGAAATCCTGCTATGCCCTGCGACGAACCTCAAACAGGAAAAGCGTCAATACATTGCTAAGATTGAATCATACTACACCGGCTCCGACGCTTGTCTTATGTGGCAGGGCTTGTAAACTATTACAGACTACAAAGGGAAGCACACCCGCGAGCTGCCCAGTGACACGAGCCTACCAGACGAGCTAAATCACTTCTATGCTCGCTTCGAGGCAAGCAACACTGAAACATGCATGAGAGCATCAGCTGTTCCGGACGACTGTGTGATCACACTCTCTGTAGCCGACGTGAGTACGACCTTTAAACAGGTCAACATTCACAAGGCTGCGGGGCCAGACGGATCACCGGGACGTGTGCTCCGGGCATGTGCTGACCAACTGGCAGGTGCATTCACTGACATTTTCAACATGTCCCTGATTGAGTCTGTAATACCAACATGTTTCAAGCAGACCACCATAGTCCCTGTGACCAAGAACACGAAGGCAACCTGCCTAAATGACTACAGACCCGTAGCACTCACATCCGTAGCCATGAAGTGCATTGAAAGGCTGGTCATGGCTCACATCAACACCATTATCCCAGAAACCCTAGACCCACTCCAATTTGCATACCGCCCAAACAGATCTACAGATGATGCAATCTTTATTGCACTCCACACTGCCCTTACCCACCTGGACAAAAGGAACACCTATGTGAGAATGCTATTCATTGACTACAGCTCCGCGTTCAACACCATATTACCCTCAAAGCTCATCACTAAGCTAAGGATCCTGAGACTAAACACCTCCCTCTGCAACTGGATCCTGGACTTCCTGACGGGCTTCCCCCAGGTGGTGAGGGTAGGTAGCAACACATCTGCCATGCTGATCTTCAACACAGAGCCCCCCCAGGGGTGCGTGCTCAGTGCCCCTCCTGTACTCCCTGTTCACCCACGACTGCACGACTAGGCACGACTCCAACACCATTAAGTTTGCAGACGGCACAACAGTGGTAGGCCTGATCAACGACGAGACAGCCTATATGGAGGAGGTCAGAGACTTGGCCAGGTGGTGCCAGAATAACAGCCTATCCCTCAACAAAACCAAGACATAGGAGATGATTGTGGACTACAGGAAAAGGAGGACCGAGCACGCCTCCATTCTCATTGACAGGGCTGTAGTGGAGCAGGTTGAGAGTTTCAAGTTCCTTGGTGTCCACATCACCAACAAACTATCATGGTCAAAACACACCAAGACAGTTGTGAAGAGGGCACGACAAAGCCTATTCCCCCTCAGGAAACTAAAAAGATTTGGCATGGGTCCTCAGATCATCAAAAGGTTCTACAGCTGCAACATCGAGAGCATTGGTTGAATCACTGCTTGGTACGGCAATTGCTCAGCCTCCGACTGCAAGGCACTACAGAGGGTAGTGGGTACGTCCCAGTACATCGCTGGGACTAAGCTGCCTGCCATCCAGGACCTCTACACCAGGTGGTGTCAGAGGAAGGCCCTAAAAATTGTCAAAGACCCCAGCCACCCCAGTCATAGACTGTTCTCTCTACTACCGCATGGCAACTCTCTGTTTATCATATATGCATATTCACTTTAACTATACATTTCATGTACATACTACCTCAATTGGCCCTACCAACCACTGCCCCCGTACGTACGTTGGCTAACCGGGCTATCTGCATTGTGTCCCGCCACCCGCCACCCACCACCCACCAACCCCTCTTTTACACTACTCTCTGTTCATCATATATGCATTGTCACTTTAACCATATCTACATGTACATACTATCAGCCCGACTAACTGGTGTCTGTATGCAGCCTCTCTACTGTTATAGCCTCGCTACTGTATATAGCCTCTCTACTGTATATAGCCTCTCTACTGTTATTTTTCACTGTCGTCTTTTTACTGTTGTTTTTATTTCTTTACTTAGCTATTGTTCACATAATACCTTTTCTGCACTATTGGTTAGAGCCTGTAAGGAAGCACTTCACTGTAAGGTTGTATTCGGCGCACGTGACAAATAAACTTTGATTTGATTTGAAATGCATCTGTAGTGTTACAATATTGTTCACATGGAAAAAGTATTTTTACTTCTACAAAAGTTTGCTTAGCAATTGGCATAAATGACACTTTTATATTCACTAACATATAGAAAAGTTATCATTGGCCTGCTAACGCAGCGCTAATACAGTGGCTTCATTCATGCAAAATAAAACTCACCAAGTAATTGGTCCATCAACCCATTCAACCTCTTCTCAAGACGATGCGATGAATGGATCATCAATTGTCAGTGTTTCTCTGAAGATATGTCTAGGTTTTATTTCTAACTTTAGCGCAGTTTTCTGACTTCACAACAAGGAGAAAGTTTGTCATAAAAATGCTGCTTCCTCTAGAAGGCTTGCTCGAGATTGCAACAATTGAATTGTCAAATCCGGGACCTAAAGGATTTGGTTGGCTGACATTCTAGTTCGTCATTTCTCTTACATTTCACATGATTTTACCCCATTTCTTGACCTGGGTTACATTATGAATTATTAAGTGATTAAAACGCGTCGTTCTGCTACCACAACGGTAACAGAGTTACCAAAAAAATCAGTAACAGAATGACTTCAATTGAATTGGCCACATCGAGAAGTCATAGTAGTCACAAACCACTGTTGCAGTCGAGCACAGTGGAGTAGAGAACAGAAAAGTAGTGTATAGTTCAGTAGCGTAGAGTACACATGAGTGAAGTACAATATAATACTACTCTACGGGACTTTTCTGTACTGAACTATACTTTTCTGTACTGTGTTCTTCTGTATGGAAATATACTATTTTCTTCTTTGTAGTCTTTATAGTCTTTATACTTTTCTCTACTGTGCTCTACTGTACCGAACTGTACTATACTTTTCTCTACTGTGCTCTACTGTACTGAACTATACTATACTTTTCTCTACTGTGCTCTACTGTACTGTATTGTGATGTCTATGTTTCACAAGTTTGGACATCTAGGATTGGTACAGATTTGTTCTGGTCTGGACCAACCAAATTTGGTCTTGTTTGGGATTGAGCTCATTAGAATAATAGCCCATGTGTAGAATAATACCCCAGTATGCAAAGGAAGATATTACATATGTCTAGTTTTGTGTATCTATTCAGGATACATCACCATGAAGAGACTGACGTTCATAATTATGCATTTCTGTATTGTACAGATCAGGGACCCATGATGTCATTCTGTTACCGGGTGTTAATCCACTTCACTAACTGTAGTTTAATAACAGAAATATATATATTTTTCCAACTCAAAGGGTCATATCATAGCTGACACACCATTCTTTCTGCAGTCTTTTAGTTTTAACTCGGAGTAGAGTGTTTAGTGTTTTTGGTAAAAACGTGGTCATATAAAAAATTATTTTACTGTCATTCCGTTACTAAACTTTGTATCTGCATTGTTCGTCAAGTTAATGTTTTAGTAAAATGTCCAGTGGGAATTGTTAAAAGTAGACTTCTGCATATAGGTGTATGGTTTGTTAAACTTTGCAGTCAATGGTTTTTGCTTGTCATACATTTTAAAGTGAGTCTCCTCGTCACCGTCACCTTGGAATTGCCCAACATGCACTCCATGTGGTGATGCTGTTATGTTTGAGATGCAAGACACATTTCCTGAAAGGGACACAGTAAAATAATAGTTGTGTGCCTGGTGGCAAGTTTACGTACCACATATTTGTCGCATAAGGCCCGGTCTTATTGAGCTGCTTAACCTACTTCTACTCTCTGCATACATCCTCTTCTTCCTCCTCTCCCTCCTTTCCCCTGCTTTTCTTAGTCTTTCCCCTCCTGCTTCTCTTAGTCTTTCCCCTGCTTCTCTTAGTCTTTCCCCTGCTTCTCTTAGTCTTTCCCCTCCTGCTTCTCTTAGTCTTTCCCCTGCTTCTCTTAGTCTTTCCCCTGCTTCTCTTAGTCTTTCCCCTACCCCCTCCTATCCCCACTGTCCATGACAGTCAAACTTATGTGTGAAATGCAATTTTACATACAGCTGGAACTATCAGTTTGTCCATCTGGGGAAATCATGGTTAACTATGTGTGTGACCACAGACTGTAGGGTGTGTGTGTGTGTGTGTCATAAGCCAGGTGGTTTGATGAAAAGAGACAGAGAGACAGAATATCATCCTAGTCTCCTGCAGGGACTTTACATTTAGACATTGGGTAGAGAATGTTGCCACGGCAACAAATCCGAATCAGGGCTTGAATGGGACTAATTCTTTGACCTTAACCCAGTGGATCTGGAGCCCAGTCCTCTGCACGGCCTACTTACTCATGGGAGCAGGGATCACATCCAACTCTCCAGGGCTCCAGACTAGATCAGAGCCAAGCCATGGAAAGGGGACAGAATGGGGTGAGGGGATGCGAACAAGGACGAGATGGGTTAGAAACTGCCATCAAAACTCTAGTCAAATTCATTCATTTACTCTGGTGAAATTCATCCATCCATCCATCATGGAACACAGTGTGCTCCGAGGCTGAGCTGTACCCTCAACTGTGAGAAATGAGAAGAAGGCTATGAGCTGTTCCGTTGGCAGTGATGACTCCAGAGTCCGACTGACCCCCTCATCTCCGCTGTCCTGAAATGGCCTTTTGTTATGACCGGAGGAGCAGGCTGTAACATTCTGGAAGAGTTGTCAGAGCTAAATCATGGAGCAATAATAGAATGCGAAAGAAGGGCAGGAATCGTCACCGACTATCCCTGATCAGTGGAATGAATGGGGAGCTATGTGTCAGACAGTGAATAGATGGTAGCTTAGTTTAGTAGCTCTGCTTTTTCCTTCAAAACAACTTTTTTCCCACCTGCCTTACTCCGTGTTGTATTTGACATGTCTCTCCAGCTCCTGAGTGATGTTTGGGAAGACAAAGGCTTGTAATGGAGACTATTAGTCAGACAGACAGACCTTCAGGGCCTAACTCATGTGGCCTCATGTCTCTTCTTACTCATCCCCAGTACAGACAGACAAACGGACACATGTCCATATCTGTTAAAGTGTAGTAGTGTTGTAATCTCCCCCGCACTAAGGTCAGAGAACATTGGCAGGGAGGGAGGTGTCTGAATCAGCAGGTTGAAAAGCAACCTCCCTCATTCACATCTCTCTCACCTCTCTTGCACCAGCATGTCCTTTTCTTTTCACTCCCTTCTCTGTCAATTGTTTTCTCTCCACCTCTTTTGCTTTCACTTTCTCTCACACAAATACACTTGAAATCTTTCTGCTCGCTCGCTCTCTCTCCCTCACACTGAATGGTGATGCAATGTGACATGAACTGGATGCAGACTATGCTAGTCCTGTTCGCCCTTCTCTCACGAATCCCTTTACCATCTGCTAACACAGTTCATGGGCTGCGCCATCACTCCATCAATCTCTTCAAATACATCACGTTTTATTTCCAGTGTGGGAAATTCATTAGCCTATTTAATTAATGTCAAAATTATCTATTTTTCCCTGAATGTTGATAGGTTCGTTCTTGTTTCGCTCCAGTTCACATTAATTCCATCCCCTTTGAATATATTTCTCTCCCAATGCATCATGTTTTACCCACTGTTGGAAATAAGTTACGAGGACTGTTAAACACTGAGTGTACAAAACACTAGGAACACTGTCCTAATATTGAGTTGCACCCCCTTTTGCCCTCAGAACAGCCTCAATTCGCCAGGGCAATGGACTCCACAAGTTGTCGATAGCGTTCCACAGGGATGCTGGCCCATGTTGACTCCAATGCTTCCCACAGTTGTGTCAAGTTGGATGGATGTCCTTTGGTGCGTTGCAGTTCTTGACACACTCAAACCGGTGCGCCAGACACCTACTACCACCCCCGTGCAAAGGCACTTAGAATTATTTGTCTTGCCCATTCACCCTCTGAATGGCACACATACACAATCCATGTCTCAATTGTATCCAGGCTTAAAAATCCTCCTTTAACCATGTCTCCTCCCCTTCATCTACGCTGATTGAAGTGGATTTAACAGGTGACATCAATAAGGGATCATAGCTTTCACCTGGATTCACTCTATGTCATGGAAAGAGCAGGTGTTCCTAATGTTTTTTACACTCGGCGTACAACTGGTCTAAATTATGTGTGTATGTTTTGATCTCTAGGTTATTCTTCACACTAGATTAGTTCCGTCCCGGAGCTACATTAATAATTATCTCTCCCAATACATTGGTTTTTCCAGTGTGGGAAATTCATTAGGCTCTATATTACTGACTCCTAAATTAGGCCTGTTTCCCTTGAGTGTTGATAGGTTCTTGTGTTCGCTCCAGTCAGTAGCTATAAATCTTGTCTTCTTTTTGTCTTCATTTAACTATAGATGTGCGATTACTAGGATATTTATCTTGCGGCTGTTTGATGGTTATTCTTTTTCATAAACTCATTTTACTGTAGATGTGGAATTAGTGTGTATAGCTTGAGGTGTGATTGATGGCTATATTCTCTGTGAAATCTTTAAAAGCAATATTTATTAGGGGACCTGCCCAGGAACATGCTGGGGCCTGCTCAGACCTCACTCACACAGGGAGTGCTTTTCAAAAGAAGCACACCTTTTGACACGCACACTTGTATGACAAGATACACTATTTGTCATGCTTCCTCAAGCACAAGGAGTACTGGCAGTTATTGTTCAAGAAAGACCCACTGTTTACCCTCTGGTTCGCTTTTGAAGGCCTTATATCATGTTCCAGGGCTGATCAAGAAGAACTCCCAGCCATATGTATTCTAATACTTTATTGTCCCTCTTTTATTTTTTGGAGAGAGAGAGAGTGTGTCCTCCGTAGCTTTTCTTCACTGCCGCTCTGTGTCTGACTCCTCTCTCTGCGTTAACATTCCAGCCAACAGAATAAACAGTGGGGCCATTTAACAGTAACGGTGTGTGGGGTATCTTTTTCTCCCCAGGCCTTGTGTGTGTGTGTGTGTGTGTGTGTGTGTGTGTGTGTGTGTGTGTGTGTGTGTGTGTGTGTGTGTGTGTATGTGTGTGTAACTGACTGTCCCCTCTTCTCTCTATCCCCAGGCCTCCCCTTCCAGAGAGCTCCATGGAGAAGATGAAGCGGTTTAGGAGGAGGCTGTCCCAGACTCTGAGAGGGAGTCAGACCATCGACGAGTCTCTGTCTGAACTGGCTGAACAGATTACTATAGAGGAGAACGGCGTCAAAGACAGCGGTGAGGGTGTGAGGGAGAGTGAATGTGTGATTATGTGGATGTAATGTACAGTGCATTTGGAAAGTATTCAGACGCCTTCACTTTTTCCAAATTTTGTTATGTTACAGCCTTTATTCTAAAATAGTTTTTTCTCCTTATCAATCAATCAAATGTATTTATAAAGCCCTTCTCACATCAGCTGATGTCTCAAAGTGCTGTACAGAAACACAGAAACCCATAATACCCCAAACAGCAAGCAATGCAGGTGTAGAAGCACGGAGGCTAGGAAAAACTCCTTAGAAAGGCCAGAACCTAGGAAGAAACCAAGAGAGGAACCAGGCTATGAGGGGTGGCCAGTCCTCTTCTGGCTGTGCCTACACACAATACCCCATAATGACAAAGCAAAAACAGGTTTTTAGACATTTTTGCAAATATTCAGACATTTACTCGCACCTTTGGCAGTGATTACAGCCACGAGTCTTCTTGGGTATGACACTATGAGCTTGGCACACCTGTATTTGGGGAGTTTCTCCCATTCTTCTCTGCACATCCTCTTAAGCTCTTTCAGGTTGGATGGGGAGCAGCTCTTCATCAAGTATTTTGCTCTGTTCATCTTTTCCTTCATCCTGACTAGTCTCCCAGTCCTTGTCGCTGAAAAACATCGCCACAGTATGATGCTGCCACCACCATTCTTCACTGTAGGGATGGTATTGACCAGGTGATGAGCTGTGCCTGGTTTCCTCCAGACGTGATGCTTGGCATTCAGGCCAAAGAGTTCAATCTTGGTTTCATCAGACCAGATAATCTTGTTTCTCATGGTCAGAGTTCTTTAGGTGCTGTTTGGTAAACTCCAAGTGGCCTTCATGTGCCATTTACTGAGGAGTGGCTTCTGTCTGGCCACTCTACCATAAAGGCCTGATTTGGTGGAGTGCTGCAGAGATGCTTGTCCTTCTGGAAGGTTCTCCCATCTCCACAGAGGAACTCAGCCACTCTGACAGAGCTCCAATCGGGTTCTTGGTCACCTCCCTGACCAAGGCCCTTCTCCCCTGATTGCTCAGTTTGGCCGGGCGGCCAACTCTAGGAAGAGTCTTGGTGGTTCCAATCTTGTTCCATTTAAGAATGATGGAGGACACTTTGTTCTTGGGGACCTTCAATGCTGCAGAAATGTTTTGGTACCCTTCCTCAAATCTGTGCTTCGACACAATCCTGTCTCTACTGATAATTCCTTTGACCTCATGGCTTGATTTTTGCTCTGACATGCAGTGTCAACTAAGGGACCTTTATATAGACATGTTTGTGCCTTTCCAAATCAAGTTCAATCAATCCATTTAGTCTCATCGCAAATTAGTTATTAAATAAGTTATTTCCGTTTTTTGTTGTTGTCTAAAAACCTGTTTTTGCTTTGTCATTATGGGGTATTGTGTGTAGAGGGAGGAGATAAATATGAATAATATGAATCCATTTTAGAATAAGACTGTGACGTAACAGTGTGGAAGAAGTGAAGGGGTCTGAATACTTTTGTAAGTCGATGGATAAGCCTACGTCTGGCTTGTGTGTCGTTTCACTGCACACAGCAGATACTTTTTTCCTTCTCTTTAACATCTGGGAACACACACACATCATCATCATCGGTGTTACTTCTTCATGTTCGAGTCCAGTGAAGGCTGTAGCCGGCGAGGCGTCAAAACAAAGATAAGGTGACATAGCTGGTTAGTTATCTCTAAGCTTGGGATGGTCTAGCGCCTGCTGTTGACGGTGGCTGCCATGACGTTGCTATGGTGCTGCCTGTTCAGGGTCTGGAACGTTCAAGAGTTTCCATGACATTGCCATGGCGACTTGGAGGACTGTGAGAGCAGCTGGGCGTCCTCCTCCTCCGTTTTATCTCGTTATTCCTCTCTTGGCTTTCTTAAGGTTTTCCCCAGATCCCCTCTCCTTAAATTATTCAACAGCTTCAGCTTCCCTCTCCTTTTCCCCGGCTCCCCTCTCCTTTTGTCCTACAGAGGATGTTGTTTTGTGTGTGTGTGTGTGTGTGTGTGTTCTCTTCTTGTGTGTGTGCGATTGTGTTTGCCCATGAGCATGGTGTACGCACCTGTGTATTCTGTGCGGAGAGGGATTGCGCTGGGCTGTCTGCAGTGTGTGGGACAGTACAAGTGTCAGAGAGAGAGGAGACAGAATGGAGTGGCCAGATGAGATCAGATGAACCCACCGTGGTGTCAATCATTGGGATGAATCCTAATGTCTTAGCCTTGATCTGATTGTGTAACACAACAACATAACAGGGGCACACAGCAGTAGTAGTGGGATACGAGATTTAATGTGTGCACCTGTGTGTGCCTGTATGTGTTATCTAGTAACTCTGGGAGGGAGTTTGTTTGTGGTCATCTGTTGTGTTGATGGACATTGTTTGTTTCCTCTCTAATGTAATGTTCTTCCTTGATCTTTGATCTTTAACCTATTGTCATTGTCCTATAAGATCAGGACTATAGATATCACCTGAGATTGAGGTGATGTTTACAGTTTTAGTTCTAAGATATGAATTGCCACAAAGATGTTTGTTCTTCAAATTATGTATTTTATCGGCTGAGCTACTATGTTCGCTTAGGGTAATTTTGTAATTTGAGTGAACTATCCCTTTAACAGTTATGTCAATCAATCACTGTGGGTGGGATTGTCAGGTGTGGTGGCAGAATGTGTGTGAGTCACAGAGTTGGTACAGTTTCAGACCTGTCAATCAATCTCTGTGGGTGGGACTTTGAGGAAAGGCGGTGTATTAGTAATCTAGTAAGAAACACATTTGTCTAGTCTACTCTTTCAGTTGAGTTTATTGTGTCTAAACTGAAGAAAAAAGATTGTGTTCTGTCAAGTAAACATGGATTCCCTGTTGAGAAACAATATACACTGAACAAGAATATAAACACAACATGTAAAGTGTTGGTCCCATGTTTCATGAGCTAAAATAAAAGATCCCAGAAATATTCCATAAGCACAAAAACACATTTTGGGCACAAATTTGTTTACATTGCTGTTAGGGAGCATTTCTCCTTCGCCAAAACCATCAATCCCCCTGACAGGTCTAATCAAACATTTTTGGTCACATACACATGGTTTATGCGAGTGTAGCGAAATGCTTGTGCTTCTAGTTCCGACAGTGCAGTAATATCTAACAAGTAATCTAACAAATTCACGACGACCTTATACCTTATTCACACAATGTAAGGGGATGGAATAAGAATATGTACATATAAATATATGTACACAGATGCAATAGATGGTATAAAGTACAGTATATACATATGAGATGAGTAATGTAGGATATGTAAACATTATTTAACGTGACTAGTGAGTGGAGTCTGTATGTTGGCAGCAGCCTCTCAATGTTCGTGATGGCTGTTTAACATTCTGATGGCCTTAAGATAGAAGCTGTTTTTCAGTCTGACCATATGACCTGACTAAAACAGGGTGTAGCCTCCAGACCCTAACTACAGTATGATAGATGGTGCCCCAAGCCAAGGGGTCTGTATTGTATGTACTGGACTCAACTGAACTGGTTGTCACATAGATCTCTCTCTCTCCCCTCCATAGAGCCCATGGTGAGGAACGGTCATGGTCTCCCCCCCTCAGCCCACAGTGTTAACTCCTTCCTGCAACAGTACACTGGTCCCTTTAAGAAGCCCCCGCTACGGAGACCTCAGAGTGTTATAGGAGGAGGAGGGCTAGGGTCTCTCATGGCCATGCCCCGCAACGGCAGCCGCCTCGGTGAGACACACACACACGGGCATGGACACAGAAACACACACAGTGTCACTTGAGTCAGGGGAGAGGGCAGGACAGTGTAAACTAACCAGGGAGTGGCTGCTATAGTTCCCAGCAGCAGCAGCTGTGGATGACATCAAGTTGAGTTGATGGAAAGAATAACCTCACTCATACGTTTATGGGCCCCCTGGTCTTATCAACTACTGATTGTACAGTTATCCAGGACTTGCATTTTTGAAATGTTGACTTCATTTAGAAAAAAGAAATCTGTGTCTCTCTGTCTCTGCCCCGCCTCCCCTTCTCCCCCCCAGACATTGTCCATGAGAACATGAAGATGAGTTCTGATGGAGAGAGTGACCAGGCGTCAGGGACGAGCTCAGACGAGGTGCAGTCTCCCACAGGGGTGTGTCTAAGAAACAGGGGCAACCGACGCATTTCCGCAGAGGTGAGTCTGACACCCCCTTCATCCCTCCATCACTGCTTCACCAACTCATACGGAGGAAAGGAAGTGTAGTTTGGGAGCGACTCGTTCACTCTCGGAGGACAGGTTTTGAATCATTTCAAATGTTTTTAACAGTAGCATTTCTTTAGTTAGGGTTTGTTTTTTCTATCAGTAGGATGAAAACTTTCTTTCAATATTGACATTAACAACCACCACAGAACATTCCCCAAATGTTCTCATTAGGTTACCAGGTAATGTAACAAATCAAATCAAATTTTAGTTGTCACATACACATGGTTAGCAGATGTTAATGCGAGTGTAGCGAAATGCTTGTGCTTCTAGTTCCGACCATGCAGTAATATCCAACGAGTAATCTAACCTAACAATTCCACAACAACTACCTTATACACACAAGTGTAAAGGGATGAAGAATTTGTACATAAAAATATATGAATGAGTGATGGTACAGAACGGCATAAGCAAGATGCAGTAAATGGTATATGGTACAGTATATACATATGAGATGAGTAATGTAGGGTATGTAAACATTATATTAAGTGGCATTGTTTAAAGTGGCTAGTGATATATTTATTACATCAATTTGTACATTGTTAATGTGGCTGGAGTTGAGTCAGTATGTTGGCAGCAGCCACTCAATGTTAGTGATGGCTGTTTAACAATCTGATGGCCTTGAGATAGAAGCTGTTTTTCAGTCTCTCGGTTCCTGCTTTGATGCACCTGTACTGACCTCGCCTTCTGGATGATAGCGGGGTGAACAGGCAGTGGCTCGGGTGGTTGTTGTCCTTGATGATCTTTATGGCCTTCCTGTGTCATCGGGTGGTGTAGGTGTCCTGGAGGGCAGGTAGTTTGCCCCCGGTGATGGGTTGTGCAGACCTCACTACCCTCTGGAGAGCCTTACGGTTGTGGACGGAGCTGTTGCCGTACCAGGCGGTGATACAGCCCGACAGGATGCTCTCGGTTGTGCATCTGTAAAAGTTTGTGAGTGTTTTTGGTGGCAAGCCGAACTTCTTCAGCCTCCTGAGGTTGAAGAGGCGTCTGTGTGGGTGGACCATTTCAGTTTGGAAATAATAACACAATGTACCAGTAATGTTTTCCCAGCAAACCAAAATTTGTTCTGTGAAAGTTCTCAGAACATTTGTTCATTTGCAGAAAATGGTCTCATAACAGAAAAACTGTCCAGTCACGCTGATGATTAGACAATGTTTGTATACCTTTAAAGAACACATTTAATTAATGTGTTCTAGGAACGTTCTTGCAACGTCAGGTGAGTGTTTTATACAAACATTTTATAAATCATCATTACGACTGGACATTCTTTGTGTTTTGAGAACATTTGCCGTGACCTAACGAATGTTCTGGGAACTTTTACAAAACCAATTATGGTTTGCTGGGACACCACACGCAGGTCCTCATATGCCTCATGAAGCCATCCGTGTGACAGACCCGACTATTACTGTTGTTTATCATCAAACTATCCAGATGTTCTCACCTCAGCTTAACATAGGGTGGTTTCAAGTCTTCCTATTGCATGTGGATGTTTGGCTTTGAAAAACATTTGACTATAAAGTGCATATGCTGAGGGATATCCACTAGGAAAAGAGAGTGGTGATTTTCCAGCCAAGTGCATAGCAACAAGACCTGCCTTGGGAACAAACAAAAACTGAAAAGAAAAATCAGTGGGCATTCACACAACATCAAAAGCCTCGGGTGATTATTCTCATGACGTCAACACATGATGTATTGGCTTTCATACTGTAGCATATTGACAGAGAGCACATCTATTCTCTATTGATGTACTGTATGCGTACAAAGAGGTTTGAGCCAGGACTAGGCATTGGGTAAGCAAATCTTCCCATCCTTGCTCAATGTGGCACTCCTCATGAACAGCTACAGCGGTATACACATTCACACAGCAAGTCTTATTATTAAACTGGGCTCGGGGATGGAACAACTGATTAACAACTGAGCTTGTGGTCGGATGTTTATGGGTGTGTGTGTGGAGGTGTGTGTGGAAGGGGAGATGTGTGCATATTAGAGGTCGACTCATTATGATTTTTCGATACCGATTATTGGAGGACCAAAAAAAGCCGCTAACGATATATATATATATTTTTTTGTAATAATGACAATTACAACAATACTGAATGAACAATGAACACTTATTTTAACTTAGTATAATACATAAATAAAATCTATTTAGTCTCAAATAAATATTGAAACATGCTCAATTTGGTTTAAATAATGCAAAAACATAGTAAAAGTGCAATATGTGCCATGTAAAAAAAAGCTAACGTTTCAGTTCCTTGCTCAGAACATATGAAAGCTGGTGGTTCAATATTCCCAGTTCTTCAATATTCCCAGTTAAGAAGTTTTAGGTTGTAGTTATTCTAGGAATTATGACGTGTCGACTATTTCTCTCTATACCATTTGTATTTTGTATACCTTTGACTATTGGATGTTCTAATAGGCACTTTAGTATTGCCAGCCTAATCTCAGGAGTTGATAGGCTTGATGTCATAAACAGCGCTGTGATTCAAGCATTGCTAAGAACTGCTGTCAAACGCAGTAAAGTTTGAATGCTTACGAGCCTGCTGCTGCCTACCATCGCTCAGTCAGACTGCTCTATCAAATATCAAATCATAGACTTAATTATAATATAATAAACACAGAAATTTGAGCCTTTGGTCATTAATATGGTCAAATCCGGAAACTCATTTCGAAAACAAAACGTTTATTCTTTCAGTGAAATACGGAACCGTTCCGTATTTTATCTAACAGGTGGTATCCCTAAGTCTACATATTGCTTTTACATTGCACAACCTTCAATGTTATGTCATAATTATGTACAATTCTGGCAAATTAGTTCGCAACAAGCCAGGCGGCCCAAACTGTTGCATATACCCTGACTGCGTGCAATGAACGCAAGAGAAGTGACAAAATTTCCCTAGTTTAATATTGCCTGCTAACATTAATTTATTTTAACTGAATATGCAGGTTAAAAAAAATATACTTATGTGTATTGATTTTGAGAAAGGCATTGATGTTTATGGTTAGGTACAGTCGTGCAACGATTGTGCTTCTTTCGCGAATGCACTTTTGTTAAAACATCACCCATTTGGCGAAGTAGGCTGTGATTCGATGATAAATTTACAGGCACCGCATTGATTATATGGAACGCAGGACAAGCTAGTTAACCTAGTAATATCATCAACCATGTGTAGTTAACGAGCAATTATGTGAAGATTTATTGTTTTTTATAAGATAAGTTTAATGCTAGCTAGCAACTTACTGCTCATTGCTGCACTGGCGTAACAGGTGGTCATGTAGTTTAGAATGCAATGTAATCGGACGATTACCGATTGGTATGAAAACTTGAAATCGGCCCTAATTAATGGGATGAGCTAAACACCTTCTTCGCCTGCTTCGAGGAAAACAACATCCTTGGCCAACGTGAGTAAGTCATTGAAGTGTGTTTTTAAGTGTGCAAGACTTTCGGCCCAGACGTTATTCCAAGCCGCGTCCTCAGAGCATGTGCAGACCAGCTGGCTGGAGTGTTTACGGATATAGTCAATCTCCATATCCCAGTCTGTTGTCCCCACTAGCTTCAAGATGTCCACCATTGTTCATATACCCAGAAAAGCGAAAGTAATTGAACTAAATGACTATCGCCCCATAGCACTCACCTTAACTAGAGGTTGGTGTAATACCATATCACCTCCACCTTACCCGGCACCCTAGACCGACTACAATTCACATATTGCCCCAACAGATCCACGGACAACGCAATCAACATTGCACTACACACTTCCCTATCCCACCTGGATAAGAGAAAAGACCTATGAATGCTGTTCATCGACTACAGCTCAGCCTTCAACACAGTAGTGCCCTCCAAGTTCATCAATAAGATCAGGGCCCTGGGTCTGAACCCCGCCCTGTGCAACTGGGTCCTGGACTTCCTGACGGGCTGACCCCAAGTGGTGAAGGTAGGCAACAGCGCCTCCCTCATGCTGATCCTCAACATGGCTGACCCTACAGGTGTGCATGCTCAGCCCCCTCCTGTACTCCCTGTTTGTGGCCAAGCACGTCTCCAACTCGATCATCATGTTTGCTGACGACAAAGGCCTGATTGGTGGTAGGCCTGATTACCAACAACGATGAGACCGCCTACATGGAGGAGGTGAGAACCCTGGCGGAGTGGTGCCAGGGAAATAACCTCTCCCTCAACATCAACAAAGGTGCTGATCGTGGACTACAGAAGATCTCAGAGAGAGCACGCCCCCATTCACATGGACGGGGCCGCAGTGGAGAGGGTCAAAAGCTTCAAGTTGCTTGGCGTGCACATCAGTGACAACCTGAAATGGTCCCTTCACACAGACAGTGAGGTGAAGAAGGCGCATCAGACTGTTGAACAGTCACCACTAGCCGGCCTCTGCCCAATACCCTGCCCTGAACCTTGTCACTGTTCTACCACCCGGTACTCTACCCTGCACTGTAGAGACTGCTGGCCTATGTACAGTGCCTTGCGAAAGTATTCGGCCCCCTTGAACTTTGCGACCTTTTGCCACATTTCAGGCTTCAAGCATAAAGATATAAAACTGTATTTTTTTGTGAAGAATCAACAACAAGTGGGACACAATCATGAAGTGGAACGACATTTATTGGATATTTCAAACTTTTTTAACAAATCAAAAACTGAAAAATTGGGCGTGCAAAATTATTCAGCCCCTTTACTTTCAGTGCAGCAAACTCTCTCCAGAAGTTCAGTGAGGATCTCTGAATGATCCAATGTTGACCTAAATGACTAATGATGATAAATACAATCCACCTGTGTGTAATCAAGTCTCCGTATAAATGCACCTGCACTGTGATAGTCTCAGAGGTCCGTTAAAAGCGCAGAGAGCATCATGAAGAACAAGGAACACACCAGGCAGGTCCGAGATACTGTTGTGAAGAAGTTTAAAGCCGGATTTGGATACAAAAAGATTTCCCAAGCTTTAAACATCCCAAGGAGCACTGTGCAAGCGATAATATTGAAATGGAAGGACTATCAGACCACTGCAAATCTACCAAGACCTGGCCGTCCCTCTAAACTTTCAGCTCATACAAGGAGAAGACTGATCAGAGATGCAGCCAAGAGGCCCATGATCACTCTGGATGAACTGCAGAGATCTACAGCTGAGGTGGGAGACTCTGTCCATAGGACAACAATCAGTCGTATATTGCACAAATCTGGCCTTTATGGAAGAGTGGCAAGAAGAAAGCCATTTCTTAAAGATATCCATAAAAAGTGTCGTTTAAAGTTTGCCACAAGCCACCTGGGAGACACACCAAACATGTGGAAGAAGGTGCTCTGGTCAGATGAAACCAAAATGGAACTTTTTGGCAACAATGCAAAACGTTATGTTTGGCGTAAAAGCAACACAGCTCATCACCCTGAACACCATCCCCACTGTCAAACATGGTGGTGGCAGCATCATGGTTTGGGCCTGCTTTTCTTCAGCAGGGACAGGGAAGATGGTTAAAATTGATGGGAAGATGGATGGAGCCAAATACAGGACCATTCTGGAAGAAAACCTGATGGAGTCTGCAAAAGACCTGAGACTGGGACGGAGATTTGTCTTCCAACAAGACAATGATCCAAAACATAAAGCAAAATCTACAATGGAATGGTTCAAAAATAAACATATCCAGGTGTTAGAATGGCCAAGTCAAAGTCCAGACCTGAATCCAATCGAGAATCTGTGGAAAGAACTGAAAACTGCTGTTCACAAATGCTCTCCATCCAACCTCACTGAGCTCGAGCTGTTTTGCAAGGAGGAATGGGAAAAAAATTCAGTCTCTCGATGTGCAAAACTGATAGAGACATACCCCAAGCGACTTACAGCTGTAATCGCAGCAAAAGGTGGCGCTACAAAGTATTAACTTAAGGGGGCTGAATAATTTTGCACGCCCAATTTTTCAGTTTTTGAGTTGTTAAAAAAGTTTGAAATATCCAATAAATGTCGTTCCACTTCATGATTGTGTCCCACTTCTTGTTGATTCTTCACAAAAAAATACAGTTTTATATCTTTATGTTTGAAGCCTGAAATGTGGCAAAAGGTCGCAAAGTTCAAGGGGGCCGAATACTTTCGCAAGGCACTGTACATAGTCATAGAACACTGATCACTTAAATAATGTTTACATATTGTTTCACCCACTTTATATGTGTATATACTGTATTCTCGTCATGGCTCATCCTATATAACTGTGTGTATTGTTTTATTTATTTTCTATTGCTAGGTATTACGGCACTGTTGGAACTAGAAACACAAGCATTTCTGATTTCTGAAAATCTGTGTGAGTGTCACGCCCTTAGGCCAGGGTGTGACTAGGGTGGGCATTCTATGTCCTTTTTTCTATGTTTTGTATTTCTATGTCTTGGCCTGGTATGGTTCTCAATCAGGGACAGCTGTCTATCGTTGTCTCTGATTGAGAACCATACTTTGGTACCCTTTTCCCCCACTGTTTTGTGGGAAGTTAACTTTGTAGTTGTTCAGGGCACATAGCCCAAAGCTTCACGGTTGCTGTTGTTTTTTTGTTCTTCGTTTTGTCGGCGTCATTTTTAAATAAAGGTAAAATGTACGTTTACCATGCTGCATCTTGGTCCAGTCCTTCAGCCAGCCGTGATAGTGAGCGACTAGAAAACTTTGATAAGATGTATTTATTTGATTTTATATTAAAATAGTGTAGTATGACAGTACAGAGAGAGAGAGAGTATTATCTGTCAATGTACTATATGACTGGTTAAACTCTGAGACAGGGAAACCCACCGTATGTTCTTTACGACTTGCTGGGCCATCACCAGGGAGAGGTCCGAGGGAGAGCGTCTGATTGGAGGTCCACTCCAGCTGTGTTTATTGGTTGTTTTGACCACAGGACCTATGGAGATTTGTCAGGGGCTCCTGTCACTGCATTCCAAATGGCACCCTATTCCCTATAAAGTCCGCTATATGGGCCCTGGTCAAAAGTGCTGCACAACATAAGGGATTAGGGTGCCATTTGGGATGCAGGCCAAGTGTTCAGGCCATATTAAAAACGACCAAACCCCCCAAAAATGTTAAGCAGCTTATTTCAGCAGGGCTACACTGTAACGTGAAACACCACAAACTCTACCACCTGTCTCTCCTGTCTGCCTCCTGTAGGTGATCCACAATAGATTAACTAGCTCCTGTTTGAATCTACTCACAGAGTCCTGCTTTTTGTGTGTTGGTTTGAGCCGTTCCAATTGGCTCCCTTCAGGCAGCGCAGCTTCAGCCCAGAGCACCACAACACATCAC